>NC_083560.1:41452976-41774878 GCF_019925205.1 Metopolophium dirhodum | reverse complement strand
CTATTACTCTTACTATAGGAATACCCCATAGTGGCCCGTACATAGTATTTCTTTAAAAATAACTTTAACTATCGCGAATCAGTTCGTGTCGCGCTAATCTACTTCAGTCGTGTGTCTGTAATGTAATAGAGCTTATCGTGTCAATACGTCGCTATATACGACGCGTATTTTTGATTATATTGTTTTCGATCATGTATATTATATCATTTTAATTATTATTCATCGATTATTTTTTATTTGAAATTAGTTAATAGAAGTAGATAGGTATGTCTTTAAGTAAGTGCTGCAATTGTGAAAATCTAATTAACTTGGAAAGTGAGGTGGTAACTTTAAAATCTAAAGGTTTAGATTCATTAATAAGTTCAAGTAAACAAAGATTTGACGACAAGTGGTTAAAATTTAACGAAAATATAAAAGTGCACCCAAAATGTCGTAAGGATTACACCCGACCGCAAAGTATCAAAGCTGCAATCAATGCAGTAAATGCAACGAAGGATTTACGCGGAACCAGTTACACCTCACCAACAAAAGGAAAATTAAGGTCAGCTATACCAGAATTTAATTTTAAGTTGCAATGTTTGTTTTGTGATGAAGTCATAGATGACGAGTTTTTTAAAAAAGAGAAAAAAAAGAAAATTGAAAATAGATTAGACCTAACCGAGTTATTTGAGAAAAACTGATTTTTCTTGCACAAAGCGCGCTCTAGCGGAGGTAGCGGTCATCAAATCTTAGGGGACTTTTAGTATGTTACTTAGTACCCTTCAATAAAGGTGTATACCAAAATTCAGCTTTCCAGCTTTTTTTTCCGCTATTTGTCAAAAATGAGTCTAATTTGCCTGGACTAACTATATAGTTATATAGTGTTATACAGTTTTGGTTACAACTTACAATACTGTTTATTTCATCCGTGCATTATATTATATACCTATTACGTTTAAGAGACCGCTATAGGTATAGTACCTATAGGTATAGTACCTATTGTAGTAAAGTTAAAACCAACACGTCTACTTAAAGTATAAATATATTTTGAATATAATACCTACATCTACGGTCAATGCTGTATAATATGAAGGTATTATAGTCTAGCTCCTTGTCTAGCTAGACTAATATATTCATATAGTAAACACTAAACACTATATAAAGGAATAGATTTGATGGAAAAGAGTTATATTTTTGGACTTAGATAGGTAGGTTCATAAAATAAAAACATTGATAGGTGTAAAAAGATTGTATATTTTGCATAAAAGTTTTTTATAAATAAAAGTTTATATTATTCTTCTGATACAAAATCAGTTTTGTATACACTATACACAATACACGTGTATAAATCTATAATAATAATTATTACAATAGAAACTTAATAATAGGCGCACGCCTATGGTACCTACATACTAGCTAGTTTAGCTTTAGACATTAGACCGTTTAAGTAACTAATTCAGTAGGTACCTAATTACGAATTACGTTGTTTATGCTCTTAAATGTATCGAAAATATTAAATGTTGTTAAACATTTTTGAGGACTTTTAAATTTTTGTAGAAATATAAAATTAAATTTTTAATAAAGGTTTGGTTACACGTATAATTGTACGGATATCACAGAACTATTATTTCAACTGTAGCTTGAAAATGTTATCTTTTCATAATTATATAATATTTATTCAGTAATGATTTGCTTTTATGCAGTGAGCTCCGTTTTCACAGGGCCCTACATTTGCCCGGTGCCCTGTGCATGTTCACTGGCGGCACTGCCCTTGCGCCGGCTCTGCCTACCATTTAAAAAAAAATTAGTAACTGGAAAGTATAGTCAGTAAAAATCATAGATATTTAAACTGCACAACAAGCAATTGTAACAGTAGCAAGTCACATTTATAATACCATACTGTTGTAATAATAATTATAGGGTAGGTGCATAGAATTAATATATATAATATATGTATACGATCATAAATAAATAGCGCCTGTCACATAGCTAGTATGCGGTCTACTGGCAAACGCGTTCTACCGGCCGCTGTAGGATGCGGTATAGCTGCGACCGGCCGGTTTTTACATAAGCCCAAGTTTATCTTACACTTTTTTTTTTTTGGTCAACACTTTATTGCCTTATACCCAGATAACTATACTTCGACATTTTGTATAAGTATGGGCTCAATAGCTCAGTACGTCATTTATTGCGCGACACTACAATTTATAGTTTATACACTCAAAATGTTGGCAAAAGATTTTTATTTAATTATTAGTAGTGACGAATCAATCAAATAATGATACATATTATTATTGCAGGTATCTCATCGGTTAGGTTAGGTATCTCTCGAATTTATTTAATGCATTTTTGAGAGATATGGCGGAAATTTTTGTATAACATATTATATTATATTTATTTACAAACAAATTTTTAACTATTAATTTTTTATTAGGTATTACTATTAAAATAATTATACTATAATATTATGATATAGTTTTTAATTTATTTATTTTCGGTAGACCGCATACTATACTACAGCCTAAATAGGTTTATGACGTATAATTATGTAAAAATCTAAATTTGTGATTGGTTTGCTGTTTAATTGGACGGTTTTTTAATTTTTACATAGTATGTACCTAATTAATTAAATATATAACATATTAATTATATATGTTATACATATAACCATAATTTATTGAGCAAATCACTACATTAATAAATCATTAGGTAAACGTTATGAGCAAAGGCGTATTTATATATTTACTGCTTGTAGGCCTGCGGAAAATTGCTGCCCTTAATTATGGTAAAATAAAATTTAATTAGGTAGGTATGCAAAACAAATTTTTATTATATTTTAAATACAAAAACATAAAAATTAAAGTTGAAAAATATTAGAAAAAAAAAGGAATTACAAAATGTTTGTATACATTCTAAATGTCTTACATAATAAATTATTTATTAAACGATCAGTTTACGTCGACATTTGGTTTTGGCAAATGCGTCAATTAAATCCTCGCAATTCAATTCTTTTAACATTTCATTTTCTATAGAGAATAATGCTAAGCTGTTTAACTTCTCATCATTTTGAGTGGAATTTTATTTCAACATTTGAAAGTTATGGGCACTATTATAGTTTATAATAAAAGTATAATACGTGGAAATTATAATAATATATACGTTAAGTATTTTATCTTTTTTTTATTAAATTTAGATTTTATAATATAGGCAAAGTGCATAACTATACAAAATTATAAGTTATAAATCATATTAAGAACATTAATTAAAATTTAAAACTATAAAGCCGTGATAATAATTAATAAATCATAAGTGCGTCATTCCAAAAATAAAATAATGGTAATTTTATATTAAAGAAATTAAATTTGAATTTACATTTTAGTTTCTCAGAAGCGAAGATTCAGAATTGATTTTACAATAATGTATGGTTTTTTTTGTGTGTCTGTACTATACACGATAAGTATAGATATATAAGTATAAATAATGCTTCGATCTTCAACCTCAGTGGACTTGTATAAAATTGATGTCTTTTTACGGGCGACTAAATAAAATATATTTTGTTACATTGTTATTCCTATAATATCCAATTACTCACTTTTTTTTTTAAATTGCTGTTAGAACAACTTCGGAGGGACATCGACATATTGTATCACATTTTCAAATCTATAAATAGGTAGGTATAGATTAAAATATTTCAATACAAAATGGAACAAACTTTTAAATACAAACCAACTAATATTTTCGAATGTTCAAGATATCCATTGGAAAAAAAAACTATATAATTTTGTAACAGACTATAATGAAATGTTAATGTTGGTAGTTCCAGCGAAGCACTAAATTTTGTTTTATTATCTACATTTTAATAACGTTAAAAAGACAGCCCACAGAGACAGAGGGCGGGGCTTGTATTCACCACTGTAATAGAGTTTATACTGTTGATGCGTATTTATAAATTTAAAATTAAACGTAAAAAAAAGTATAGCAATATCATAATTGAACTCATAGCGTACAAAGATTTTTATGAATAGTTTTTGAACAGAAACGTCGTTCTAAATTTATATACGAAAAATGATTTTTAGTTACGTCAGCCAATATTATTACTAAGAATATTTTATCTATCATGTTGGTCAGCTTAACCTCATATTAGATTTTCAAGTCTTAGCTATAAAAATTGAAAATTTTATAAACTATTAGCTAGGCATAAAATAATTTACGGATTAATGTTTGTGCTTTCTAACGCTCTACAGTAGGTTACAAGTGGGTCACAGTAATGGACAGTGTTAAATTTGACTTCTACTCATAGTTCACGAAAAACGATTCTGAGCGGAGATGGTTTGTCAGCCAAGGATATATTTTATATTATATTATTATTATGAATATGGTAGCCGGTAAGTTATGTATATTATTTGTACTTTAGAAGTTTCAAGCACCCGAAAATAATATTTTTAAACTATAACGCAAAACTAAAATCGTTATTCTTTATTTATGTATCTAATTTCGTCCAAACTTGATCTTAAAATTACTATAAAAACATGTCTTTGTATATTTTAGATTGTTTGGTTACATTATAAACTACTTACTTGCAAACTAATTTTATATTTTTAATCCTTAGCTATAAAAATTGAAGATTTATGACTATTGACAGAGTGATACGTGTGTGGATATACTCAATAATTATTTATATGAGGTGAGCAAACATTTAATTTTTTTATTTAAATTTATAAAATATTTTATTTAATTTATTAATTTATCTAATTCTTAATACATGCCTGGTGAATATAATAATTATAATTTTACTAATTAATCTTAAAAAAAATATTGAATTTGAATAACAATTTTAGATAGGAGTTATTACATTAGATGATTTATTGTTTGTGAATGGTGGAGAAACAGATAAATCTGAAGAATTTGTCAATACTATAGAAGTGTACAACCCAACACCAATACCTGGTCCATGGAAACAATGTCAAGAAGTAACATTTACATCTGTGTTTTTAGTAAAATAGTTGTTAATAGGCGATTACATTTTATATCTAATTAGCATTGATAATAGTTTCATTGTTGGTAGTTATAATACACACATATTTATAACTTATGATAAAACATATTACAGTAGAAACTCGATTAGCTATCACTGTCGGGACAGGGACTATGATGGACGATGGTTAATCAAATAGACATATTTTTCAATGTGTACATATTTTCATACAAAAATAATAAAAACATACATATACTGTATAAAATAGTCTGTCATCCTCTTTTGTTACTTCAAGGTTTGAGCCTTTTGAGCGGCAATGTTCCGTATTTTACGGAGAAGTAAAACCTGCATCCAGAGGCGTATTTATATATTTACTGCTTGTAGGCCTGCGGAAAATTGCTGCCCTTAATTATGGTAAAATAAAATTTAATTAGGTAGGTATGCAAAACAAATTTTAATTATATTTTAAATACAAAAACATAATAATTAAAGTTGAAAAATATTAGAAAAAAAAGGAATTACAAAATGTTTGTATACATTCTAAATGTCTTACATAATAAATTATTTATTAAACGATCGGTTTACGTCGACAAAATCCTCGCAATTCAATTCTTTTAACATTTCATTTTCTATAGAGAATAATGCTAAGCTGTTTAACTTCTCATCATTTTGAGTGGACCTTAAGTAGTTTTTTACACGTTTGAGTCATGAAAACGATCTCTCGGTAGTACAATTGGAAACTGGTACACTTATGAAGATTCTTAATGCAGTGTCAACATTTGGAAATATTTCAATATGTAAAGATTTTTCTCTCAAATACTGACACAGTGTGATTGGAGTTAAAATATCGATGTCAATATCGATATTACTATTCAGTAAATAAGATTGCAAATGTAAGCATTCTGACAAAAAAGTATTATCCAAATCATTCGGGTACATTTTTTGCAATTTCTCAGCGGACTCAACTATTTTCAAAGAATTTAAAGATGTAATTTTTAGTAATACTTCGAATAAATCACAAAACGTTTTGTTGAACTGGTGTCTTTTTTCAAGTTCATTAGTAATTTTATCAATAATAACAAAAAATGTTTCAACTCGAAATTTATCTCCACCACTTAACTCAGTTTGTTCGGCTTTTTCATCGAAGTGTAATTTTTTTTTTTTTTTGTCGAGTTATATCAACATTGTACTCGGTAATCTTTAATATTTTTTTAGCTTTAGTTTCATATTCATTAAAATTATCTCGGGTTTTTCGTACTAGATTAATAAGTGATGTATAAATTTGAGAAACTTTATCATTTCCAATTTCAACACATTGTAGTTGCTTATTTGATGCATTAAATCGTTCTAATATATAATTCCAGAAAATTACCATAAATGATGTTTCTAATTTTTGCATTTGATTATAAAGACCATTTGATTCATTTCGCGTAGCACATTTTTCGAAAATGTCATCCTCGATAGTGACCAATGCATTAATAATTTTGTCCCACGAATTATATAATGCTCGACATGCGTCTGCGCGAGCCGACCACCTAGTATTCGATAAACTCTTAATTGTATTAGCATTATGTTTCATATTTAATTGCAAAATTGACCATCTATGTGTTGATGCGGAAAAGAAGTAGTATAATTGTTGTATAAATCCAATAAACATTGATGCTTGTGAGCAACTTTCAGCAGAAGATATGCCAACTAAATTTAACGAGTGTGCGCTACATAGTACATAATAAACAAGTGGATTAATTTCTTTTATTCGTCCCTGAACTCCACTGTATTGACCTGACATATTACTAGCATTATCGTAGCTTTGCCCTCGACAGTCAGAAATGTCAATATCGTGTGATTTTAAAGTATTGGTAATGGCCTTAGTCAAATCTAAAGCTTTATGTCCTGGATTTGAAACAAAACATAAGAATCGTTCTACAGGAAGACCTGTTTCGAGGACATATCTCACCATAAATGATAATTTGTCGACGTGCGAAATATATGGAGTCGAATCAATACTTATGGAAAAATATTTTGATATTTTGAATTCTTTAACAATATTATGTTTTAATTTTTTCATCATTAATAAAATAAACTCATCACATATCACGTGAGATAAATACGATGTAGAGCCACTACCTTTATTTCCAAAAAGAACATATGATCGGCTAAAAACGGGTCAAATTTTGCGATTAATTCGAGTGACATTAAGTAATTACCATTGTGTACAGAACCAAAATACGAATCATGTCCTCGAAAAGGGAGTCCACGAGAAGCTAACGATTTAATAGTTTCGACTACTCTCTTCAACACATTTCTCCAATATTCGATTTCTGTATCCAATTGTTTAATCAATGAATAATCAATACGCCCCAAGACATTACCTCTATGTTTTAAATTAATAATAGCATCTCTGTGCTCTTTACTATTTTCGTGGTAACTGAAACGGCTAATAGCATTTTTCCAATCATTAAATCCTTCAGTAACAAGTTGAGTTTCTAAAGATGTTTGAAATATACGACAAGGCCCACAAAAAACTACTCCTAAACTTGGAAAATAAACTAACCATGAACGAACAATTATTTCTCCATTAATCAATCGTCTATTAAACATAATGTTGGTCAAATATCTTGTTTTATCACAATATACACGTTTGGAGTTAATAAAACCGTTTGTCATATTTTGATTAAAACCATTTTTTGCAACATAGTCGTGAAATTCGTCGTTAATAACCCATTTAACTGGGTCTGTCTCGAAAATGGTTTCATTTACTATCATATTAGTTAACTCATTTGACCCACAACTACCTTCAGGTTCAATATTGTCCACTTCAACAGATAAACTAATTGTTGTTTCACTAACCTGAGCATCTGTTTTCTTCAGAATATCTATAGTGTTAGTGTTACTATTACCACTACAACTACCAGAAGTAGAAGCTGGATTTTTAAAAAAATCAGTCAATTTGTGTGTTTTATTTAAAACATTATGCAACTTTTCACTTTTTAATTGGGCAATTTTTTTGTATTGGTCACCACTTAACCGTTTTCTATTCGTACTCATATTCACAAAATAAATAGGATATTTAAAAATAAAAAACAAACAACGATATAATAAGTAGACAAATAAAAGCGACACAGCTACAGCAGTAAGAACTCTACACTACACAATACGGCCAGTACGCACAGACTGAATTATAATTAATTATTATCACTTCTCCAGAAATAAAATAAAATATCGTCAACAAAATATTCGTATAGAACCGGCGTGCCGTCTTGATAATATTAGATTATACTATTATACTATTATTATTATTGCCAATTATTATAAATATGTTTTATAGACGCTCACCGACCGCACCGCCGCGGCGTGAATATATTCCCAATAGGCGGCGCGTGGCGGTAAAAAATTATAAAAATAATAAATTCGAATTCTATTTTAAGCCAATGCCATTGTTTTCAATAATTTAAAATAATCTTGTAGGCTGTTGTGGCTATTAGAGTATTTTACAGTAACAGAAAACGATATAATAAGTCTCACCAAGTCAATATATAATACCATAATTATCGAAAAAAAACCCTTGAAAAATATGCCGCCCCTCAAAATTTGCCGCTGTAGGCACGTGCCTATAGTGCCTGCATATAAATACGCCACTGATTATGCCTATATTATAAAATCTAAATTTAATAAAAACAATATATTAATGTATATTCAATATAGGTACTTAGTAGTATATGCTAGTCTTCGTCTCTCATTCATAAACGTTATTTTCGTTAATATCTCAATTACGTATTCATTCGCGGACTAATAAATAATAATAATTCTTCGAACTATATAATAATATAATACAAGTAAAACATTATATTATGTAGGTTATCTTCTTCTCGTAAGTCAATACAATATAATATCCTTATAAAAAAGCGATTCTGAACGAAGATGGTCAGACAGTCTATGATATTACTAAGTATATTTGATTATATTATTTTATACATTTTTAAGAACAAAATATTTTTTAAATTTTAAATTTGATAAATGTTATCAAAAATCAAACTTAAAATACTTATAAAAAAAATTCTGCTCATGTATTTTTAACATTTTTAAACTGCTATTGTAACAATATACCAGGAGTTTTGTATTACATTTTCACGCTTTTTGACCCAACAAATACAATTTTATTGACATTAATAGAAAAAAATGTAAATTAGAAATTTTCCGTAAACGAGTCAAAATATTTTCACTAAATAAATTTTATGGTGTGTAGAAAATGCTTATATAAATAACCAGTAAAAATGTCATGCACTCACGGTTATTTGTTTTAGAGTTACACTATAAACCAAAATGTATTTCGTCGAAAACCAATTTTGTGTAAAAATTACCGTTTTCCTTAATTTTTATTTTGTTTTTCTCAGCGCTTTTGAAAACTATTAGGAAGTTTTTACTTTTGACACCCCTATGTATCAACTAGATTTACTTACCTATCAGAAAAAATAAACTGTTGAATGAAAATTCAAGCATTTTTACTGATGATGACAGACACAAAAAAAAATTTAAAAAATGAATAACACATCATTGTAAAATCAATACATTCATCGCTTCGCTCAGAATCTAAAATACAAACCACATGGTGTTTGCATTATAAATCGTTCGCACGTGTACCTGCTTAAATCTCTCGATCTATATTATACATCGGTATATACCTAATATACCACAATAGTATAGCAGTGCATGATTTTTGTTACTAGATTTTTCAATACTAAAATAACCCACAGACAATTAAGTTTTTAAACAAATTTTTACCAAATTCGTGTCCGTATAGTTAAAATGTATATCGAAGGTTATTATTACCAGGAGCCAGTGTAGTAAAAAATACTTGAGTAGTTAAGTAATTACGTGAACAATTTTAAAATAATGTGCAATTTGTAATATAGTAATATAGGTAGGTAGTAGCCAGTAGATATAATAAAGTATTATATGCAATAACTTTTTTTTATTTTACCTACATACATAATAAATTATGTATATAATTTATTTGTGTTATTACAGTACAAGTGGGCCACTGTAATGGATGGTGTTAAATTTAAATTTAACGATATAATATCATTGTATAAGAAAAATAATTCTGATCGAAGACGGTCAGTCAGCCTATGATATTCCTAAGTATATTTGAAAATGTACTGGTAAATAATACATAAACTACTGGTCGGCACCGACCAAGTGGTTACCGGCGGATGGAATAATAATCTAATATACTACCTTTTATAATAATAAACAAATACACAAAAGTACCGGCCACGGTGAAATAATATATATAATAAATGATTTCGTCGACAACGAAAAACATTACTATAGGTACTCATAATTAGAGCTAGATTGCTAGGATATATATATGCACTTGCAAATTGATATTTGTACTAAGTGTATGCACGTCTAGGTGGTTCTAAAATGTCCGCGGTTCATCTTAAACTGAATTTAAATACCAAATTTTATATTGCATATTTTGCATAATATTTAGAGGATTATTGCATATTGGTTCATAAATGCATATAACATGCATATGTAATGGGTTTTTAATAAATTACCTATTTTATAATTTAAAATAAATATATTTTATTAATTTTAAAAGAGAAAAAAAAGGTGGATAAGTGGATGTCGCTCTGCTGTACAGTAGGTTACAAGTGGGTCACTGTAATGGATGGTGTTAAATTTGAATTCAATGATATAATATCATTGTATAAGAAAAACGATTCTGAGCGAAAACGGTCAGTCAGCCTATGATTTTACCAAGTATATTTGATGATATTATTGTGAATAAAGTAATTTATATATAACCTATTTACGTGGAGCCTTGTTTTAAATTTTCAATCCTTAGCCATAAAAGTTAAAAATTTATAAATTCATAAATTTATAAATTTTTAACTACAAAATAATTAATAAATTATAAATTTGATAAATGTTGTTAAAATTTGAACTTTAAATGCTTATAAAAAAAAATTGTGCCTATGTATTTTTAATATTTTTCAACTGCTATTAGAACGATAAATCAGGAGCCTTATATTAAATTTTCACGCTTTTTTACCCAACAAATAAACATTCAGTGAAATTTTCAAGTATCTACAGTCATTCGTTTTTTAATTACAATAAAATAAGAAAATTGTTACATGAGAAATCGAGTGAATATCAAATGTTGTAAAAATATAAATTTCAGACTATCATAAAAATTTAATTTAAGTTTCTTCTAGACATTTTTTTTTTGATAAAGGTAGACAAACTTATGAGTAATCTTATATTACATTTTCAAATCTTAGATCTAAAAAAAAAATTTTTATGAATTCTCATCAAAATAATTTGCTATTTTTCGTGATTTTTCCGTATTTTGTCAAAATTTGAACTTTAAATGCTTATAATTAAAAACTGTGACTAAGGATTTTTAATTTTTTTCATCTGCCTTTGAAACAATAACCTAGGAGCCTTCTATTAAATTTTCAAGCTTTTTTACTCAACAGATAAAATTTTATTGATATTTATAGAAAAAAAAACTAAAAAAATTGAAAACTGACAATGGCCGTTAACAGCTCAAAAAGAGTCAAAATATTTTGTAAATTTTATGGTGTATAGAAAATGCTAATATAAACATTCAGTCAAAATTTCATGTCCCAACGGTCATTTGTTTTAGAGTTGAAGATTTTTCAATACTAAAATAACCCACAGACAATTAAGTTTTTAAACAAATTTTTACCAAATTCGTGTCTGTAGTTAAAATGTATATCTAAGGTTATTATTACCAGGACCCAGTGTAGTAAAAAATACTTGAGTAGTTAAGTAATTACTTGAACAATTTTAAAATAATGTGCAATTTGTAATATAGTAATATATGTAGGTAGTAGCCAGTAGATATAATAAAGTAATATATGCAATAACTTTTTTTATTTTACCTACATACATAATAAATTATGTATATAATTTATTTGTGTTATTAGCCCTATAAAAACGTATTATATATATTTTTCTTCTTATATCAGTTATATTATACTTAATCAACCTAATTCTTACCAATTATTTTCTTAACTTTATGTCCATCTAAAAACTGTATACCTAAACTATTGAGTTAAAACATTTTTTGGCATACCTAACCCATAATATACTGACTTAGGTATACGTAAAAATGTATCTGATATGCCATTTACGTTAATATCTCAGTAATGAATTCATCTATGGGCTAATAAATAATAATAATGGTTCGAACTGTTTAACTTGTATTATATTATGTAGGTTATCTTCTTCTCGTAAGTCATAAATTAATACAAAAATATAAAAAACTCGTTCAATATTCAAAAATGTAATTATTTACTTTTTTGTCGGATATCAAGACACATGAACATAGGGAAAATTAATCATCATACTATGAATATATTTTGTACTCATCTGTTCACTTCACAAATTCGGCAAAATCTATAAGCCAATTTGCTATTATATTATGTAGGTATAGCTTTTATTTTCACAATTAATAGAATACATAATACAGAATTTAAAATATTAATATTTGGTGTATTGGAAGATGAAATTGAGTATTTTATCAATTGTTATCGGATGAACCGGGTCGCCTCACTAGGCTGAGGGGCCGTGGCATCTACCAATATAGGCCATATATAAAAAGACAAAACAAATATTTCAAGTAACAGCATTATATTCGTTTGCAAAAAGATATTATGAAATGTATACTTATAAAATATATGTATAAATAATATTAGAAAAAAAAGCGAATAATCCAAAAATAATATATGATATTTTTTTATAAAATTATGATTGTGATTTGTGTTGGTTATGTCCATCAAGTTGGTACCGACACTTAGGCTATGACTATGCAACTAGTTTAAAACATTATGCAACTTTTCACTTTTTAATTGGGCAATTTTTTTGTATTGGTCACCACTTAACCGTTTTCTATTCGTACTCATATTCACAAAATAAATAGGATATTTAAAAATAAAAAACCAACAACGATATAATAAGTAGACAAATAAAAGCGACACAGCTACAGCAGTAAGAACTCTACACTACACAATACGGCCAGTACGCACAGACTGAATTATAATTAATTATTATCACTTCTCCAGAAATAAAATAAAATATCGTCAACAAAATATTCGTATAGAACCGGCGTGCAGTCTTGATAATATTAGATTATACTATTATACTATTATTATTATTGCCAATTATTAAAAATATTTTTATAGACGCTCACCGACCGCACCGCCGCGGCGTGAATATATTCCCAATAGGCGGCGCGCGGCGGTAAAAAACTATAAAAATAATAAATTCGAATTCTATTTTAAGCCAATGCCATTGTTTTCAATAATTTAAAATAATCTTGTAGGCTGTTGTGGCTATTAGAGTATTTTACAGTAACAGAAAACGATATAATAAGTCTCACCAAGTCAATATATAATACCATAATTATCGAAAAAAAACCCTTGAAAAATATGCCGCCCCTCAAAATTTGCCGCTGTAGGCACGTGCTTATAGAGCCTGCATATAAATACGCCACTGGTTATGAATATATTAGTTATAATATGGTCTAAACTCATCTAAAGTATAATTTTGTTTTTAAAAAACTTTTTTGAATACCTATAATAGGTATAATATAATATAATTGTAAATATATTCTATTATACAATGAGTCCTGGGGGAATTCATATTATAAATTTATACCAGAAATAATGAAAAAATACTCTTTAAAGAGTTAATCTAACTTTTTTATTTATTAATTTATGCATAATTCACTTTTATATCAAAACTAAACCTTTCACGCATTTGTTTATGTATCTTCAAAACTTTTCAGCATTTTTTCGTAATTTTTTTAATTCATTTAAAGCTATTTAGTGTCTTATCAACAAACATAACGCAATTAAATCAGAAATGTGCAAATTATTTTTATTAAATTGAAAAAAGTAAACATTTAAAAATTAACCCGTAGTAAATACTAAATTATTTGGAGTACCTAGTAATTTTAAAAATAATTTGCCGATTTCTGGTTTAATAAATTGCGTATGTTGGTTGATATGATAATTAAATAGCTTTAAAATAAAAATAAATTTCGTCAAAATGTTGAAAAGTTTTGAAGATAAA
Source organism: Metopolophium dirhodum (assembly GCF_019925205.1). Lineage (NCBI taxonomy): Eukaryota > Metazoa > Arthropoda > Insecta > Hemiptera > Aphididae > Metopolophium > Metopolophium dirhodum. Next base: position 41,760,813 of record NC_083560.1, on the reverse strand, counting down.
TAAATAAATGTTAGATAGGTTTGGTTTCGATAAAAAAAAAGATAATTGCCCATAACTTCAAAAATAAAAAGTTAAATACACTCATTAAATGGTATTTTTCATCATTTTTGGTATACTTTCATAATTCATCATGACGTTGGTCGGTCACTTCCTCCCGGAACATATTGTAAATCCTATATTTTAGGAATTTGTTTGTGCGTTGAATAGTACTACTCTACTAATTATACAGTAGAATCATTTGCGCTGTAGTCGTAGACATGTGAATATTGATTATTAATCTGACACTTGCATAGTTGCATCTTTAAACAAATTGTACCTACACGATAATATTTTATTACGACCACTAGACGTATAGCATATAGATCCTCCCGCGCACTATTCGACTATTACTATAATCAACGAAATAAATTATTTAATAAGATAAAAGGCTACAGTATAATATATTAATACATTATACATTTCAGTATTTCACAAAGCATAGAATATAGATATTTTATCTTTATTCTTTACTAATTTACGACTGTAAATACGACTCAATTTGATGATGTAATTCAAGAATTCGCAACACTACAGAGTAGAAGAAAAAATTTAAATAAGTATTATATTATATAGTTTTGTACTTATGATTAAAATAAATGAAGTTCCTAAACAATGATCTTGAATATTATTCTATATTATAAACATTATTAATTTAAATAGGTACCTAATATTATTTAATTATTTGCTATTCAAATTTGTGTTTATTATAATCATTATTTTTTGTAATTTCTACAAAATTAAGTAAGTAAGAATCAATTAAACTATAGGTATGTAGAGATTCAAAGATAATTTATGTTTAATAACTGTTAAGTTGTTATGAAACAAATGTATGACCACTTCCAGCCCTATATATAGTTACATTAATTTTATAAAATATTATATGCAAAAAAATATAAAGTATTTATTTGCATAGTTTTATATAATTTTATTTTATTTATTCATGAAGTACCTACTTAAATATGTTAAAAAAAACAACTTTTATGATAAATTATTAGCAAGGTTTAAGTGACGTAAATTCCAATATATCTTTGAGGAGGGATCAAGCAATTACTAAACAATATTTTTTAAAAAAAAAGCACTCGTAAAACAAATATTCTTTTCTTTGCTCAAAATCTAAAAGGTTAATGAGGATCTATCTCACATATTTTCCGTGGGAGGAGCCATTGTTTTTTCACTGGGGTTTAGGGGCGCCAATTTTTTTTTTGCACCGAGGCGCAAAATGTCTAAATGCTGAGTATAGGTACTGGCATACTGCCCATGTGTGTCCGTGTGTAATGCTGTGTAAATCATAGACCTATTAGATCTATGGTGTAAACTGTAAATGTACTATCCTTATTTTGTGTCTATATAATATATTTAATTTTTATTTATGTATTTCATTCAATAAATATCCGATAAAATATCTTCAACAATATAGAAAACACAAGAAATTAAATCAAGAAGTCCATGTATCCTCCTGAGGCCCATCACGTATTTAAATTTTGGAGTACCACAAGCCCAATGTCTATTTCAATGGACATTTTTTTTACACGTATAAACGCCCGGCCTAACCAAAATATTTGTAGTATTGTCAACCCGATGTCCATTACAATGGACATTTGTTTTTTTTTTGTTTAGTGTTTTTTTATAATTCTTGAGTATATTTAAACTTTCAAATATGTTATGATCTAATTAAATACAATATTTCACACAATGTAAAAACATTATATAATACTAGTTCATTGTTTTTAAGTATCAGTATACCTAGTATCAATTAAATTATATTGTTCTATACAATTTTTTAACGTTGATATCTTCAACGTATATTAAACTTATAACTATATAAATATTTTTTTTTTTATTATCTTTGTATATGTGTATATTGTAATCTTATTTTTAACATTTGGGATCTAAAACAATTTGTTTAATCTATTTTAATTTATAATTGAAAATTGTCCATTGAAATGAACACTGGGCTTTTATTAATACAAGGAGTTCATAAACAGTGACATCAAAATATTTAATCGAAGTTATAGGTCGGTATATTCAACATTTTAAAATTATATTATTATTTTATATGGCTGTATTTATTTTGGGTTTTATTAAATTTCCCCATTGTGTTTATTATTTGTATTTAATTTTTATTACTGAATTACTGATATCGAATTCAGTTGGTGCCGTGTCGATCGTATTAGTAAATGTGCGTAGTGCGAGTATGTGCTTATAAAATAATTTAATTTACGTTATAATTCATAATGAATCGTCGTGGTAAAGTATTGACGAATGACAATATAAACATACTTCTTGAACAAATTGACAATGGCAATACTTCAGAATTCGAAGGAAGCGAGGAAGAAGAAGATTTTGATATGGTAAATAATATAATAAACGATAACGAGGACATCGATCAATTATTATTAGAAAACGATGAATATTTTGAACAATTAGAAAACTCTAATTTGAATTTTGGTTATGGTACATCAGTAGATGCGAGTTAGATTGACACTTCTAATAATTCTAATAATAATTTGAATCCAAACGTTCAACAAATTAAATATATAAATACTATAAAATGGCTAAGAACAAATCGTTTTAAACCAAAAAAAAAATTAGTTCGTTCTTCACCTGAAGAATATAACGACGCAGAAAGACATGACTGGACCCCTATAAATTATTTTAATCAATATATTAACGAAAAAACTATTGGAAATATGGTAAATTGCACTGATATTAAAAGTGTTGTAGAAACAGGAAAATCTATAAAAGTGACATCAATTGAAATGAAACGTTTTATCGGATGTAATATATTTATGTCAAGCTTAGGATATCCAAGAATATCGCATTATAAGAATAATGCGGTTTTGGGCAAAAACCACTAGGGTACCTCTTATTAGTAACACTATGTCTAGAAATCGTTTTTTTAATATTCGTAGTTTTTTAAAAGTTGTAAATGACAATGCAATAACTAATGAAGAGAAAAACGATTCTTTATGGAAAGTTTGTCCGTTATTAGAAGCAGTAAGAGCTGATACCGGTTGATACGAGATGTACATTTAAGTATCGATGAACAAATAATACCATTTAAAGGAAATACTAAAATGAAACAATATGTTAGAGGAAAACCTAATCCAACTGTATTAAAATTTTTTTTTTTTTTAGATTAAGGCTTCAACAGCTGAGGGTTATTAGCCTGGTTGGGTTTTGTACTTAAGTGTTGTCGGTAGGGGGAGGAACACGTGTGTGTTGGGTTTGGCAGATTTTTTTTGATTGGGCACCCGTAGGTATCTGCCATGCCCGGGTGGGGGACGGCGGCACTTGATTCTCCGGACACCGTGACTTGCCCGAAGAAAAATGACGTTCCTGGCCGAGAATCGAACCAGGATCGGCTGCGTTTAGCCAATAAACATGGATTAGTGTTAGATTTTTATGTATACCAAGGTAAAGGTTCATCGTTTATTACAGAAATTAAATATCCTCTAACTGTAGGTGAATCAGCTGTTATTCATTTATCAAAGACCATACCTCCAGGTACTTGTCTTTATTTTGATCGATTTTTTACTATGCAAAAACTTTTAGACATTTTGAAAATAAAGAAAATTTTGAGTACTGGCAATGTTATGAAAAATAATATACCAAAAACCGTCAATTTAGTATGAGATAAAATACTTATGAAAAAACCTATAGGGACAACGATACAATATGTTAGAGAAGATAAAAAAGTATGTCTTATTAAATGGTTTGACAACAAACCTATACATTTGCTTTCAACTGAATGTGGAAAAAATCCAATTAATGTATGTAAACGTTAGAATAAAATGAAAATAGCGAAAATTGATGTACCTCGGCCTATTGTTAATATTGAAACTATGGGTGGAGTAGATTTATATGATCGCATACTACCGAATAAGTATAGAACAAACAAATGGACATTAAGAACAATAATGCATTTTATTGACTTAGCAGTTGTAAACAGTTGGATACTTTATAAACAAGATTTAAAAAGAAAAAATACTCCAGAAAAGAAAATCCCGCAGCTCCTCGATTTTAGAATTACGCTAGCCCATGAGTTAATAAATAGTACACAAGAAGACGATAGTGAAGATTCAGACGACAAATATGTTGATTGTCAGTCAAATTCAGGCAAACATGTCCCGTTGCCACCAGTGAAAATTAGAAATGCAGGTATATATAAATAAACAATTATTAAACTACCTATAGTAAATTTAAAATTATTTGTATTTTAATTTGTAGGAGCTAAACATTTACCGGAAATGATGGAACTTAAAAATTCTCAAAGGTGTCGCAAAGAAGGCTGCAAACAAAAAACAAAATTTAGGTGTACTAAATGTAATTTATATTTTTGTATTAACGTAAAAAACAATTGTTTTAAAAATGTCATTCAAAATAATTGTGTATAGTTAAACTATAATAGATTTATTTAAGAATTGTCAAAAGGTAGTTATTATTAAAAAATAAAAATATTTAATAATATTAATAAATTGTTATTTTGAATTAATATCAACGCAATGTCCAATTCAATGGACATTTTAAAATATGTGTTGTAGACAAAATGGTAACAGATAAAAATTATCAAACACATGTTTATCCTCCCAAATTATCACTGTCTAGTTTAAGATTATATTGACAGAAGTATAAGATAAGCAAAAACAAATTGGCGGGCTTTTGTGGTGATAAGAGAAAATGTCCACTGTAGTGGACAACGGGTTTATAAAAATACAAAAATTAAATTAAGCTTGGGCGCTAAAGCAGTAATAATAATTGTCCATTATAATGGACGTTGGGCCTCAGGAGGGTATATTAGTTATTTGGTTGACAATTGTATACTCCATTTACCTATTATTTACATTTTAATATTTTGATATACATATGTTAAATACATGTTTCTTGAAATATACATTCCATGGTAATATAATCTAATGATTTTTAGTACATTTTAATAGCAATATGGGTTAAGATTATTTTTTAAAATATCTTAGTATAACTGTACACCAGTTAAGTCCAGTAATATTCATTTTTTTAGAGCCCCTTAAATATATAATATTTTGTACACATGCAGACCCGGGCTTGTGTTGGTGGGCTACTGAGCTATCGAGAAAATCTTGGTGTATCGCTCAAAATATGGGCTGGTTATGAGAGTTTGGCCATAATTTTATTTTTATATGATAATGAGAAATTAATACAACCGTGATTAGAAAATATATATTTAATAGAATTATTAAACTGTATAGTAGCTGTAGCTCTAGTATAGTGTTTCCCGAGAGGAGAGAGGATTCCTCCCTAGGGTGAAAAATTGAGGTACTGCATGGAGGGTAATATAATGATGATGTAATTATAAGAATAAAATATAAAATGTGTAAATTTATAATATCTTCAATGACAACAAGACACAAATCAGTTTTAAGAAAAAGTAATTAAAAAGTGTTACTAATAAATAATAATAAATAAAAACAGTATTACCTGTTTTTTAAATTTATCTCTTATTACTGATTTTGGTGATTGAAAAAAAAACGTCATAGACTTTTTTTAAATTTTAAGGGCTACGGGAGACGTGACTTTTCTGAAAATCTACGAAGGGGCATACAATAAAAAGTTGGGAAACACTGTTGTCAAATGTTAAAATCCTATAACTCGAATACTCGATAGGCTGATACCTATAGGGCGCTGTATACACGTATAGATTAGCATTAAATATAAATACGGTCGTCACCCGATAATTCGAAACTCCGTAAATCGCTAAACGCTTGGTCCCCCGTAAAAACCTCTATAATTAGTTGGAAATAAATGTATTTCGGTACTCTCAATAATTCGAAATGTCTGTCGGTAATTTTTCGACTTTAATCGTAAAATTTTACCAAAATAAACCTATACAATAGATAAACAGTTGTTAACATCAAATAAAACGTAGTAAATCTGAATATGGGTTCCGTAAAGTACAAGTTTGTCGTTCGCCAATAAAAAGAATGTGATTGTGGTAGTTGAATTTAAAATTTCAATTTTTTTAATATTTTTTTTATGAATATCAATAAAGTTTAATTTGTTGGGCCAAAAAGCGTGAAAATTTAATACAAGGCTCCTGATATATTGTAATATATAATAGCAGTTAAAAAAGATTAAAAATATATAGACACAATATTTTTTTATAAACATTTAAAGTTTGAATTTTGATTGATTTGTGATTACTGATTATCAAGACCAAGTACCTACCTATAAAAATGACACCCACCCCAGACTTTTTGGTGGTACAGTGAACCACAAAATGCATGATCAAGCCGCCTCTGTTTGGATGTCACTCTACTATACAGTAGATTACAAATAGTACTTTTTTTGTATTGAACCCAATAATAGTCGCCTAAAATAAAATTTAATTAGATTTATTTGAAAATTATTTTTATACGGTTTTTACCGTTCCAGAAAATGAATTATATTTTGTTTTATACAATCTCTTCGACCATTGACCATCAGCTATCACAGTACACATGGGTATACAGGGGCGTAGATATAGATTATTAATGTAGGGGGGGGGGGGGGGTTGTTCAACTTAAACTACATTTGTATTTGAAACAGTAAACATATAAAATACGTGTGTCGCGAGTAAACTAAAAAAAACGAAGAAGTGACGGCCGTAACAATATAGCATAAATCCAGTGTTCACGTTCACGTTTTTTTCAAACAAACGCGTTCACGTTCACGTTTTTTTAAAAAACAAACGCGTACATTGGGTCGTTCATTTAATTTTAACTATACGATGTTTACGATACTGGCGATACTGCCATATTTCGTTAACGCGGTGTACTTAGGAGCAATTTTTCGAAATGAACAATAAAAATTATGTTTTCAAAACAATTTTTAATTGAAAGGTCATTGAATAAAGATTCAAAATATGTACTACCCAATTGCGGCACGCGGTGGACTTGAGCTCTAGAAAAACAATATGATTTTAACTATACGATGTTTACGATACTGCAGGATTTCTGGTGCGCGGTGTATATTAGAGCGATTTTTCAGCATGAACACTAAATACTATGTTTTCAAAACCATTTTTAATCGAAAGAGCGTTAAATAAAGATTCATAATATGTACTACCCAAATGCGGCACGTGGTGGACTTGAGCTCTAGAAAAACAATATGATTTTAACTATACGATGTTTACGATACTGCAAGATTTCTGGTGCGCGGTGTAGTTAATATTTTATGTATATAGCTATACGTGGGTATAACTGTAATGGAACGTGTTAAATTGAAATCCAAAAGGTAATATGAAATCATATAAAACGATTATGTGTGAAGACGGTCTGTCAGCCTATTACTTAGTACATTTGATAATATTATTGTGATTTAAGTAATTTATTTTAATATCCATAGTTAATACAACAGTAATATAAATTAATTTGTGCCAAAAAAAATATATTTGGAAATGTAATTTTGTTTATAATACAATAATAGACTCAAATTAGGCATATAAAATTACACATGGAGGGACGCACCATTAAATCTTCAAGACCACCATAGATGCAGAAATTGAATTGGATATAATTAATATGAATTTTGTTTCGTTTCAGGGTTATATACTACTTGAATTTTTCAGTATCTAACTTATTTATGAAATCAATATTTTGATTTTTATAATTATTTATAGAGTTTGAAGAATGGAAATCCATTGAAGAGGTAAGTTCTTCGTTACAGTTTGTTAAACAAAGAGGGACAAGATTTAACAAAGATAAAATTGTTTCCACGAGTGTTTATTATTGCCATCGTTCTGGAATGTTTTCAAGCAAGGCTACTGGAAAACGTGCCATGAAAATTATTGGTTCATGTACAATAGGCAAGTGTCAACATCAGTAATATACATTAATCAATTACTGAAATTTGTAATTATGTTTATCTGTTGTATATAATCATGACATTGTGATTTTTTTATTGTTTTACGTGTTGATTGGTGTTAATTGATCTTCAAGTCAAGTCGTTGGTGTTTATGGAATTATTATTTATTTTTTTATTATAAATTTAAAAAAATTATTATTGTTTGTACAGACTTGTTTTCATTATATTATTCTAAGATGACAAATCCCATTTATTCCTCTAATAATTAATTAATTTATATGTTTTGTTTTCAATATATTATTCTGAGATGAAAAATTCCATCTATTGTCTATTTCTCTAATAATGTTTAAAGAAAAAAATTATGGGCTGCATGTTATGCGTGTTATGCGTAACACCAATATGGTATTGGAAGCATTCTATAAAACACTGAAATATGTTTATTTAAAAGGGAAAATAATCAACGACTTGATGTATCACTCTGGCATTTGCTAAAATCAGTAATAGATAAGAATTTTGAGAGACTTGTAAAGCTGTGCAGTGGTGGAAAAGTTACACATTATGTTAACGCCATTAACAATTGTCATCGTTCTGCAGCACAAATTAATAGTTCCAATATTAATAAAACGTCAATAATTACTTGGACTGTGAAATCAGAATCGTTAGAAGAGAAATATTTAGTAAAGAAACATGAACCATGTGCATGTAAGGTTATTTGTGTTGCATGTAAAATCTGTGTACATTTGTTCTTATGTACATGTTATGATTATACAATTAAAAATAATATGTGTAAGCATATCCATGCCATAAAAATTAATACAAATAATGACCATGAGGACCAAATTGACGTCCAAACTTGTACTAATAACCCAATGAAAACTGATGAAATTTGCATGAAAATGTCAAGCAAATTACTGCCCCATCTACAGAAAGTATTGCAAACAAAATACAACTTTATAGCATGTTTGTGTCACAGGGGGGTAAATTGAACAATGAACAGCTGAAAAAAATGTATTTATCGTTAGACACAAATTTAAAAATATTATATGAACAGGAGAGCAATGCTGCTATTTCATTAAATTAAAATCGTGAACCAGCAAATAAAAATGTTGAAAAGCAGTTACGATTTTTTTCAACAAAGAAACTAAAATTAAAAATACCTGAGGAACAGCGATTAAACAAGCCAACATTAAATGTAAGACAGCAAATAATAGATGACTTAAATGGCAAAGAAGTCTCCTTAAGTTCATATAGATCCACATTTTGACCATGCATATGAAGAATAAGTCATTAACTTGACTTGTAATTTAATAATTTTTATATATTTATTTTTATTATTATTATTATAACTTTTATAAGCTACACTACACTACCTATATATTTATTTTTAATTATTTATAAGACAACAATACCTATATTATACTGTATAATGTATTCTCTAACAATTATTACGATTTAAACCAGATTTAACTACAGAAATATAAAAAATCACAGTTTTAAAATTTAGTTTTAAAATTATAATAAATTTACTATGGTAGTTTTATGACGATGATAATTGATAAGAAATACGATATGATAATTGATAAGATATTTGCTCTTGTGCTGTCTCTAGACGCTCGTCGTGGTGAATTTGTATTTACCGGACGGGAGATAGTGGCAGACTAGAGAGCTATATATATATATTATATATACATATACATATTATATATATATATACACATAGCTATATACATATTATAGAGCCTTATGCCCTTATGGCAGACTACCAGAGATCCAGTTTACTAGTTTACTTATCTTTACTGGGGTCCGTGCCTACATACTACCCATAGACTTATTTGTACTTTAAAATTAAATTTTAATATTTGACATCAATATTTAATATTATTATTCGATATTTAAATGACGAAAACACGGCTGTTGGAAACGGATGAAACGGAAACTGTTGTGATGTCCGTTGCCTCGGAGCTGGTGGCTCGTTCTATGTTCATCGGTAGCCAGTAGGGTGTCAGTATTCAGTACTTTGGTATTCTAGGAAACAGCTCTAGTAAGTATCGTTCTCATAACTAACCATTATGTCCATTAATTAGTTTTTCCTCAGCAGGGTGGTCAAGTTAGTAATTACCAGACGTTGTTGTGTTGTGATCAACTAGGTACGTTCTTTTGTTGCCTTTGTTTGGGACTGTAGCAGGAAAATGGTTCGTCATAAATGTAAGTATTTATCGACAATTTGTTTCATTAAAGTATGGCATAACTCACTTCGAAATTAAATTATAATAAAATCAGATGGTGTATCAATACTTGTTAAAGATTAATTTGACATAACTTATATTACCATAAATGTAATACCTAGGTAGTTGTAATTCTCTAAAAACTCATTTTTATTATATATCAAATTTATATAAAATATTAAGGGCCGTTCTAACAATGTCCAGTAAAGTGTCGGTTAACGCTAACTGACTTATAACAGATTTTAATACCGGCAGAATTCGGCCGGATAAGTGTTGGTTAACTTTTACCAGACATTTTAAGAACGGCCCTAAGAGTATTTAGATCTACTAGTTTAATAAGTCCAGTGTTGGATATAGATAATAGAGTATTACATTTTCATCAACATAATTATTTTGATAAGCCCCAAAACTGTTATTATACAGAGGTCGACCACCTTTTTGGTGTCAAGGGCCAAAAAATTAAAAAAAAAATTTAACGGGCCATACACCTTATTTTATTTACATTTCACAGTTTAAATTTTAAACAAAGGATTTAATTTAATTTATTTAGGTTTCATCACTGTTTGCTGTTTGATATATTAATTTATTATTAACAATATCAACTAACATAATTTGATATTCCATATTTTTATACCAATTATTAATTGTAATCGCAGGCCTCATAAAATCGCTATACTGGGCCACAGGTTGCCGACCCCTGATTAAATAGAAGGTCTTAATATTTATTTGAATAATTGTAATAATGATACAAAACTACTATGTTTTTGTGTAGATATAAATATTAACATAATGAATGATAATGGAAAGGTATCAAAATAGGTATTTAAATATTTTTGGATCTAATAATTGTGTGTCCTGTATAAATGATTATAACCATGGATGTTGATTGTCTCAATAAGAATTAAACAACAATTGCACTTCTATATTGAATGGATTGTTAGATTAACATAAATTTTTTTTATAGTAAGTAATATACATTAAACATAAACTAAATATGTAAAACACTAAACTGGTGTGCTTACAAATTGTGTCTTAGAACTATGTGTGGTTATTTAAATACCTTAAAAACCTTTTGATAAAAATTAATTTAAACATAATTTTAGTCACTTTTTGGTGATAATTAACTACTTTAACTATTAAATATGAATACATTTATATACATGACGTATAATATATATAAATGTCAGTTTATTCACTATTTTGTATTTGCTTTTTGACACAAACGTGATATTTTCTAATAATCTATCATGATATTATGCTATTTGTTCTCTGGGAACATTTTCATAGCCTGCAGGAGATAATTAAAAAACTTCTAAAATGGTATATAAACTCTTAAGTCTTACAGTAACCTTAACACATACATTATTGTTTAAAATAAATTATTACATGTTAATAACAGTATGTTTTCATTGTTGTTATTTAAATAGTTCATAATTTTTTTAGTGTTCTTATTTCACATTCACACATACTAGATATTTGTTAACAATACATTTGTTCACCTACCTAAACTCTATATTTAATATTTCTATATATATTATTTTAATTTAATCATTTCTGAGAAAATAAACAGAAGAAATTATTAATATCATAATTAACAATTCGGTCTTCTTTTAGGAATGCAAATTATTGCTCTTGCTTCAACTCAAAGAACACGACACCCAGCACATACAGCTTAAATTAGTAAGTACTCATATCATAATAATTGATGGTGTATTAATAACTATTTACAGTTATAAGGATTTATATATTTGTTTCCACACAACAATATTGCTTTGGAAAATTTATTGGTGTATAATTATGGTATGGAGTGAAATGACATGAACTAACTTGAGATCAAAAGCTACGATGTAGATACAAGTTCTGACTTCTACAATGAATTGTTTATATGAATATAAATTAAATACCTGAGTAAAATACAAAATGCTGTCCCACTTTGAATCAGACTGCAGACTGTCAGTTATGCATGAATAAATTAAATTTAAAGTAAAATAATATATTAAATGCATTAGTGGTGTGGTTACAAATTGTGTTTTGAAGCCGAGTTCATAAATAAAGTAACTTAAGTAATTTAATTACTATTTTGATATGCAATTTGAAGCGTGCTTTCTCTATAGTCTAATAATTTCTATATATTTTAATTTCATCATTTCTTACACAATAAACAGAAGAAATCATCAATTGCGTAATTAACAATTCTGTCTTCTTTAGGGATGCAATTAATGGCTATCCAGCGACAACACTGAGAACACGACACCCATTCTACATAATATTCATCATCCGGTTGACAACGGTGCTTATCTGAGTTCCAGCTACAGTATAAATATATGTTTGTCATGTCTTAGGAATTTTTTAATATATAAGTCTTTAAATATTCTTTATAAGTGTTAGGATCAAACTCTAAACTGAACTTGAAATTATCCATAAATTTAAATGCGTAATATATAATATATACTCCACAAATAAATGCATCATTTTGTTTTGGAACATTTTCAAAAGGGCATGGAATCGGTGTTAATGATGGACATTGATGTGTGCCGTTATCGTAGATGACATCTGATTTCAATATTTTAAATACTCTATTGAAACAATCTTTTGATGTTTGATGCTCTATATCCAGGGCGCCAAACTGAAAATTATTTTTATTTAATTTATCTTTCAATACGCATTAACAATTTATACAATTTGAAATATTCATTATCTAATGTTATTTTAATTGAAGATACATATTCTGCAATTGTCTCATATTTGTATAATGAAGATGAACTATCGTAATTCGTAAGAATAGAACAGTACATCCATATTCGATACCACGATAATATTTACCCATTTATAAATAAATTCATATAACTAGACGATTACGTTTAGATTTGTTAGAAACACTATGGCAGTAAAACCCGTTCGGACCTTACGGTGAAAATACCTCAGTGTGGTAAATCAAAAAGACATAATTGCCTGATACACACTAGTACACTACCAGTGCTGTAAAAAATACTTTTATAAAGTATTTAAAATACCACCCAAATACTATCTATTGTATAGTATTTGAAATAATCTTCAAATACAAAAAATTTTTACTTAATTCTAGGTATTAATCAAACATTTTATATTTTCTAATAAGTTAGTAATCATCTGTAATCAGTAATCACACAGTATATTTTACAGTCAATAAAAATGTGAATATTGAAAATAGCTTTTGCTTAATGGCTATAATATATTTTGAAATAAATATATATTTTAAATTGGTACTATTTCAATTGTCATCGATGGTAAACTGTATTCTGGGAAAAAAATGTTTAATTAAGCTATATATAGACAAAAACCAAAATCGATATTGAACTGTCCATAAATTAATAATGATTAATATAATATATTATTAATTATATTATAATATAATTATTGTTGTAATATTTAGAAACAAATTAAAAATTAAAGGAATAAAAAAAATGTATTCAATAATAGTATTTAATAGTAAAAAAAAGTATTTGAATATTTTTACTCAAATACTTTACAACACTGTACACTACACACACAAATATTTATTAATTTAATGCAGAGTTCATTCAATTGTATGTACAAGTCATATATAATACAAATTCAGGTCAAATATATTCAAAATAATTTATTTTAATCCAAGCAACTTAAACTAAATATCTGCATCAAATATGTCTTCATCATCGTCTTCATCATCCTCTTCATCACCCCAATCGCTATCGTCGTCTTGTAATGTGATAATGATCGGCTCCAACATGACATCCCTCAAAATTTCCTGGTTATAATCTTTGTCTTGAATTTTTTCTGCATGTGCAACACACTTCTCCCAATCCTCTTGTTTTACTGCATCCATAACCACGTGCCCCAACTTTTCTACGTCTGCCATCTTAAAAGTATTGTTTTTTTTAGCTACCTTCCCTTTAACCTGTGCCCAAATTAACTTAATTGGGTTATATTGACGATGGTATGGAGGTAACCTTATCACTTCATGACCCTTTTCCAGTGCAATTTCGTCCAATTCGTAGCGTTTATATATTGGAATAAGTTGTTTTACACGCTGACGTAATTCAGACATCCGTTCTTGTGGCGAAAATTCAATATTTTTATTTTTCAGCCACTCCTCTACAACGATTCTTTGGCTATTACTTTTGGGAAAATTATCTTTGAGCATTGAGTGGTAAGATGCATTGTCCATCACAATAACCGACGGCTCTTTGAGGTGGTTCAACATATCAATAAACCAATTTTTAAATACCTTGGGTACGTTAGCTCGATTTATTAATTTAGAATCGCTAACAAACCCATATTTTGTAGACCCTGCGTGGCAAATAATAAGGCCACTTCCTTTTCCAGTGAGTAATTTTAAACCTGTGGTCTGTTCGCCATGGTTTTGGTTTATCCACGTCTCGTCCAAATAAACGACAGGACGGGTGTCGTTTTGTTCCCGAAGTGTACACATTTTTCTTAAAAATGCACAACGTAGTGCAACAATGTCGTTCCTTTCCATGAGAACTTTCCTTCCATCACTGCACTTTTTGAAAGAAAATTTCAAATTTTTCAGAAGCGTACGCAACGACTGAACAGAGCCTTCCCAATTGCACTTCTTCTTTACCTCCGTTAAAACGGTCAAAGCTGTTGGGTACTCACCTCTACTGTAGAACTCGTACACTGTTCTACGTACCATATCCGCATCAAAATCGTCTAATTCAGTCAACGGTTTTGCACGTTTATACGTTTTACGCGGAGACCTGAAAAAACTAAGTTGTTGTTCTGGACTCCGACTATCCTTACCCTCTTTGCATATGCGCCTCACAGTTCGTTCTGATAATTCACAAGCTCCAGCTGTTAACTTTAGGCTTTGATTAAACATAGATGGATCAATTTCATCTTGTAACGATAGGTCTTTTATAAAATTGTACACCGAAAAAATTATTTTTTTGCTCTGACTACGAGTATCACTACTACTGCCGGCCATTATAGAATTTTAAAAAAGAAACTTTTAACTAAAAATCAGTAGTAAATAATAATGTAATGGTTAAACTCACTTTCTGAAGTCAAATGTAATAAAACACAACGAAACACGGATAATAATCGTAGCCGAATGACGTATATCGGCGTAGGGAAGCAGATGTTATGAGTACAATAGTACAATACACATTCCTCATGTAGTTTATCTATGTTGTCCGACCATAAAATTATACTACAGTCGCTATTCGCCGAAGGTAAGTGGTAACTAAACCAAGGACGAAGCCAAAAAGGAGAAAAAACGTTTTCGACGGCGCACCGGCCAGATATTGATATCAATCGCGCTTTGCGTGATTCACTTTGAGAACCAATGGTTAATCAAAAAAAAAGGTTGCTATCAATTATTATCATATCGCCAGCGGCCCCTTTTCATTCTCCCGATTGGCCGACTGTGGTGGAACTCGGTATTCCTATATTATAGGCAGTGGTATCGTGAAATAATATTATATTTGATTTGGTATTTTATTTTATGTTGATGCATATATACTTTGATATAATGCGATATATTATAATAATTAATATATGGCGCAACGGTCGATATGACGGAACACGTTTTCGCAGTATCTATAATTTATTATTCTAATATCATATTATTATTGCGTTGAAATAACACTAAATCATGATAAAATTGCTATAATACTTATAAAATAGCTGTATACATAAATATATAGGTACGGTCTACAAAATTATATATAGGTAGGTATAATTAATGTATAATATATCAATAATGTATGGTATTAAATAAATAATAATAATAATAATAATATTATAATATTTTATAGCACCAATGTACTGTGTATTGTGACACGGGTTGCTACTACTAACTGCCACGATACTTCACTGCCACGATAATGTAATGCTCCGAACATATTATTACTCCGAATGTAAAATGCTACGAATACCAGTTATCCGATTATATACTACTGCGAAGGTAGATCAAACTACTCCGATATTATTATCATTGATAAACTGTAATATCAATTGATATTACCATATTTGATAATATTAATGTTATTAATTAATTAATTTATTTATTTTAATGTACACGGGATGAACCCAATAACAAATTAATAGTTATTACATTAGTAAACTTAAATCTATTTAGTTGACTGTAATGACAGTAATATAATCACAAAAACCATCAAAAGAATGAAAATTAAATAAATCAACCTGGACATCATTAACTAATTTCATTAATCTATTTAAAGGCGAGACAAGTGCATAATTTGTCCTTTGAAATTGAATGTAAAACTTTTTTTGGATCTAGCCGTTATGCCGTTATGGTTCTGTGATACAACCACAGGTCACAGATTATATGGAAAACATTGAATTTTGGTTGGATGATTATTATAAGAAAGTATATAAGTTGTATATTCCCATGTTATAGGTTTTGAAATTGGAATATGTACTAGATTAGTGATTACGTACCTACTAATATAATATTATGTAGGTAAGTATTTCACTGATGAAGTGGTGAATACATGCTTATATTTTAATAATTATAAATTGTGTTGCAATGGTATCGTTAATTATAATATATTTATATATTATTATGTTTATAATATTGTATTGCTAAATTTTGATTAAGATGATAACAAATTACCTATTCAATGTTACTCAAATTGATGGTTTATTACCAATTTGCATGAATTAATACATTCAAATATTCAATTATTACAAGCATATAACTGAGGTAAACTGAGATAGTGGCTGAGAAGAACAACTGAAATGTTAAAAAGGTGGATATGTTGTAATGATGATCAGCATCATGTCATTGCAATGGATGTCGGATGTGTTATATGTATTTGAATTCAATGATAAATCATATTGTGTACGAAAAACGATTCAGACCAGTGTCGGCCTGGGATCTAAAGGGCCCAAGAGGTAAATTATTCAAAGGGCCTCTCAAAAATACCAAAACTAAAAAAAATATTTAAAAAAAAATTTATAAATATTTATTACATAATATGGATCGATATAATATATAGTAATATAATATCGATAAAACATCACAGTACGTATTTCAACATAATTATAGATTCTAAAATTATCATATCATTTTATTATTACCACGGACTAGATATCTATGATGATTTTAGTATTATTAAAATAATAAAATGTATAATATTATATTATTATTATAAAATTATGTAATGGATCCAAAAGCATACCACTAGGCTATATATAGTAGGTAAATTTTGGTAAATTTCATTTATTTCTTGAAAAATACGTTCGGGGTCCCGGAGGCGATCGCCCCCTAGCTGCCTGGGCCAGGCCGACACTGATTCTGACCGGAGACGTTGTGTCAGCCGAGCGTACTTGCTTGTATAAATAATCAAATTTAATAGTTAAAATTAAAATTAATAAAAATCGAAAATATCTCATTGTTATAAATAGCATAACATTCCACTGAGCTTTTTATTTTTGATAGAGGTAGTAAAACTTGTTGGGAACCTTCTATTGAAATTTCTAAAGTTAGCTATGAACAGAAAAACAATTATGAATTTCTACCTGAAAAATAAATTACAAAATAATATATACTAATAATAATTAAACAATTTGAATCATGATATTGAATAAACTCACCAAAGTACCAACTACCTTGATATATTTATACCTATTTATAGCACAAAATTTTTATAATTTATAAAAAATTGTGATATAAACATATTTTGGTGAAAAAGGGTACTTGACATGTTCTGGGAGACAAGGATCATTTACGATTTATCTTTAAACTACATTTTACTTAGGAATGTCTAATATAGAAATATTGCACGTAAAAACAATCAATGAATAATATTATCTACTTTTTCTGTAGAATTAACGTATTATAGTATCTATAGTATCTACCTAGTTATTAGGTAGGTAAGTAAATATTAGGATACTGGATATTAAATCCATTTATAATATTAAGTTAGACAATTATAGCATTTATAAACACATTTTGGTCATGATTTAAAAATTTCTAATTTCAATTATTTTGTTTTTTTATAATAATACTGAAATATAAACTGGGCATTATGGTTAATCAAAGTTTACCACGCCACTACGCTAATGTGTCTATATGTTGAGCTAGAGAGGCTAAAGCATTTTTAATTTTAATCTCAACTTTGTAGTTAGGTACTATTTACCTATTAGTATTAAGTTATTATAAGCATCTTGTATTAATTAAAATTGTACCGATATAATATTATGTAAGACCCAAACACTGGAATTGGTAAAAATAAAAATATACCAAAATTGGTTTTTTTTTTTTACTTTGTGGTCGTTTAAATTTTCAAATCATCTAATCATCACCAATGTGAAAATATCTGAAAAGCATGAATTGAGGCATAGGCGAAATTGACTAAATTTGTTTAAGTTGTCCCCCCAAGCAATAGGCGGAGCTAGGTGGGGGTTTTTGGAGGCTAAGCCCCAAAGTATTAGATTAACCCTCCCAAACGTATACCGAAGTTACGTACCTACAGTTTAATAGTTTTATATCACTGTTCATAAGTATATTAGGTACTTAAAGGACATTCATCACAACACTAATTTTTTATTTTAAGTTTAATATGTAATCAAAATATTAAGTAGAGATAATAAGAATTGACAATGCCACGTCCCACAAATAATGATTAACAGCGTTAACACTAAAGTAATTTATGGTTCATAGGTAACTTATTATTTTTTTCTATAAAAGCCACCAGTCGTATGTTATACAGTCTTAATTAGCGTCAACTCATTTGTAAGTCAACAGTAAAAAGTCTTTTGGTTTGATTTTTACTTTTTGATTTTGTTTGATTTATTCAAGATTTACCAGTATGGCAGGTAAGTCAAAATAATTATTTAAACATTTTTGAACTTGATCAGTGGTAACATAGTATTAAAATTAAGTTTCAAATATCTTTAATGTTTAGTTTAATTATTAAGAGCTAATAAAAATAATTTATCATTGATGATTACATTTCTATATTTAAATTTATATAATATACATAAAAATAAATATGTTAACTTTTTCAGTTACAATTCAACGTTTTAGTGACAAAAAATAAAATTATTTGTAAATTTAAAACAAATGTTAAACTAGTATTTGCTTAATAATTTTTAATATAAAAATGTATGTACACAATTCATCAGATGAACATGGTGAAAGATTCAGGTCGAGATCTCGGTCACCTCATAGAATGATCGATATTCTTCTTAGCAATGAAGGAGCTCCATCGAGGAGAGTACCAGGGCTCAGAGGTCACTTGGTATATGCCGATGATGTTGGATACACATATGTGCAAAATCATCAATCCACTAATCGACGGTAGGTATTGAATACTTATAAAAATATAATGCATTAATATTGAGTACACTGGTTTATAGACCTTAATATGATTAATATGCCTTAAAAAAAAACCTTATAGACAGCTTCCATGTTCGCGTTACGAACGGGGATGCACTGCTACTACATCAATGTCCGTGAAAATAGTCCGATTTTAATGTATCAACCACACAATCATCATGTGGGGCATAATATACAGATTGGGGCATTCTACGATGCAATGAGACGGCGTGCTTTAACAGAGGGGACACCTGCACGGACAATTCTAGAAGAAGAGGCGAGGAGGTAAACAAATTTACAAAATTATTTAAATACTTAATTTAGAGTTATGTCAAAATGTACTAATACCTGAATAACAATTTTTTAGATTTCCAAATGCAGCTATAGAGGTGTCTCGTGAGCAAGCACTACGGGCAATGCGCTATGTGCGACAAAGTGTGAATCCACCAACACCAGATAATCTCAGGTTATTATTGTGTCACCAACATGGCAAAGTCGTCTACATTATTCTGTAGACAATAATGCACCATTCTTCCATGGAAACTTGGAGTTCATAGTCAATGAAGAATTGATTTTCAGAGGATTGATGTTTTTAAATTTGGCATTTTTACTACGCATTGCTCCATACCTGCGTGAAGCAAGAGTCTTGGCAATTGATGGCACATTTAGTGTCATTCCGCGAGTTCCTGCTGATGCCGAGCAGTTGATCACAATCCACGCTGTCTTGGACAATGTCGTAAGAGATCTGTTAACATTAGATAATCAACTTACTTACATATTTGGTTTATTTAAATTTTATTTTCTTCAATTTACATTTGTAATTTAAGTCAGTTCCTGTGGTATATGCTTTACTAAATCGCAGAACAGAAAACGTCTACATAGGACTATGGTAATATGTGCGAAATGCAATACAAATAGTGATTCCAGAATGCCAATTGATTGGGTGCTAGTTCCATTTTTGCCAGGTAATAATCAAATTGTGCATTAATGTTTTTATTATTGTATAGTATTTTTCTGGATTCTTTAATCTAGATATGAAACAGATTTATGTATAAAAAATTTTATGAGTTTCAAGTTAAATTAAATTTATTAAGTTTAATTATCAAAATTTTTAAATATTAAAAAAACATCATTATACATTTTTTGAAATAATTTAAATTTAAAGAAATACATAACGTGAAAAACTTAAAACATACGTGAAACATTTTTCGAATTTGTAGTGTAGCCAAAAAATGAAAAATGAATGTTAAATTTTTCCACAACTTTAAGAAATTAATGTTTAATGTAATTTCTTTTGTCAGATAACAGTAGTTTATCAACACTGTATTAAACTAATGTTGAGTGTTGACACTGAAAATTCTAATGATTATTTACTAAGACTATAAAAATGTGCATGTTGTATGCACTTACGAAAAAATATGCACTAACCCTCCAAATATGGAAATATATGCAAAATTAAATTTGATCTATGGAATCAGTAAGATTTGAATTGCCGGCTTTTCAAACCCTCGTATAAGTGCATACACTCAGTATGAACATGCAAATGCATAGAATTCCGGTCTCTAATCATAATAAATTATATTGAACTATATTTCTCAACTTGAACAGAGTATACTTAGTACAACTTATGTATACGTCATATTATATTATATCAATGTAAAATACAATAGTATTTAAAATAAATTAGGTAGTTTAAAAAAACTATTAACTAAAAAAAGTTTACGAGTTCACTGATATTTTTAATGTATTTCAGCATTTGTCATTTACCTTAGTCAATAAAGAAATTATATTCTCAAAGGCACTATTTGTTTGCAGAGCATTTTACGTTTTGTCCAGACCCATGGCATGGTGACATTATTCCGTGAAAACCATCATGCTGCCATAATACTGAAAATGGTAATAAGAAATAACAATTAATGACTGATGGATTAGGATCTAGTGATATGAGAAATTCTTACATTAATATTAACATTTTTTTTTTATAGATTATGTCTTTACCACACTTGCCACCACAACAGATGTCAGAATTGCCAGAAGACTTCCACATTCTTGGGGGTTTTCTGGCAATCACAAGATTGGCAACACGTATGGGCGTACTGAACTGTATTGTTCAGTTAGTGGACTATGTCAGACAATACCGGTTGACAACAGTACTTCCATACGGGTTTTCCGTTTACGGTGTAAACATACGTACTAATTTTGTGGAAAGTTTTCATAGGCATACATCCCCCAGTCTGGTCTTTTTACGGTAATTGATTTTTAATAAAAATATATATTGACAATAGCTGGAATTTTGATTGGTTTTTATAATTTTTTGCAGATTGATTGCGATCGGTTGAAAGTAGAGTACGGAGGGAAACGTTACAAACAGTCAATAGCCAGCAAGTGAGACAATTAACTATATATAGCTTACATTTTTGAAATTAATTTTAATTTTAATAAATCAAACTTTAAAGCTATGAAGATCTATTGTGTCTAGCAGAGACACA
Organism: Metopolophium dirhodum; assembly: GCF_019925205.1. Lineage (NCBI taxonomy): Eukaryota > Metazoa > Arthropoda > Insecta > Hemiptera > Aphididae > Metopolophium > Metopolophium dirhodum. The sequence goes on along the minus strand of NC_083560.1, from coordinate 41,738,911 downwards.
AATAACTGCATTTTGGCTGATGCTCTACGAAACATACGCTATGAATCAATGGCATATTTAAGAAGAGTATCTAATAGGCCCTTTAGCTAATAGTAGGTACCATATACATTCAATTGGGTGTATAAACTAAATGACAATAAAATGAAATTATAGAAATCCTTCTCGAAGATTTTATTCCTGGACAGCTACCAATGGTTGGACTTCAGCCTCTGCCACCTGTATTGCCGCCATTCCACATTCGTGGAGCTGGTAGACCTAGGAGGGGTCGTGGTTGTCAACGGGTAGCAGCAGTTCCAGAAAATCATGGAATGGTCCGGCATCCAAATGTGCGCCAACAACCAGGTGGTGGTAACCTTGGATTAATTGAAGATCATCATCTTCTCGGTAATATACAACTATACATTTAAGTTAAAAATACATTATATACTCTAGTTACTATACTTTAAATATAAATATTATAGGGAATACAGACAATATTGAGGCGCCAATCCAGATTCAAGGTAAGCATATAGAAATAAATTATGATAAAAAATATATTGTCTTAACGAAATATGACTTTTTTGTTTGTATGATTAGAAAATAATGAAGACCGAAATGAGCCCTTTGATCTTCCAGAAAACGAAAGTATGCCTTTGAGTATTTCTATAAATACAATTTTGTAGTGTCACCCTTGAGTGGTTCTCCACCCAAGTACTAATGTTTTGTAATTTATTCATCTACACTCATATGCTTATTGTAACTGTATTACAGATTGTATATTATTCTAACAAATTTAAAAATAATAAATAAAATAAATAATTTATGAATAAATATTCACTTATTCTACAATTTAATTTGTATTAAAGTTGAACAGCCAGATATCGATAATACATTAGCGGAGGAAGAGGTCTATGAAATAGTTGAGCTTGGCATGGATGATGCTTTTGTTGACGGTAGATTGATTTTAAATGTTATAATACTGAAACATAAGCTTAATAACTTTCCATTTTGTTTCAGAACAAAATACTCAACCAGCTCACCAGGAAGTTGATTTAGATATCACTACATTCGAAGGCAATTTATTATTATTATTATAATAATTTTCATTTAAGAGGACGTTACACTGACATTTGTTATCTCCGTCTTAGAAGTGCGTAACATACCTAATTTTACTCTCAGAAAATCATGTTTAGCTCCACTAGTTTAAAAATTAGAGTGAATTTACCTCAAAAAATGTAAAGGTAAGATTATTTTGTAGAGTATCTCATAGGCTTTTTTTTATATTTTAATTTTATAGCGAGTTATAAAAATGTATTTTTTATAATATTAATATTTATTTTTAATTTTAAAATTGTAAATTTTATGTTACATATTGAAATACTCATAACTCGCTTTAAAGTTAAAATATAATACAAAGCCTACGAGATGCCATATAATAAACTTAGCCTTAAATTTTAGAAGAGGGCAATTTAATCTTAATTTAAAACTAGCGGAGCTAAATGTGTTTTACCTAACTTACAATTTGCTATGATACACAATTGTAAGGCGGAGACAACAAATGTCCTTGTAACGTCCTCTTGAACAGAATTTAAAAATAAAAACTCACTTATATTTTTTATTCTAAAGGTGACCCTTTAGACAGATGTTTTATTTGCCTTGAAAGTTGGAGCCAAGTAAATTCGGCCAACATTTTGGTGCTTTGCGGTCACGGATGGTGCTGTGATGAGTATGCGATTCGATTAGATAAATGCGGAGTTTGCAAAGTAGAATTTCCCACAACACAGCCCATCCATATAATGCATGTTAACCTAGGAGATGGTAAATATTAATAATGATACAGTATATTGAAGATTTTTTCTTTTATAATTAAAATATACAAATTTTATTAAAAGGTAAATGGATGCCAAATACTTCATTACTCGATCCAACTGGAAGTCAGTGCCTTGGATGTATGCGCCATTTACAATATGTACCAGACCAGGCGCAATACATACTGTTGGACTGTGGCCATGGATGGTATTGCGTGAGCTGCATCTCAACACCTCCTGCCACATGTGACGTCTGTGGTGATATGGTCGAAGGTAGCTTAAGAATATTTTTAAATTGAAAATGATAATGTGTACAAAAGAAGGGTGTCCAAATCGTTGGTACCATTATAGCTGTTTAGGAATAAAACGTAAGCATTCAACAAAAACTTGGAAATGTGCACTGTGTCAGTAAACATTATTATTATTATTATTATATCATTATTTTTTGTAAGTATAAGTCACATTATTTTGTCATAACTAATTATTTAAATATAAAATAAGTTAGTTCTAATTTTTATGTCTAATTATAAAATTACACAATATATTATAATATTACTGTTTATGCCTTTATTTCAAGTTACTGGTACAACTGAATTGCACATATTTGTCAAAATACAACAAACGGTTACAATAGAATCCAAAAGACATGTTCTATCATCTTGGTTTTTCAGGGTAGTAATTTGAACAGGACCATTGAGAATTTTAAATTTAGAACGAGTGAAACCAATTACTCGTTCTACATGTATACGTACAGAAGCAATTTTTCTGGTTTCTTCTATAGTACAAGGATGTAATTGAGGTAGACCCTTTGTAAACCCTGGAGTTTTCAAAGTTGCACAGTGAAATCCTACACTTTCACTTATTGTAAATCCTCGAAAAGCTAATACAACATCACCTGGAAGTAATTTATTTAACAAGTTACTATTATCAGTTATATATTTATCACTGGTTCGTCCACCCCAACCTACAGATATAAAAGAAATACTTCCTTGAGGTGTTGTTGCAATTAAATACTTAACAGTGTTTTTATTTTTATATGAAGACCAGGACTGTGCCCTAGCTTTTAGGTTAGATGGTTTCTCTATTGTAATTTCAAAACAGTCTAAAATTACAGCAACAGAATTCCCAAACACATTGAAAAATGATTGGGGCATAGTACTTCTTAAAGCTTCCCTATTTGGCCAATAGATTAGTCTTTTAAACATGTGCTCTAGTATGATGACTTTTCGGAATATCATAGATGCAGTTGCACATGTAATATTGAACCTAAAACCCAGGCCTTTAAAAGGCAAATTTAATCTCAGTTTCATTAAACATAATAATAATTTCTGAAACTCGGTTAGTCTCTGATTTGATGCTGTTAGCCCTGGTTTAATTGACTCTAAAATTAATTTAAATACATCCATTGTTAACCCAGCATAATAAGTAAACATTGTGGGCCTATCTAAAAAAGAGTTCTCTGAAAAATTAAAAAAATTTACATCCCTTTGTAATTGGTCACACTTATCTTTCAAAAGTTTTAATTCCGAAATATTATCCATCGTGAGTTCAGTATTGCATGAAATTCCTGTTTCATCATTAATATCTTCATATTTTTCATCTTCATTATGCTGATCATCGAGGTTGTTATTCGGTGATTCTTCGAATAATTTTGTTGGCCTAAATAATGTTCTTTTTTCGGCCCGTTTATACCTCAGTAGATTTGGTGTTGTAGCTTTACCTAGTGAAAAATCATTTTAATAAGTAAAATATTTTATAATTAATAGTTATTAAAATTATATACCACACAACAGTATTTTTAAAGAACATTTGCTAAAATAAGAATAATTTATACATTTATTATTTTATGTTCATATATATAATATAATATTGAATTTAAATAGGTACCTAAATAATATTTTATTTTAATTTTATAATCTGAATGTTAGCAATGCTAGACACATAATAAAAGTTTTTAATAAAAATCATTTCATATCAATTATAAATTACCTACTACACCTACTAATACTTTGGGTCGCCTTCTAATTCTAAAATTGTTTTAATAATAATTAATGCTCATACCATTTTGGTGCAAGGGACATTGAATTTATACATATCATTAGTGGTCATAATACATATAAAATACCTACCTCTGTTTTTAATGTATCCCATTTTTAAGGTAGGAGTCCAATCAGAGTTTTTTGTATCACCATAGTGAGCTGGTTTACCTACTCAACACAATACATTTATTTATTGTTATTACATATTATTATTATCTTTTTCATAAATGAATATCACAAACCCATTTTAAAATGAAGTGAACAAATTCGCATGTGATCTAGTTGTTTATCTGTTACATCAGACCGATGTAGAGCATTAAACCACGACTTGCGTTGTGCCAACAAAAGTGCATTAATATCAGATGCAGAATTTTTCCAAACTTTGGGAAAACGATAAAACGAAAGGTTTTTATTGGTTGTCTTGTTAAAACCCTCAAACACTGCACACAACGTAGGCATTTCTAAAATTTAAATAAATTTAATCAAAACGTAACGGAATACTGTCTGTAGGTAAATGTCGAATTCTGGACCACCAAATAATGATAAGGCCTAATTGATAACAGTACACTAAACTAATCAATACCGTTATGGTTTAAGTTTGAAGTAATTGATATCGTAGCAGTGTTATAATAGTTGACAATAACAATTTTTTTTTCGGAGTAATACAATGTCGTATTAGTATAATAATATTATAGTCGTAGCACTGGTGTTATCCCTTGTGACACGGCCGTATTTCAACGAGAATTTTGTTATTGCCCTCGAAATACTACACTGAACGCTGCCGCCGCCGGAGCGCGGCGTAAGACGACAGTACGGCACTACGACACGTTCTACCTTTTTCGTCCGCGATGATGAGTTGGCGGGTGATGGGGGGGGGGGGGGTGCGTCAACGTTGCACGGTTCACCGCCCGAGTTCCGCCACCGATAACGACGACACACGCACGCGGGCCCCGCGCTGCGTATTCACCGCGGACGACCGTATCCGCAGTAGCAACGTAATAGGAGTGTTGTAGTTGCCTGCCGTCGACTTCAACGCGCGCCGCTGCCCGGCTTCAATGCGCGCCGCAACCGACATCCGAGAACGGTGCGCGAACAACGCGCCGCAGTCGTCTACCCTACCCACTATGTCTTATGACGCAGACGAGTCCCCTCTATCCCGCACGACCAGACCGATGCTGAAAATCCGCACAACGCGCATTTGCGTATGAACGTACTTGCTTCGCGTGCACCAGACGTCGTCACCACCACTGGGCACTGGCACCACTCGTCAGTGTGATCTATGGTTAGGTAACTGGCACGAGTGTGGTGGAGCCTGGCACCGTCCTGCACTGCGTAGACGCAGCAATGCCAGCCGCCGCCGGGTCGCTACAACTAAACTGCTACGATAATCCACTGCCCCGTTGTTGTAATTTGATTTTTTATAATTTTTTTATACTCGTTGAATCATTTTATTGCAAGAAACTAAATATCAATAATCAATATTAGTACATATTATTAGAGTACACTGCAAAGTGTTAAATTTACTTAATATAATGTTCCCATCGTGCTAACTAAATGTATGCCGTTCCTTCATTAAGTTACTATTGAGATTGGAAAAGGTAAAAAAATACTTAAAATGTAAAAAATTATTACTTTAATGACACAAAAAAAATTTATAAGTTATCTGCACTCTATGTATTTAACACTTAATTACTTAATTCTTAGATTAAATTCTCAACTTACATGTATGTATTTAAATTGTCAACATTTTAAAAATGTTTACAATATTGACACAATTACCTACTGGTATTCTAGTTTAATCTAAATTTTTCTGTATTATTTTTTTTCAGGTTATTCACTAGCAAAAAAAATCAAATTGATGATTTATTACCTGTTTGTATGAATTAATGCATTCAATTATTACAAGCATATTATATACTGGTAAGAAAAATAACATTTTAATGTGATAAAAATACTTATTGTAAAGATCCTTATTTATTTTAAGAGTTGTTTGATGGAATTATAACAACTACCCATCATGTACCATTTGAACTAATTCCATTACTTTTGCAAACAAATCCGAAATAATGGTAAAGAACAACTCAAATGTTAAATAAATAAGTGAGTAGCTACTTAAGCATGATATAATAAAACATAACATGCTTGATATAGTATAACAAATAATCATTGTATAAATATATTTGCCAGCTCTAAATTTTGTTTTATGTATAAACTATAGGTGGTCAAATCTTATAGCCGAACTTACAAGGAACACATATTTCATTTTGTTTAGAGGTCTTAGAGATGCCTATGTGAGCTTTAGATACGTTTCAAAAAACCAAGAAGGTAAATACAAAAATTTATTTTGCTTTTTTTTAGATATTTCAATGTTTAAGCATTTAAACATGCTATTTTGCTTTTTTTGTGAATATTTCTGTGCTGTAGCCTTCAAAACATTTGATTAACACGACGCAAACATGCAATAAATAGTTCTGCTATAATATTTTATTTTTTATTATTATTAATGTTTTTGCATATTTTAATATTTTTAGTGCATATTTAATCGCTTACATGAATTTTTTAAGAGCATGTTATTGCTCTTAAATAACCTTTGTTAAAGCTATAAGTTATGAACACTAATATACTATAGTATATCTTAATTTGTGGATATTAGCCTTGCTCATATGATATTCATTAAGAGGACACCACTCACATTAATTATTGGTCCTGTCATACACACACAACATAGCAATTCAATTTTCCTAATTCTTACTAAAGTTTATTATACTGTTATAGTTAATATTAAACAAACATTTATTTTTTATCAAATTTTGTAAAGGAGAAATAAACTGTGCACCATGATGTTTTTATTTTTTTATTTAAAAAGGAGATTAAAGCAGTTAAAAATTAATTTTTTGAATATATATAGCTCGGCTTAAAATAAAAGGATCAACAAAAATCCAAGATCAGAAACAATTTATGTTCTCCATTGTATTTTGTAATTTGTTTAATTTTATTTATATATATTTATTTTCTAGGTTTAATTGTATTTATTAATATTATTTGTTTCAATTATGATGCTGTACTATATTTAATTTAAGAGTTAACACCCGTTTACAATGAGTTTTATTTTATGTGTTATTATAGAATCTAGAACATTGTGCCCATAGTTGTATGGAAGATAATGCATTAAGACATATTTATCACCGGCAACTATTGAATACAATTATTATAATTTATGCTAATCATAAATAAATACTGTTTTATCTTACTGCATTGTATATTTATTATTTATATTATCAGCATACTATAAATTATATGTATTATTTTCTTTATATAATAAATATAAACTAGGTAAACAATTTATGTATAGTATAATAAACGTATTTACTCAGTGAATGTGGAATGAGTATTAGATCTTTTTAACTATACTTACAACTAAACCAATTATAATATTGTATAAAATTCTTAAATAAAAGTAATTCTGTACAATCTTGATATTGAGTAAACTCGCCAAAGTTTTTATTGAAAATAATAGGTGAATAAGAACTTGCTATTACCTTATAACAGGGTTGGGCAAATCAATGCTACTAGAGGGCCGATTTTAAATGTGCGAAAATTTAGTAGGCCAAAGAATATAGAAAGCAAAAAAAAAAACTAATGTTAACTATACCCCTATAAATAATATAATATTATTAGATCATATACAGTATATGATCTAAGATGGTATTATTTACATTTAATAGTTCAATACTAGATAAGAATTTTTATCTACGTTTTACGATGAACATTTTATCGATTTTAATAATTTTATAAATATAGTAAAATAAAATACAGAAAAATATTAACATTTTATATTTTTATAAACTAAATTAAATATATCACGGGCCAGCATCCGGCTGGTGGGCCGCCAGTGGCCTATCCTTGCCTTATAATATTAATTATACTTACTTTTAGTTATTATGAGTAATAACATATTAATAATAATATGGTCAGTATTTTTTTTAAATTAAAATAAACATGTTGATTTGTTTGCTATTTTTTTGTATACTTAATCAATAAAATGATTATTATTGAATTTTAGAGCAGACTCATTGATGATTTTGTACATCTGATGAAAATAAAACCCGTAAGATAGTGGAGGTAGAAGAAAGATAATTCATTGCATTCAGTAAATAATTCTTAGGCCTAAGCAAAGCTCAGTACATTATTATAGTGAATTTAAGTAACTAAAGGATTAAAATTCCGGACATAATTCAAGATTTTTCAGATATGTCTTGGTATTCAGAGTCTTCTTTGCTCCTCGGTTAGGATAGTCATGGTTGAATGGTTGATGTATTGAATTTGAAAGAAATGATAAATTATTTCTTCAGTAAAATGATTCTGAGCAAAGCGTCAGATGTAATAATAATAATCGGTACCTATACAACAACATTTTTTTTCCTATTGATTGTTATGTTTTTGGAACCAAATGGCGGCCTACAGACAAAATAGAAGCCAATAATATTATATGTTCTATATAGTATTTTACATTTGACATTTATCATTTTTGTTCATTGGCTATTGGTTTATCCCGATTTTAGCAAAATTAATGGGCTGAGAACAGTTTCTGAATTTTTAATGTGGCGCTTAAAAAATATTAATTGATGACCCATGTTATAACATCATGAAGAGCTGCATAATAACGCAAACCCATACTGTTATTTTTTTATAAATGTCAAGTGATCTACTTTACTGAAGTCAGAATGTCAATGAAAATTGTTTTTGAAAATTTTGTGGAAAAATCACCGACACTCACCGGCTCTTCATGTTTCAAAACTTTTGTCAAGATATAAATTTATAGATTTTTTTTTTATATAATTTATCTAATAATTAACAGTTAAAAACAAAATATATAACATTTTTATATTGCTTATAATTATTATGGTAATATAATAAAAAAGTTAACTAGATTCTAAATATTAGAGAAGAGCAATGAGCATTACTGTATAATAGGAATGAGTTAGTGAAAAATATGCTATTCTTTAAAATAAAAATATTAAATAGGTAGGTATGATAACATTTTCTACAATGAACCTGTAGTTATTTTTTTTACTTAATTTGTTTTATTTTATCGGAGTTTTGTCATTTTTCAAAGAACCAACTAGAGCAAGTTTTGCGTTCAGGATAGTTCAAATTAAATTTTATAAAAGGTGGATAAGTGGATGTCGCTCTGCAGTACAGTAGGTTACAAGTGGGTCACTGTAATGGATGGTGTTAAATTTGAATTCAATAATATAATATCATTGTATAAGAAAAACGATTCTGAGCGAAAACGGTCAGTCAGCCTATGAAATTACTAAGTATATTTGATGATATTACTATAAATAAAGTAATTTATATATAACCTAATGAGTAATGACCTATTTACGTGGAACCTTGTTTTAACATTTCAATCCTTCGATATAAAAATTAAATATTATATACATTTTTAACTACAAAATAATTAATAAATTATATATAATTATATAATATACTTTATTTCATGATATTGTTGTGAATAAATTAATTTATATATAACCTATTTACGTGGAGCCTTGTTTTAAATTTTCAATCCTTAGCCATAAAAGTTAAACATTTTATACATTTTTAACTACAAAATAATTAATAAATTATAAATTTGATAAATGTTGTCAAAATTTGAACTTTAAATGCTTATAAAAAAAAATTATGCCTATGTATTTTTAATATTTTTCAACTGCTATTAGAACGATATATCAGGAGCCTTATATTCAATTTTCACGCTTTTTTACCCAACAAAAAAATTTTTATTGATATTTATAGAAAAAAAAAAACTAAAAAAATTGAAAACTGACAATGTCCGTAAATAGCTCAAAAAGAGTCAAAATATTTTCAATTTTATGGTGTATAGAAAATGCTAATATAAACATTCAGTGAAATTTTCAAGTATCTACAGTCATTCGTTTTTTAATTACAATAAAATAACAAAATTGTTATATGAGAAATCGAGTGAATATCAAATGTTGTAAAAATATAAATTTTAGACGCTCATAAAAATTTAATTTAAGTTTCTTGTAGACATTTATTTTTTTTTTTGATAAAAGTATACAAACTTATGAGTAATCTTATTTTACATTTTAAAATCTTAGATTTAAAAAGAAAAATGTTTATGAATTCTCAACTCAAAATAATTTGCTAATTTTCGTGATTTTTCCGTATTTTGTCAAAATTTGAACTTTGAATGCTTATAAATAAAAACTGTGACTAAGGATTTTTAATTTTTTTCATCTGCCTTTGAAACAATAACTTAGGAGCTTTTTATTAAATTTTCAAGCTTTTTTACTGCTCCACAGTAGGTTACAAGTGGGTCAATGTATAATGGATTGTATTAAATTTAAATTCAATGATGTCATATCATTTTATACGAAAAACGATTCTGAGCGGAGATGGTTTGTCAGTCTGGATATTTTATATTGTTATTATATTTTATTATAGCCTGAGAGTTGAAATAAAATTGTAAATTACAACAAAATAACTAAAATCGTTATGGTGATAATAATAAACAAGGGGTTAGAAATTAAAATCCCGTTTTTAACGGTTTTTTGTAATTTATTTGTAGGTGGTTTACCCTGTGGCATTAAATAATTATTGAGAAAATCGAATGACCTTTCTTAAGTACCATCTTGTTCCAACTTGCTAAAAGATAAGATACTACCTACCTATATGTTAAAATCAAAGCACTCTTTCTGGTAGAGATTTTGTATACAGCCATACAGGATAAAAAAATATTAAATAAACACCATTGTAAAACCACTAGATACCTCCCTCGTTCCACTCAGAATCTAAAATGTACCTATATATAAAAATTGTTTTTTATATAGATATTTGGTTTTCAAATTTGGGTTAAATTATATTTTTTGATGAAAAATAACGATTATTCGTGGTGACTTGGAAAACTGTATGTATATCATTAGGTATATTGTACACATGACAATGACATTTTAATATTCAATGTTGAAGAGGACGCTGTACCAGCATATGTTGTCTCCGTCTTACAAATGCGTAACATAGCAAATTGTATGTTCAGCCGAAAACGTGTACCTTATTCATTAGTTTAAAAATTAGAGTGAATTAACCTATTTTCAAATTTATAAGTAAGAATATTATCTAGGCATTGAAGTAGGCTTTTAATTATATTTTAATTTTAAAGCGAGTTGTGAGTATTTTAAAATTGTAAATTGTATGTACATCTTAAGATACTATCATAACTCTCTAGATAATATTCTGACTTCTAAATTTGATAATAGGAAAATTCACTCTAATTTATAAACCAATAGATCTAAACGTTTTCTGCTGAGCGTACAATTTACTATGTTAGGTACTTGTAAGACGGAGACAACATAGCGGGTGCGGCGTCCTCTTAAGGTAAAAATTAATTTGATCTATCATATTAGTAAAAGTAAAATAAATTTTTTAATTGCAATTTTTGTTAATTTATTGAGGTTTTAAAATATGATTCATGGATGGTCTTAACAGTTAACATTTTTTTTAAGTTTATTATTATATTGTATAGTAACAATATAATAGTACCTATATAAAATAAGGTAATACGGTACCTAACTATGTTAATGTTTATAAATTAGATATATATGATTATTGGTACTTGTTATATGATTGGTTAATTTATCACTTATCAATTGGGTTCATGTTGTTGGCCAATAATTATTAATTAGAGCTTAGAACTTCGCATGGTGCTAAATTTGAATCCAATGGTATGATGGATTTTGCCAATAATAAATTATTATATAAATTATATTAATATATAAATCATATTACAACTGAAGCATCGATTTTTACGTAACTGTACATTATTTCCTTACCACATTTGTGGATTTTTCTCAGTTACATTTACAAATCATAATAGTTTGAAGCTTGTGAAAATTTTTATTTGCTTATTATTGTGCTTATTTGGATAAAAATGTCAATAAAAGACTAGTCATACTATGATGCAGGGGTGGCTAATAATCTTAATTTTGGGAGCCACACATTTATGAAGCTTATTTAAAGCGAGCAACATTGTTAAGAGGCGTTTATAAAATAAAGAAACATTTTTTATTTTATAACAAATGAGGGAAAATTAAATGTTAAATATTACATTTTATTAAACGTTTATTTATAAATAGAAATATGTGGCTTGTAAACCTAGTTGTGGCCACCGCTGCTGTCATTTATTAGGTACTTAAGACATAACAGTCAAAATAAAACATTACATAAAAAAAAATATGATTTAATTAATTCAAAAACGAGTAACTGTTTATAGTATAGATACATGCAGTTTTTAACAAATGTGTATATTATTAGCATTTTTTACGAATGGTATTATTTTAAATATATATTAATTTAACTCTTTCAAGAAATTATAGACATTTGACTTTTTCAATTTTTCAAGTTTTATATCTAAAAATATCAATAAAAAATGTTCACTTGATCAAAATGTGTGATCATTGAATACCTACATGGTTTATTATACCTAAGTGTTGTTCATACTGTTGCCAAAAATATTCAATAAATATATTTGTACATTAGATTATTTTTATTGACGTTTCAAGTTCATATTTGGACAAAAACGAAAAGATTTTTTTTCTTCAATTTATGTAAATAAAATACATTTTTAAACGAATAAAACGTAAAGATTTAAACAAAAAATAATTTGCATATACACAACTTTTGATTTGTATTAATTAAACTGTAATCCATATGTAGATATAATTACTATATTTACACAAAAATAGAACTTAATTCTATGCAAACTGAATTTTATTTTGATTTCATATGATAAGTATTGAGAAATAAAATTATAACAAAATATAATATGTACACTATGATATTTTCTAATTTTGATCGAATCGGTCTCTGCATACAAAAACCTTCTGGAGTAAAAAATATTTCCATCCACTTCTGCTGTATTTTTATTCACTACGAACGATTGTCATTGACAGTAAGAACTGTAAGGTCTTCCGTCTTGATCAAAGGAATTCAAACGCTTCCAATGTAGTGATAGAGTTTTCATAGTTGTTTTCCTTTAATTTGATGACAGGACGTTATCATTTATGATTGTATGTTTATTGTTTGAGATATTGGTTATAACGGCGTCTACAGTAGAGAATTTAAAAACATTTGGTATGGATTCTTAGTATATGTTTCGTACGATTATCGTTTACTGAGAACTTTTTTTCACACTGCCCGCACTCGAATGGTTTTTCACCTATGTGTATTCTACAATGTACACGCAAATTTCCTTTCTTCGAAAAAGATCGGCCACAAACGTTGCAAGCATATGGTTTCTCACCGGTGTGTGTTCTTTTATGTGCAATCAAAGTTCCTTTTTCCGAAAATGACCGGCCACAAACATCGCACGTATATGGTTTCTCACCTGTGTGCTTTCTTTTATGTGTAACTAAATTTCCTAGCTTCGAAAAAGATAGGCCACAAACGTCGCAAGCATACGGTTTCTCACCGGTATGCGTTCTTTTATGTTCATATAATTTAGATTTACTGATACATGTTCTAAAGCAAACGTCGCACTGGAGAGGAGTGTTTCCAAGGGGAACATTATCGTGACTGTGTACACCGTTGACGTTGTTCAACGTTTGATTACAACACTGGTCAAAATACAATGTACTTGTGTCGGTCATAGTGCGATTTTCTGACGTGTGATCATCCCAAGAATCAAAAAATTCTAATTTCATTCCGCTATCTTTGCTAATATAATTATTACCATCATAATATGTCTCCAAATCCATGTCCACTGATTGAGGGGAATAGTTTTTCGAATATTCTATATCAATCGTCTGTCGTTTATTCAATTTTTGCGGTAACATTTCTTCCTTATGAGTCCTTATTTCCACCTATCAAAGATTAAATCAAAAAATACGTTAGATATTCTCAAATAACATACACAAAATAGTACAATAAAAATTAAAGTTAGGAAAACTTCTTAAAATGTTATACAATTTATTAACCACAAAATAATTTACAAATTTTAATCTTTAAAACTAATGTTTTTAAATGTGTACATTAAGTGCTATAAAAAGAAATTGTGATCATTTTATTTTGGAATATTTTTTTAGTTGCCGTAAGAAAACTGCAGACAAGGAACTATATAATAAATTTGCAAGCTATTTAATTAATAAGCAGTATTTATTACATATAAATCAAAAAAAGTAGAAAATTTAAAATAACAATAAACTGCACAAAGTACCTACAGAAATTCGAATTAACATCCCCCCCCCCCCCACCACAAAGTTCCAAAAAACACAAATTTTCTACCACAAAATACCCACAAAGTTGAAGAATGAAGCATTTTTACTGTTAAGACAGGTATACAAAACCATATTGAATTTGGTCAGAATCGATGAAGATGTATAGATTAAAGTAGGTACTTTAAGAACCTATTAATTTTATTAAATTTTAAGAATTTTGATAATAGGTAGATAGTTAGGTAGCTTCAATATCATATTAATGGGTGAAAATTTAAAATATACCTAGGTACAAATAACTATTGACAAAATGACATAATTTAGCATTCTATTAATTTTTTTAGAAATAGTGTATGGTTGGTTCTAGCCCCAATATCAAAGAATTCTATACAAAACCGTTGTAGTCTCGACAATTTCCTCTCTCCCTTGTAACCAGGGCGTAAAAACGGGGTTCAACTCGGGATACCCGCAAAAATGTTACCTGGTTTTTAACACGAAACACAAAATCTCCAAAATTTAGTGAACTATACATACTAACAAGTAAAATAACTAACAACTAATAAGTAATAAATAATACATTATAATTATCTTTACCCAGAGGCCAGAACCCAGTCCCGCTTCTCTACTTTCAGGCCATAGAGATATTTGGTTAAATTGTAAAGAATTATTGAATTTATTATATTGTAAACCAAGTCCACTATATAAAGGTATTCGGGTATTATAAATTATAAGTGTAGTTAGTATAATTATAGTATAGTGTTGATTGTTGACCAATTGGCATTTAATATTTACATTTGTCTATTACACTTTTACCAGTGAATTCAGGGCGTCAAAACGAGTTTTACCCGCAATACATTTACCTGGTTTTGAAAACGAAACTCGAAACCCGCGAAAAATGTTACCCGGTTTTAAACACGAAATCCGAAGCCCGAAATATTTTAACCCATTTTGACTCCCTGCTTATAACACTCTGTCCTTACATTTATGTTACAGAAAAAAAATGTTTGAAGAATGTAATTTACTGTTTTAATAAGTACAATCAAAATGATTTATTCATACTAAAATGTAATTATTTAAATAATATAATAGATATCTAAGTATATATATAAAAAAATAAAATACTAAAAAGCTAATGCAAACCTTAACAGCTCTTTTCTGGTCCTTCCTTTCATTTTTTAATAACTTATGAAATCTACAAAAGAATAAAATAATTAATTTTTTAACATTGAAATACAATTTTGTAATATATATAATTAGAAGTATATCATATAAAAATGAGAATTTTCAATTGTATTTATACTTTCTTTCATTATATTAGTCAAAAATGATATACTAATTTTATTCAATTCTCATACTCACAAATAAGGGTACTTGACTACTTCGTAGACTTTTGAAATTTTTGAAGTGTTTATCATAGTGGAATCTGTTTAATTAAAACAAAGTAAAAATATAATATAATATTTCAACTCAACATAATACAATTCATAATCATATGTATAGGCCCTCTATCTGAAAATATCAATAGCCCACCAAACATATCCTAAACTTTTTTAAGCTTAATAAATATTGGTATAGTAGGGCTTCAGGGCTTATTACATAGAAATATTCTTTACTTCATTCATTATTATTAGTCATTCTACTTATATCTCAAATATGATTTAGAAAATTAATTAGATAGTATAAATAATCTAAGGTATCAAACCAAAGAATGTATTAATTTTAAAATTATGTGTTTTTCTGTCTGTCTTTAATACGTTTTGAAAGTGGATCTAATTAGTACATGGAAGTGTCGGAAACAACAAAAAATAAAGGAGGAAAAATTTTCAAGCTTTTTGACGCAACAAATAAAATATTGACGTTTATAGAAAAGAAAACTAAAAAAATTGTCTGTAAGCAGCTCAAAACGAGTCAAAATATTTTTAAAATTTTATCAACTATGAGGATTGATAAAATAAACATAAGGTGTACATTTCAAGTATCTACAGTTCTTCGTTTTTGAATTACAAAAAAATAAGAAAATAGCTACATGGGAAATCGAGTGAATGTGCGATGTTGTATATTATATTTAAACTTTAAATTCTTTTAAAAATTTAATTTGACTTTCCGCTACACATTTCTTTTTTGATTAAGTTACAAAAATTATGAGTAATCTTGTATTAAATTTTCAATCCTAAGATTTAAAAATAAAATTGTTATACATAGTTTTTTAATATGTTATTTTGTCCAAATTTGAACATAAAATAATTATAAAAAATAACTGTTTTATATTTTTTGGTTACTGAATAACTTACATACCTTGTTTTAAACTTACAATACTTAGCTAAAAAATTTGGACGTTTTATAAATTTTTATCTACAAAATTATTTTTAAATATTATTCAATTTGATAGTTAATATTGTATTAATTTTTTAAGATTTTTGACCCAATAAATAACATTTTAGCGAAATTTATTGAATAAAAAGACGAAAAAAAATGGAAACTAAAAATGTCCGTAAACAGCTTAAAACGTAACAAAATATTTTGAAAATTGTATGGTGTACAGATAATGCTAATATAACCATTCAGAATCTAAAAATAATTCCAAAAGAACATAGTCTAGTCTTATAAATTCAATAATTTTTTCGAAATTATAATCAAACTTCAAGCAGTTGGAAGTCTTTTTAATTTACTACCGCTTTAATAGTTTTTATAGTTATGCAAACAAGAGTATCAATATTTTACTTTTGCGCTGCATTGACAATTGTGTGAGCGTTCTAGGGTTGCATCCGGCAGCGGTTGACTAACACGGCATTACAGCGATTCTCGGAAACGCACACTACACTAACATTTATTTACTACTCACACATGTAAGTAGTCCAAATGTACATATTATGTAAATTGCCTAAATATTACTCAAAACATGATAAGCTGGAGCCCTTTTAATTAGATAGTATAAGTAGACAAGTAGTCTTATATATCCAACCAAGACAATTAAAAAATATTTTCAACTTTGTTTTGAAAAAATTCAATAGGTATGTATTTTTGTCAGATACCCAATGATAGTGATACCTAACACAAATTTATTTTCATTACACATATAGCGCAAGTGACTATAAATTATATATAAAAAAAAAATTCAACAAAAGTTATTCCAAAAGTCAGTTTTATCTGTTACACCCTGTATATACTAAAAATTAAAACGTATTATAAGATTAACTTTTTGTAGACAGGCAGACAGCATAATATACAATTTGAGCATAGATATTTAAAATATTAAATTATTAAATTTCCATAATAATCAGTTAACATCTTAATATGGTACTTTAGTTGCGATAACTTATAGGCTATAGCAGAATAAAATATAAAACATTTACTATAGAAAAAAATTTGTAAGATTCAAATTTTACCATGGTAAATCTCATTTGACTGCTCTTCTGATATATTTTTTTTCAGGTTTTCTATACTTTTAAGATTTTTTTGTATAGATTCATATTTTGACAACTCTGTATCTTCTTTCATTGCCATCTAAAATTAAATATTTAAATGTTGAATATAAATATTTAAATCTCAGCATGTTTATTTCTTTTATAAAAGTGACCAATAGTTTTCAAAGTTGACGTTTATTAGCATTAGACAAATATTTCATATAATTTAAATAAATTACAAAAATGTATAAATAAATAAAACAGTAAATACCTTCGACTTTTTCTTCTTTTTCTTGGTGTTTTTTAATGGACTTTTTAACCTAAAACAAAAAGACAGTTATTCCCTAAACAATTGTCAAATAATAAAATAATAATTATGTATTTCAATATTCTAATTTGTACAAGGTATTGAAACAGAAGTAAATACAAATTATAAATTAAAATTTCTATGTGAAAAATAAATAATATGTCTAAAATAATTTATAACAAGCTGTACATGTTTCAATGGTTTATTTACAAATTTGAATATAATATACAAATTTGAAAATTGAAATTATAGTTAAGATCTGCTATGACACTAGGAACTTATTAAAGGTCTGATAATTCATTAGTATAAAACATAATATAAGAGTTTGTAACATTAAAGACTACATAAAACATAATATAATAGGATTCTTTTATGTAAAATTGTGTACCTATTAAAACTTGATGAAACAATAAATAACATTTTTATTAGTTAATAAAATAAAAAGATGAACCTAACTTTATCAACAATTTGGCTATAAGGATTCTAAATAATAAATGTTTTTATTAAAATTATTTATGTGTATTGAAAAATGTATATTAATTTGCATAGTTTGTAATATAGTTTTATAACATTTATTTTAACTTTGTTCAAAATAATATAGGTACCTATTAATATGAAATTTGTCTCTCAACATACCATATATTTTATTGTGAATGAAAAGGGTTAGGTCCTAGACTAGTTGCCTCCCAATGGCCATTTAATATAGATATATATAATTTAAATTATTCCTATTACCAAATGTTTTATTAACTAATTTAATTTTAATTTTTAGTAGTTGTATATAATTTGTAAAAATGTGAATAATACTAAGTAAGTATATATCTAAGACTAATATTTTTAAATCATAGGTATTACAAAATTGTAAATGTTTAAAAAAGAATATGTTTAACAATAATTTAATAATATAGAAAAATTATTTCTATATACCTTATAATTTATATTATATTTATTTTTTAATAAGTATACATATCTGTGGCTTGGTGCAAGAAGGGACAATGTCACATTTTGACAAAATTGAGATTATTGGACCAATGTCATTAAAATTTGTTTATGTTACTTGTGTTAAAAGAGTTAATGTCTCTTATGCTGTATAACCAAATTAGATTTGACATTGGCCTTTTTGACAATAATCTATAGATTAATAATCAATATATTATGGGCCTATGTCAACATTGCCCACATATTATCTATAGTTATGACATTGGCCATTTCAAAATAGATTAATAAAGTTTATAAATGTAGATATTACTAACATTATGCTCAATTGAATATTATTATTAGGTTTTAATAAAAAAGTCAAATTCTTTAGTTATTAAAAATTGTTTATTTTAAATTTTAGTTTTTGGCCAATGTTAAACCGAAGTAATTTTTTTTTTCTAGGGAGCCAATGTCAAACTTAAACGTACATATTTATAGTTAAAAACCAAATGAGTCATACATTGAAATAAAAATAAATGTAATTAAGTAACTTTATTTTTAGAGTTCCAAAAAGTATATTTTAGTGAAATTAATGAACCACTACTTAATGCTACATGGAAGGTAACTCATATATAATTATGAACTACCTAATCATCAGAGGCAATTTTATTTGTAGATTTTAGTATATAACGTAAAAACAATATTATGATTTAATTGAAACGTGCACAAAGGCAAAACTTATTTATTTGAAAATTTTCTTTTTACTGTTTAATTATTAATTCATCTTTAAGAACATAATGAGTTTCCACTTAAAAAGTCATTAAGTTATATATACAGAGAAGATTTTTAGGTTTTTACATATATTTATTGACTTTATGCAACTCTTATTTTAACAACGTTCATAACAGAAGTAGTAGAAAAAAATGATTTTGCACATCAAAACATATTTTGAAATTAGGGAACATTCGTTTTATATTTCATATTTATTAGTATATTGTATTATTGTTCTTATAAAATTCATACTTGTAAATTTAACAAGTTGTAAGTATTTCATAGCAGTAAAAAAATATTTTTAATCTAAATATGATAGTTTGATTACTTGTTTATAAGTGAATTGTTTAGTTATTTAATTTGCTTAATTGTTTCATATGTGAGTGAATTTAAATAATTTATCAGAGAAAATGTGTGCATTAATTGTGATAAAGTAAGTAATATTATATATAAATTATTTGAAGCAAATAAAGCATATTTTCAGTATATTTGACAAATTTGAGTATTAAGAAAATATTATAAGGTGTTTTTAAAGTATATTAGAATCATATTTTACACTTTTAAGAACCTAAAAATCGGCTATTAAGTTATAAATAAATGTAAAACAAGTTTTTATGTAACATGATTTTTTGTGTATAACTAGGGTAGGTATTTTTATATTTAAAATAAATACTAAATTATTTCATTAAGAAAATAGTTGTAAAATGATCACAAAACACAATTGAAAAAATTATAATTAAGATATTTATTATTATTTGTAAATTATATATCATTCAATAAATTATAAAGATAATATTTATTTCATATTTACATTCAAAGATACTTACAATGACAGTTCTTTTTCATCTTCTGAAGCATTAGAAACAGGAATACTATTTATTAATTCATCTAAACATTGATATATTATAAAGTTATTAGATAATTTATTAATCAAATAGCAACAAAAATAACAGACTTTTATTTAATTCGGTAGACCCGGTTTTACTTTTATTCAAATACTTGTCGTTGTCATCACAAATTGTAGTATAAAGCTTCTTCGCTTTCTTGTCATGTAATTTGGTGGTTAACTGAGTAACCTTTTTTTCCTTCATTTTTTTTTCAATCTTTTTTACTCTACAAAATAAAACATTTATTAATTTTATCATTTACATAGTATTTATAGTGAAATAATTATCCTATAATAATATAGAAGCATAACTATTTATTTTTTTAAAATTCAACTTTATAGGGGATTAGTTAATTTTTTATACAATAGTGGCATAGTCTATTATTATACAATTATAAACAAAATATAGTTTTTTACATTATGTCATTACTGTGTATAATATTGAATTGAATGTGGCTGCGGATTATTGAATTTTTAAATCAATCTTATACTTACAATGACATATTATTCTCTTCAACATCTTTTGAATTTTCTGTAATAATGGTAGAAGCATTAGCAACATAAAAAAAACAATTTGAGTAAAAATATAATTAATATTATTTTTTATATAATTCAAATATTAATATAAATCCTTGCAGTTAATTGTGCAATTAATGTAAGTGCATTTCTTTGTAAAGTAAGTTAATCAGAATTTATTTTAAAATTTAAGTATGAATAAAAGCCTATAATAAATATAATATAATATCAATGCCTTTATTCAAATACTTGTCATTGACATCACATGCCGTAGAATAAAGCTTCTTGTTATGTAAAAAGGTGGTTAACTGAGTTGATGTCTATAATTATAATTTCAAACATAATTGGAAAGTAAAGAACATGATTGTATTGTATCTTTCTTTGAACCAATATTCTCTTAGATATTACTTGTAAGTATTTCAATTTTCTATTGCTTAACTAACAACATTTAATACTATATAATCACATAAGTAGCTAACGCAATGATTGTTTTAATTTTTAAGCAACATACTCAAGGTTTGGCAGCTACTATTATAAGTTTGCCTAATTGTAAAATAGATTAACTATTAGGTATCTATTAATATCTAATAATAATGGTTATTGTGAAAAAAAAAAAATATAGAAGAAATTCAAATAATAATATTTGTTATAACACTAGGCACCAACAATTACAACTACATAATCTATACTCCATTCCAAAAGAGAACGTACACGTTTTTTTGTCCATTTCAGCGCATCCCTAACAATTTTTGCCTGTTCGGTTACGATCGTCAACTATTCGACCGCTATATGAAACCGCCGGTGGTAGAGAGTGGGAGAAATTTGGCCTCCAAACTGTCAACGGTGTCACTCAGATGCACGGCTCGTGTAGGTTCTCTCGTGGAACCGAGTATAGAAACAATCAACAGGTAAACAAATTAAAATCTACCTTTGAGTTTTTTTTGTTTCTTGCGTTTTTTGATTTCATGTTTGATAATATTTGCTATTGTTACAAAATCTTTTGTAGTTGTAGCCATTCTTCTTTATTCTATTGAATGATAATCATAAATAAAATTACTTATATGTAGGACTGGTAGGTATTTACTGTTTCTGCTAAATAATAAAGAACCTTCATAATGACTTATGAAGTACCTACATGAACAGCATACATAATATTACATATAATATATTTTTGTTTACCTATAATAATTTGTAATCAGCTATGCATTGATTTGATTTTTGTCACTAAATAACGAATTTAACAGACACTATGAATTGTCAACTTTTAACTTAATATTTATATAACAACTAAATAAATGTTATAACAGTTCGCCAATATCAAGTACGCTAATATCACGGATAGAAGTTTAGAACATAATATTATTTAGTATTGATGGTTCATTAACATTTGGAGCCAAATTTAAATAATATAATTTTATCGCAGAATACTGATTACCATTTACTTCTATGTAATCTCTTTGATACACTTTGTCCCACGATCTTGTATTCTTATCTTTTTCTGTGACGAAACAACTTTCAAAATACCTTCGTTCTCGTCAAGTCACAAAATTGAAAATAAATGTAATATTATGAATTCGGTTATTCAATATATTTAACGCATTCACTATACCCGAATACCCGAATGGTGAACTTCGCATAGTCGCATAGTCGCAATGAGTAACAGAGTATTTATGGATTCAACGATAAATCATTGCACACGAAAAACCGGAAAAATAATTCCGAGTGGAGACGTTCTGTCAGCATCCATTTCAAAGCCCCTGAGGATATTTATTATAAATATTTTTTATTTTTGTTTATTACAAGTCATTTATTTTTCTATTGGTAATACGATACTATTAGTTATTAGTAACTAGCTGTTATTAATTAAATTCAATAGGTAATCACTAAACAATATAGGTAGGTATTACTGTATTACTGTACGTCCTGTTATTAGTTACCAAGAGCAATGTCAATAGGTTCTTAGTTGTAGACTTTTTAGTTATAGATTCGTTTATTATAGGTCTATGTTTCATAGTATAAATAGCTTAAGACTAATTATTTTTTGAAAATTATAATGAGCCTGGCAAATTTATATTAATATATGTGTATGCATCAGAGCCCCGGCCCCCGAGGTATTAAAAAACAATTATTCTATATTATTAAGTATACCTAATTAAAATAATTATTTTTAATAATTTGTAAGTTGTAACAATTGCACAATTAGTTAATTTCACTTTTTAATATCATAGTAAAAATTATAATGAATAAAAAAATGAAATTATATCGTAAATGTATGTTATATTATTTATGGATTTATAAGAATTACGAGAGAAGAAAAAACAATTTTCAATAACCTAACCGTAGAAACGTTTCCGATGCGGACACCCATTTTGTTGTGAAAATGATTTTCAATGGCTTAAAATATACCTATGCCGCGTCATTAATTCGTTTGGAAGTTGGAGCTCCTCAACACATGCGCGTTGAAAAACCACACTTTCGCCATTCGCTTCTGTCACTAAATTGCGTTGGTCTATACACCGATCCGACCGACGTAATTTCGTTGTAAAATGGAAAGATTACGCGTTTTTTTTTCATTCTTCCGAATCTAACACTTAATTCAATTGTTTGAAATAACGACGATTTCAATATTGTCGAACAATCTGTTGATATTTTATTTTCAAAAAATGCGCCGTCTTGCTCACCAAAATATTGAGTTATAATTATTTCTATCACGATCGGTAGGTAGGTAGGTACCTCTAATCGATTGTCTACTACTCTACAATAGGTACTTTTTTTTTTTTAGTCTACTCGTCAGTCACCGTCGATTCTCCCATTACGAAATACGAATGTATAAATCCAAAACACCTATTGTGTAATATGTTATTAAAATAATATAATTTTGTTCTATGATAATATTCACCCGAGTCCCGAATGACCATGGAAAAAAATTTAGAACTATAGATTTTTCTGTCTGCCATTCGCTAACGTTAGTTATTTTTAATGACAACGTCGCCACCAGCAGCTTGCACTGCTACTTATCAGTTATCATTCGTCAGTGTCCTGTGATCGCGTACAATCACTACAATAATAATAACAACAACGATTATTATTATTATTTCCTGTTCTTCTAAAATTTAAATTATAAAAATTTGCCAATTCATTGCTATAATAATAAAATCGTTGCTGCCATATTTATTTCTTAGTAAATAGACTATTGTATTTCCCCTCATACATTTAATTTAATAGTAGTTTAATTGGTAACATAATAATTTCGTTCCTACTACGTTATCATTCAAAATCCAATCGCAAAAATATGTCAAACGATGTGGAACATATTGATGGCAATAACATTCTTGCACAAGCATTAAAACATCAAGTTAGTATTTTAATGATTATATTTATGCGAGAATAGCTTCAAGACAAAATAAACGGTTTTGTTTCCAAATTTATAGGATGTCGAATATGTTTTTGGCATTGTTAGTATTCCAGTCATTGAATTCAGCATGGCCCTGCGACAAGTCGGTATAAAATACATTAGAATGCACAATGAACAATCCGCAGTATACGCAGCCCAAGTAATCGGTTATCTGTACGCACACCAGGTGTATGTCTAGTGGTGTCCGGCCCCAGATCGCTTCATATCACTGCCGGAATGACCAATGCACAAATCAACTGCTGGTGTGTTACCTATAATGCTAAAATATTATGTGATGTGCTAATCGTTTTATAAGAATAGTTATTGTTTTAGGCCTCTATTGGTTATTGGCGGCTCTTGTACAAAAGATCATGAAGGAATTGCTGGATTTCAAGAATGCAACCAAGTTGAACTCAGCAGACCTTATTGCAAGTACTGTGCAAAGCCCCCCAAATGCTGCTCTTATACCTTGTTCATGTTGGAAAAGCAATATCTTATGCTACTTACTGTAGACCAGGTGATAACATTAATTTTTTTTTTTTTTAAGAAAACTCATAATTACTTAAGATTTGTTTATAGATGCTGCATATTTAGATTTTCCTGCCAATCTTTTATCAACTTGAATTCCTGTAGATAGGGTTATGAACAAACATAATCTCACAACCTCCATTCATTATTCCTGATATTTGAATTATTGAATCTGCCGCCGAACTGTTAATAAATGCCAAACGTCTTCTTGTTATTGTAGGCAAAGGTAAGTAAATTATATTTTAAAATAGAATATTATTATATATTTATATATATACTAGCTGATCCTGTGCACTTCGTTGCCCGTTAAATGTACCAACTCTATATGACTCAAACTTTGTTCAATTCGTTATTTAATATTCGGTGTATGGTGTTCAAAATTTATCTTAACTTTTCTGATGCCTGGAATAAAAATTCTGATTCGCAGCAGTATATTATCAGGTAGGCAATCTACTACGGTAGATCGCGGACCCGGTGCGGTTTGTACGTAAGTGTATGATTTAACTCTAAAGTATCAAAGTTATACCAAGTTTATTTTGATATAATACGGCGGATTAATGTAATCAATTAATACATAGTCCTAACCTAACCTAAGCGTACTAAATTCCGACGAATAAAAACCAAATTTAACTCTTTTTAAATAAGCCTATCTTCTTCACAGAGATCTGCACACAAACGTATATATTTTAATATAGGCTATAGCTGATCCTGCACACTTTGTGGCCCGTAAAAAATGACAACTCTTAAACAAATTGTTATTGTTCAACTCCTTTTTGGTGTAACTCACTGCAGTAAGTGCAACTCAGCCACCCTGGTAGGCAATGTGTGAAAATTCGATTTGATGCATGCTTGTACCTGATCTGCCCGATTAACCAATAGCAACCAATAATAAATAAATACTATTTCTATTAATTATTTCTCCTATAACCAATAGCAATCATTTATAAACAAATATTTCCATCATAAATCTCAAAATCTCTGTTTGAGCACTTCTATTAATTGAATGTAGCGTATGACCTTCCACAATGAATGGACTATCCAACAAAAAAATAATTTTTCAATTCGAACCAGTATAGCCCCTTACAGCCCCTTTAAGCCCATTTCAGCCCCTTACAGCCCTTTTTTAGTAATAAAAAGTAGCCTATGTTTTTTCTCAGTGTCTAAACTATCTATGTACCAAATTTCATTTAAATCGGTTCTGTAGTTTCGGAGCCTATTCAATACAAACAATCAAATCTTTCCTCTTAATAATATTAGTAAGATATAGATATATGTATTTAGATGCTGCCTACGGATGCGCAGAATATGCTGTAAGAAATTTCATTGGAGAGTTCGGCTTACTGTTTTTAGCCACATCAATGGGAAAGGTGTAGGGTCCGATGAGCATTCTTTAAGTGTAGCATCTGCACGTACTTATGCCTTGCTAAATGCTGATGTTATACTGTTACTTAGTGCACAATTAAATTGGGTGCTACATTTTGGTAAACCACCAAGATTCAATGCTTATGTAAAGTTCATACAGATAGATATAAGTGCAGAAAAGTTACATAATGGCCAATAAGCTAGTGTACCGATTCAAGCAGATACGCATGCTGCAGTTAATGCTTTAAATGTATGTTTATCTAAGAAAAAATGGCATAATATACGAAGCAAATGGTTGGATAAACTTAAAAAAAAGTGTTTGTCAAATAAAAATATGTTGAGGTAAGACAATATATGAATAAACATTAGTTTAAATCAAGTTTCCACAACTAGCATAATTTTACATTTCATTTTCATGGGAACTTAGCTCAATAGACACTTCTTCTTTTTTATTTGGCATCAAATACTCTTCAAGAGTTTTTACCACCATCACTATATCACTCCATTAATTATTACTCTCAATAAATACAGTGTTCAAATTTTATATTTTCATAAATACCAAATTATTCGTACAATTTAAGTCTTATTTTATGTTTCAATTACTGATGAAAAATGCATCCATACTATTAAACTATTACACAGTTATTCAACATGTGTATGATTATATTCCAAAAGGTTGGTTTTATTTCATGTACTTATGTTTTTACAAAGCCTATGGTATTTAAACTCAATAACAATGCATTAATAGTTAATAAACTTAATAATAATACATTAATATTAACTATTAAGTTTATTAGAAGTATTATATTATAATTTATGTACTTAGTATTTTCATATAATTTTTTTTAAACTAATAATGTAAAATGTTCAAAACATAAAATAAATCATTTTTAGAAAAATAATACATTTATATTTTTAAGCACTACAAATATATTTAAAATGTTAAAATTCTATAATTACATGGCATAGATTTAAAAAATATATAATATGTACTAAATACTAATGACAAAATTACTATCCATAGTAGTTAAATATGGTAACCCGTCATTTGATCCGGTAAATAATATCCGGCGACAAATGATCCGCGACATTTGGTCTGGTTCAAAAAGAACTTGTACCAAAAATATCCTGCTAAAAAATGTCCGGTAACAAAAAAATATAAAATATAAATATATAGTTTTATTTTAATTAGTTGTTATTTTATTTTCATAATTTTCAAAAACGTCATAATAAAAGTAATAATATAGAATACAAATGTTTATAAATTAAAATTATGAGTGATACCCTTCAAATACGTAATGATATTTGAAGTTTCATAGTTTTCTACTGTATTTTTAAGACTTTGGTCTATGTTTTTATATTTTTTTTTTTTTGTAGGGTTATTTTCCCCCAGATTAATTTTTTAGTAATTGTCCTTGACAATGATTTTATAATAGGTAATTGTCCTATTACCGGAACAGAAGTTTGACCCAACACATTTGAAATTATATTTCTTGTAGAAGTTATTTCTGTTATAGCAGTATCCTTTATAGTATTCACCAGTTCTTTGGCCTCAATTTTGGCTAAGTTTGGAGCATGCGAATGATCAGTTTCTTTTAAAATCGATCCTACGAAAAAAAAAACAAAACATTGTATGAAATGTGGAATGTACAATTTGAAATAAAGTCTACATCAAAATAATTAATTAATGTTTCATTTTATAAATATTATTATTATTATTATTATAAATAAATATAATTAATTAAATTCTATTAATTTAGTATACAAATTTAAGTACATACCCGTTTCGTCTTTCGTTGTTGTGTGACATCAGCTTTTACATGACAACTTTTTATACTCAGTACAACGCCATACTACTTTTGTTTCATACACATCATGAATACTAAATAAAAAACCTTTATTTATAAGCATATTTTTGCCTTTTTGGCTTTTTATAAATGTAAGTGGCATTATTTAAAGTTAACGTTATTCATACACGTTTGCAAACGGCTAGGTGTTCACATGTACTAAAATCGAAAAAAACGGATGTATCGCTATCTCCAACATAATAATAATTTATGTCTGATAAATCGTTGAGAACTGATTAGATTCGTTAATTTGTGGTTTTTCTGACCGTTTTCTGTATATAAGGTAGATTATATATAAATATATATATATATATAGGGACTATTATTGATTATTTTTCTAAAATACTATACGTACTATACTATACTATACATTTTTAACTAACTAACTAATTTCTATATATTTATTTCATATTTATTTTCATAACTAATTTTTATATATTTATATTCTATATTTTTTTTATAATGACGTTTTTAAAAATTATGAAAATAAAATAACAACTAATTAAAATAAAACTATATATTTATATTTTATATTTTTTTGTTACCGGACATTTTTTAGCAGGATATTTTTGGTACAAGTTCTTTTTGAACCGGATCAAATGTTGTGGATCAATTGTCGCCGGATATAATTTACCGGACCAAATGACGTGGAACCGTTAAATATTGTATTAAATATACATTTTTATTTTAAATCTGATTTATATTTAACTTTAAATTCTTGGTAAGATAGTTATTAATTATTATAATTCTGATTTCAAACTTCAAGTTTATTTTTTTTAAAACAGAATTTCCTTGCAATGTTTGTGATTAAAATATCAGATGTAAATATTATAAAAATAAAGCCTAGTGAACAAGTATTAATTACTATTTCTATGAGCTATATGATACATTTTTTTTTTAGTTAACATTTTTAAAAGTAACACACAATCTGTATTTTAGTTCAAGAAGAGCATGTGAGAAGAGAAAAAAAAGAACTACACGATAAGCATGAGAGAATAATTCACACAATTAGTGACACTTCCTTATTCTGATAAATATTTGTTTTATTGATATTCAACAAAATCAATAAATTTAAGTTTATTTACAGATTTTATAATTGTAAGCGAAGGAACAAATACAATGGACATTGGTAGAGCTATATTATTAAACAATTTACCTAGACATAGGTAAATGCTGGATGCTTGATGCTGGTAAGATAAATACTAGTTTATGACAATGGTATTAATATTCTAATATAAATAATTTCATATTTAGGAACATTTGATATCATGGGAGTAGGATTAGGATTTGGTATTGCTGCAGCCTTATGGTATCAAAAATATGAACCTGGAAAACGACTCTTGTGTGTTGAAGGTGATTCAGCTTTTGGATTTTCAGGAATGGGAGTGGAAACAATGGTCAGGTAAGTCATAAAAATAAGAATTCATATTAGAATTCAAATTCATTTTAGCTTTAATATGCTGAATAAAGATGTTGACTAGCTATTTTTTTCAAATATGTTTATAGAAGAGGGATGCTGGACGGCCTACAATTATTGTTAAACTTTTAATTGGGTTTGTAATTTGTCCAATACCGTTGGTTTTTTAAATATCTTTGTTCCTCAGTTTAAAATTAGGTGCTCACATACATTTTTATATTAACTCACAAAACAAAGTATGCATTAGCTACTAGAATGCTCTTATGAGTCCTATAAATAGAATTATGTTCTTTGTTCATAATATACCAATATAATTTTTTAATTCTAATTCTTGCTCCGATGAATCATTTATCATATTATGTTTTCAAAAAAAATATTTTAACTTAATTTTTGTAGTTATCATTGTATTATCATTATTTTATGGGTAGTTTATTTATTTATTCCAATATTATTTGTTTTTATATTTATGTTCTTGTATACACAATTTTAAAATTTCTTGTTATTGGGTTTTTAACACTCAGTAAAAAAATTATTATTTTGACATAAAAAGTTGAATTACATACAATTTAGGTAGATGATAGCATTTTTTTAATGATTTTATTAAAAATTATTGTATTTTAATCATCTTATATTATAATTTTAGGTATAAATTACCAATTGTCATCATTGTTGTTAATAATAATTTCATATATGGAGGTGTTGATGAATGATGAGTCCACTTGGTTTTTAGTGCAAGAATTTGATAAATTAACTAAGTGTATGTATCAATATAATATGTTATAAACTTATAACTTATATTTTTTTATTGGCAATTATTAATTTTTAATTGTATTATTATTTTTCTATATTCCTCCTAATTGCTTATCTGTAAACATTTATTATGAAAATATGTTGACTCTTTTTGGTCGCAAAGGATATTTTTGCACAACTCTTGAACAAGATTCTAATTTTGTAAAAAGATTTTATTGTAAATATATTTAAATTATTTAAAAAAAAATATAATGGTTAAGAAAACCGTACACACAGCTTTGTTATCCCTGTCTTTTATATCACATAATCAAAATAATTTTACAAACTACAATTTAATAATTCTTAAACCGTGCTTTAGTATTATAATAATGAAAAATAATCAATTATGGAGCATGGATTAATATATTTTATTTAAGTTTATTAATGGGTAAATGTATTCTTAATACTTAAAACAATAAAACAGTATAATAATGATGAATGTAAATTTGTATATTTGCATAAGACTAGAGATATTCATACAGATTGTTTAACATTTAACTTATTGTAGTTAAAAAAAGTACATTTTAAATAGCCTTTTAACAATATAACGACTATCTATACGTTTTAATATAAATTATTATAAAATATAAGTAAACTATTATCCTACGTAGATACCAAACATTTTACTCTTTCATTTGTAATTAAATGATTTAATTTAATAATTGTTACTATACAATATATACATTTATTTTTAGTTTGGGTATTATAATTATTCATGTGATTTGTATAAAATGAAAACTTCTAATAACTATTTGTAGGTACTAACAAATAACAATGATCCGTTACCAAATAACTAAGGTTTAATGTTGACTTAACAGTCAACTGAGTAAAAATATTCAAATTGCAAGGTAGACAAACACAAATTATTCTTGTTTGCAAAAATAACTTTCAATGTGCTAAATTTACAGTAACTAAGTTCAGCTACACTTCTATTTATAAAAAGAAAGCTTCGTTATAAAAACTCCTAATATATTTAATAACAATATAACCAAGTATTTAATCTTGAATTATGCAATGCACTTATATGATTTATTATGTTTGACAGGATACAACTGGACCTTCGTTTGTTAATATAATAACTAACCAATCTGGTGATGGCAAACTACAACATTTTCCCTGGCTGATGGAATCAAAATTGTAATATGCGTTAAAAAAATATTGCTGTTATTAACATATACTAAATTATCGAAATATTTGCCAGTGTAAACGATCTCTTTTTTTTTCTGAAGGTGGTTGCATTTTAAATTTATCAAACAATCCAACTATTTGCTCAAAATTTATAAAAAAAAAAAAATACTTCTACGCAGTCAAATATAATGATAATACAAGATATTTTGTTGAATCTAGGACATTTTAAATGTTAATTTCTTAATAATTGTGTTTTAGTTGTTAATGTGTAATAGTTTTCAATGTATGGGTATATTTTATATTTTTATGATTCGTTATTTTTTTTAAATTATAATATATATTTTGAGTTGGTACCTTTACATTTTTTTTAAATATAACTGCTAAGAATATTATTTTTGGCTTTTATTCTATTCCAATTTATCATAAGTGACAATCAACTTTGAAAAATGTCTGTTTCTAATTTTAGGAAATTAGTACTTATTGAATAGTATTGAGTAATTAGTAATTACAAGTACTTTGTATGAGTATAAAACCTAGTGTTTAATGTTATCTTATATTGCCTTTAATTGTGATTTACAAATTAAAATCTTTCATTAAAATACATGGTTTGTGTAAGCTTTAGTGTTTTAAAATACTTTTTCTTAAAATATTACTCAAATACTTTTTAAAAAGAAATATTTTATTTTCTATGTCTTAAATTTCTTTAATATTTACTTTAACTTAATAAACGTAATATTTTTCAAATAGTCATAACTTAAAAAAGAATTTGTTAATTTCAATATTTTACACATTGTTTTTGTTATCATTAAACACTTGAAACTAAATTTATAAAATGTCTATATGCCCATGTTTACAATAAAAATACATAGGCACAATTTTGTTTACGTGTTTTGTCAAAATTTGAACTTGCTTATTAAAAAAAAATTGTGACTATGTACTTATAATATTTTTTAACTACAATTGTGTAATGATAGGTTAGGCTCACACACCATTATAATAAACTAAAATGTCACAGAATAATAAACAACAGCCAGACTGTCGCTTGTAGAAATCGATCGCATCAAATAAAACCATTAACAACGACAATTAAGATATCGGCATGCACTCATAACGATATTACGTAGGATGTGTGTGACTTTATTTTATGCTGACGCCAAAGAATAATCTAGTTCCCAGGCCCACGATAACTTTTTGATAAAGCCGCCCTCCACTCTGGTCAGCATCCTCGCGTCGTTCCTTAAACCAGTGCATGAGCACCAACCACCAGAGTAACAACCTCTCAAGTCCCAAAGAAACCTAATTCAACGAGCGACAACTGGACTCCTTATGCGAGCAATAATCAGTGCGTTCTTTAATTCAATTTGTGTATTTGAAGTATTACTTTGTTTTATCTAAAACCTAAAACTCCTACAATATTATCTACAAACAACTGCGAATCAGGTAAGGCATATAATATAATATTTTATGTTGATTGCAGTGAATACATTCTATCTGTATGTGCTTTTTTCCATAAAATTATATTGTACGGTGTATTTGATCTAATTCTCGAATACACGATCTCGACAGCCCTCCGAACACCTGGAGGAAGGTAATAGCGTAATTTTTCTATTTTAATATAACTATCGACAGGAGTCGTATTTTTATTTTATCTTATTTCTACGTTATTACAAGGCGGCGCCCAACACAAGTTCAGTATATTCAGATAAATAAACTGAGAATTGATCAAATACATTTTACAAAATTATATTAGTTATAAGATAAAAATATTTTCCTATTAATTTTAAGAATTAATAAAAAAATTGTAAATACTAAAAAAAAATAATATAATAAAACACAACTTATATAACAAAAAGTGACTTATTTAATAATAAAACACACTAATTTAATGATTTACGACTTAACATATACGTATTATTATTTATTATAAAAAGAAAACCAACTGATTTTATATTTATTAAAATAAATATTTACTAATTTAGTAAAAAATATATTAATTAAATCAATTTAAATTAGTTTAACAAAAATATTACAATTAAATAATGGTACATAATTTATTATAAGATTTTTTTTAAGTAATACAAATTATTAAATATGGGAGACAATAAAAAACCTTACTTTGAACCCGGAAAATTTACGGGAAATAATTCTGAAAACGTTGATTTTTTCTTAAAAAAATATCAAAGAGCTGCACTTATTAACGGATGGTCGGAATCTGAAAAAAGTCTATATATTCCCGTATTTTTAGAAGGTACTGCTCTCATATTTTATGATAATATTATGGATACCGTTGAAAACATTAATTGGTCCGATTTAGGAAAAAAATTTAGACTAGAATTTGAACCAATGGCCCAAACTGAAATACTTCGAATAATGCTTGAAAAACGTAAACAGAAACCTGATGAACAAAGTGTATTGTACGGTTTATTTGATCTAATTCTCGAACACACGATCTCGAGAGCCCTCCGAACACCTGGGGGAAGGTAATAGCGTAATTTTACTATTTTAATATAACTAGGTATCGACAGGAGTCGTATTTATATTTATCGTATTTCTACGTTATTACAATTGTAACAATATATTAGGAGCCATGTACCTATTCATTTTTAAAGTTATTTGACCCAACAAATATAATTTTATTCACATTTATAGAAAATAAAACTAAAAAAAACTGAAAATGTCTGTAAACAGCTCAAATTAAGTAAAAATATCTTTAAACTGTTATTGTGTATAGAAAATGCTAGTATAAACATTCAGTGAAATTGTCATGCATTTAAGATTATTTTTTTTAGAATTACACCAAAAACCAAAATTTATTTTTGTAAATTTGAAATTTCCCGTTTATCTTTAATTTTTTTTTTGTTTTTCCCGGCGCTTTTGAAAACTACTGGGAGGTTAAAATATTTCCAATGCACCAACTATATTCACTTTCCCACTAGAAAAGATACTGTAAGTGAAAATCGAAGCAATTTTACTATCCCAAACGGTGATGACAGACACAGAAAACACACATCATTGTAAAATCTAACATACATTCGCTCAGAATCTAAAACATTCGAACACCTACTAGAATAACTATTTGCATACTTTTATTATACATTTTTTTCCGCTAATTTTTGTCAGTTTTGGAATAGTTGGAAATTACTGTATGTCAATCATATATGTGCCCGATTTTTAATACTGACAAGTATGTATCACTCCATACCACAGTCCGCAGATATATATAAGACATTTTTTATACTTAATTATATTATATAATATCTGTTTTCGAGACGTAGATAACCTGAAAACTCAATCAACATTCGTGTGGATAATATACGGATACGCAGTGCCAGCCCGATGTATCTTAGGCCCTAGAAAGGGGCGGCTCGTCAGAAGAGACTTTAAGACTGCGTCTCGCCTTAAAAAAAAACCGCTACTTGTAAATAATAAATAATTTAAAATTAAAATGTATAGGAGTATTTTTTATTATATTATATCGTTTTATTTGCTTATGATTATTGATGACCACAAAATCTAAAACCTATAAATAGTAATTTCAATGGAAATATTATTTTAGTAATTTGGACGAAGGTCACCGATTCGGTTCACCGCCTGGCAGTTTCTATCGTAATATGTAATGTAGCTTACATTTTTGCTTATGTACAAAACATGTTTAGTATATTAGTAGTAAAATAATCAACTATAACTTATTAATTAATGTGGTGATATAGGCGTGATGAAGTTTCTGTCATTGATATCCGTGCTGTACCTACGTCATATGAAAATGAGTACCTTTGTTACATAATACCTATTTCAAATTTTCTAGTTAAATTTTTAAATTATACGATTCAAAATAAAACAAGAATTTTCTTTTACATTTGTTATTTTAATTTTGTAAAAATCATGTTTTAAGTGTTTAAAAAAATTTCTGTTTTATAGGGAAGAAATACAAAAGAAAAAAGACACTTCACGTTTAAAATACTAATATTTTAATATTTACTTAAAACAGTACTTTATAAGTGTATTTAAATTTGGTAGGTATATTCTATGAATAGTAAAATAGTCTTAAAACAAATATTCTTTTTAATTGAAAATTAGCCGTATATATTGTGTTAATAAAAAAAAAACATTAAATTAATTTAACAATGTTGGGTCTACAATTTAATTATAAGTTGTCAAGCTATTTGAAATATATATTGTCATTTTGTTAGTGAAAAAGGATCTTTTGCTGCATCCGCACGAGACGCATACGATTAATAATATACAATAGTATATAATATACAATTTAATTCGGGGCGTCAAACCGGATTACCCGCAAAAAAAATTCACCCGGCTTAAACACGAAACACAAAACCTTTCAAAAAATTTACTCGGTTTTGAACACGAAATTAGAAACTCGCAAAAAATGTTGGCCGGTCTTGAACACAAAACCCGAAAAACGAAATATCTATTTTAACCCGTTTTGACTCCCTACCTATAATGTTGATGCTGTTGCCTGTTGGAGTACAAAATTTGATAAATTGATAATTCATTATACATGGAATATCTGTATATTATACTAATGCGTATAATTTAATATTCTCGTAAAATAGATAAGGTATGTGTTTCTAGCAAAACTACTGTACTTATCCAAAATGTATGGTTCCTTTTATTCAGGCATTAGGCATTACCAAAAATATGTTATTTGAACTTTCAGTAACTACGTAGTTCTTAAGGGGCCTCGCTACTGCCGTCAATTTTGGCTGAAAAGACCCTGAAGTACTGACGAAATTAAAGTTAGTTAACGTTGTCCGATTTTAATTCTGAAAAAAAATTTGAATTCACCAGAACATTGTCTATAGATCTCACGAAGCACTTTGTAAAAACTAAATTTTATATTATTTTGAATTGTAATTGAAAACTTGAAAATATGAACTTTTTCGAATCATAATACAAATTAATATTAAAAACGGAAAATGTTTCGTACGATTCACAGATATTTTTCTGCTGAATTCAAATATTTTTTCAGAATAAAAATCAGACAACGTTAACTAACTTTAAATTTGTCAAAACAAATGTATGCTTTTGTAAAATTCGAGTCATGAAATTTATTTGGAGTGGATACCACTCGCACTAATAATTATTTACAACCAACACATAGATCCCGGGCGACCATGACAAGATTAGAAATTGTCTAAATGTTGCCCCTTAAATAATGACCGTAGCGAGGCCCCTTAAAATAGTATTACCTATCGTTTTTTGATGTCAGGCCAGTCCTATTGGCTATCTTTCTTCAAATACAACAAATTATTATTGTCTATAGGTACTATAGCAAGCAGTGTTCGGACTTATCTAGATAATTATTTGTTCAACTTTTATCTTATCTAGATAAATAGTTACAAGGTATCTAAACGTTCATCATAGATATTTTTTTTTAATAATTTAAATAAATTCATCTACATTCTTTTTTTATTGATAAAAATCTCAAAATTGTACAAAAACATTTTTAATATTTATACAGATTCTCAAGCCAAGTGTATGGTTTATAAATAATGTAATTATTTTTATTTATATTATTATTATTATTATTATGTTCCTAGTGCCCAATTAAAATATACCTACCTAAATTTAAAACCCATTTAAAAAAAAATTGTATCTTTTTTTTATCTAGATAAATATGAGTTAAGTTATCTTTTATATCTATCTAGATACTTTTGTGTTCCATTATCTTTATCTTTATCTAGATAAAAAAATACTTATCTAATCCGAACACTGAATTAGCAAGTATATAAAGTACAGTACACTCGAAGTACCTACAACGATTTAATTTTCTGTTGAACTGCTGCCGAGTATTTATTGATTTTGACGTAAAATGTACGCGAGTAGGTACAACATTGTGGTAATTTATAATCTATCTTTTTAGTACTTATACGAGCTATAATATGTTACATAACTACAAATAGTTATTAAATGTTATTAGTTATTACTTAGTATATACTACACATTTATACACGTTTATATATCTCAAATGTTTTTTCAACCTAATGCAAATTTCCAATTTGGGGAGGGGACGGAAATGCAGTGATTCACCAGGAACGCCACCAAACCTCAATACGGCCCTGTGTGAATGTTGAAGTGCCGTTTAAGGTAAGTAGGTACTAATGTTTAGGTTGTACGTTAGATAGGTTGCCAATTGAGTTTCGTTAAAACAGTACATTATTTTCGTCAACTAGTTCGGGAGGCTTTTTTTTTGTCCCCGTTATTTAACTCAAACAGACTTATAACAATTTCCAGTATTTTATAAGTAGTTCATGCTATAACCAAGAAATTAATAAAATATAAGTAAGTACTAGGTATCACTGTTTTTTTATAGATATTTTAAGAAAGTCAAAATTGGATATTTAAATGAAGAATAATCATTTTAGTTATTCACAACTTACGTAGTGAAATTAAGTTAATTGTAGTGGTTACAATTACATTAATCTGTCTTAACTGGTAGACACATTGGTGTTAAAATTAAATACACAATCATAAATTATATTCAAATATTTTTTATTAAATTATAATATACATAATAAAAATAAATAAAAATGATAATTTGTAGGTACATAAAGTAAAACATCATTTTTAATAGATACACAATAATAAACACATTAATGTCTAATTTGAAGGTCTTACAACATATACCTTTCAGTGACCTTTCAAAAAAATGTTAATGACAATATTTCAAAATTGGTAGGTTTAATTAAAGAACTTAATATACAATTTGTTTTAAATAAAAGATATATTCTATACACACACCTATTAAATAAAAAACTTCACAAGGTTTTTATGGAACACCATTACATTAGTTTTTATAGTATAAAATAATACCTACATGTTACATTAACACCATAGCAAGTTCTTTAATAAAAAAGTCAATTTTGCTAATAATTAAATTAAAGTGATTAAAAGGATTTGATCAATTTTAGTATCACTATGTAAGTTATTAAGTAATTTATTTATTTACTAGCTAAATAAATACTTATACTTTAGAGTTTAAATGCACATAGGTGCCATTAATACATAATTATTTGAATACTAAAACTATAATTTACAAACCTACTGTACTATAATATTTAGTATAATATTAACTATGCAAATAATATTAGGTATTATATTAAAATATAATATGTGACCACGTGGTAATAAATCTTGATAATAGCTTACTGACGAGTGACAACAAAGTTGTAGGTACACCCAGAGGCCGGACGGATTTCTGAATAGAGTGACTACTAAGACTTGGATTATCCGGTAATATATTGGTCAATGGAGCCTATGAATCCACCTGATACCAATTTTCACATTTTTTTGGTAGGTGAGTAGTTCAAAGTAGGTGAATTGCATGGTGTTGGAGTTTCTGAACTGCTGCTTGTTG
The DNA here is from genome assembly GCF_019925205.1 of Metopolophium dirhodum. Classification (NCBI taxonomy): domain Eukaryota; kingdom Metazoa; phylum Arthropoda; class Insecta; order Hemiptera; family Aphididae; genus Metopolophium; species Metopolophium dirhodum. The sequence goes on along the minus strand of NC_083560.1, from coordinate 41,700,205 downwards.
AACTTTTGGCGCCTTTTAGCTCGTCGTATTCTAAAAACATAAATTAGTTTTGAAAACCATTTATTTATAAAAAATTATCAATGAACTAATTGAGACATACTATCTGGTTTGTATTGTACTAGTATGGTAACTGAGTTTCCACAATACTGTAAAATATTTGCAGCTAACTCATATGTTGTACTTCTCAAGTTTATTCCACAAACTTCTAATAGCTGATCTCCGACTTGAATACCTACTTTGTAAGCCACACTATGTTCACTGGTAACAGAAGATACAAAAACTCCACTATTATCGACACAAAATATCTGAATTCCTAGAGGTACGTCTGATTTCTCTATACTGATCCGTCTCAACTCGCCATTTAATGGACCACTTCGAACATCTCTTAGTAGTGGTCTTTTGAAATATCTGAAATATTTATTTTAATAGTAATTAGTATTGAGATTGTTAATAATTTAGTTTTAATACTAACTTTGATGCCCAATCATATACAGTTTGTCGCTTATTGGCAGGCATAGATATTTGTCCAGGATTAAGAACTTCAACTTTAAAAGTTAGCATTGGGCTATCTCTTTCACTACTAATTGATCGATTAATACTCCCAGTCGATATGTCAACTGTACCACCACTACTTTTATTAGTCACGCTTGGGTTGGAAGTGATTCTAAGTAAAATAAGTAATACGTTGATTCATATTTATTATTATTATATTAAAATTATACAATTTTATTTATCAAATAGTACTTAACAAAACAGAATATTTTAATAAATATCCACCTGAACAGTAAAATTAATATTTTCAAACACTTATATCATAACATATTAAAATAAAATTACTTTAACCTAACCTAACCTAATGGAACTTCCATTTATTAAAATTTTATGTTTGATGAAATATTTTTGAGAACCAAATTAATTTTTCTATTTAACGAATTTAAAATTGAATGATATAGTTAGTAAATAATTTAAGAAATATACTCATGTCAAGGAATTCCCAAAAAATATATTTTTATTAAATTATTTTTTAAATTTATTTACTCAAAAAAATTTTAATATTTAAAAAACTATTTGACTTAAATAAATGTTTTTACTATAAAATTTTTCTTATAATCAAATTTTCAAATTAGCTATTTTGAATTTTTCAAAATAAAATAAAAATAAAATTTTAAACTTTATATTTTCAGTATTAAAAAAAGGAGGGCAAGTGGGTGTTGCTCTGATGTACAGTAAGTTACAAGTGGGTTTCTGTAATGGATGGTTTTAAATTTTAATTAAATGATATAATATCATTGCATAAGAAAAACGATTCTGAGCAAAGACGGTCAGACAGCCTATGATATTACTAAGTATATTTTATGACATTATTGTGAATAAAATAATTTATATATAACCTATCTAACCTATAACCTTCTTTTAAATGTACAATCCTTACCTATAAAATTAGAACATTTTTATACATTTTTAACTACAAATAATTATTATATTTTAAATTTGATATATTTTGTCGAAAATCGATTATTAAATGCTTATAAAAAAGTGTGAATATATATTTTAATATTTTTAAACTGATATTGTAACAGTATATCAGAAGCCTTGCATTACACTTTTAAGCTCTTTAACCTACAAATACAATTTTATTGATATTTATAGAAAAAAAAAAAACTAGAAAAATTTTAATTTGAAATTTGCGTAAGTAGCTCAAAAGAAGTCAAAATTGTATGGTGCATAGAAAATGAGAATGTAGGTAAATATTCAGTAAAATGTTCATGTATTTACAGTTCTTCGTTTTTAAATTACAACAAAATAAGAAAATCGCCACATGAGAAATTAAGTGAATATCCAATGTTGTAAAAATATGAACTTCAAAAACGCATACAAATTTAATTTGACTATCATGTAGAAATGGTTTTTTTGTTAAAGGTAAACCAACTATATTGTATATTGTACTAGATGTATAGAAATAGTTGGTATAAATATTCAGTGAAATTTTCAAGTATCTACAGTCATTCGTTTTTTAATTACAACAAAATAAGGAAATTGTTACATGAGAAATCGAGTGAATATAAAATGTTGTAAAAATATGAATTTCAAACCCTCATAAAAATTTAATTTGACATTCTCGTAGACATTTTTTTTTTTTGATAAAGCTAGACAAACTTATGAGGTATTCTGTATTACATTTTCAAATCTTAAACTTGAAAAGAAAATTTTTATGAATTTCTAACTCAAAATAATTTGCACATTTTTGTGATTTTTACGTGTTATATCAACATTTGGACTTTAAATGCTTATAAATAAAAACTGTGACTAAGGTTTTTAATATTTTTCAAATGTCATTATAACAATATTGTACTATTGTAGGTGCTTTCTTTTAAATTTTCAAGCTTATTTCACTAACAAATAAAATGTTTTTGATATTTATAGAAAAATAAACTAAAAAAAATGTTAACTGAAAATGTCCGTAAACAGCTCAAAATAAGTCAAAATATTTGGAAAATGTTATGTTGTATAGAAAATGCTAATATAAACATTCGGTCAAAATTTCATGTAGCTACGGTCATTTGTTTAAGAGTTGCACCAAAAACCAAATAAATTTTTTTTCTACAAATGTCAATAAAATTATATTTGTTGGTTAAAAAAACTTCAAAATTTAATTCAAGGATCCTAATATATTGTTACAATGACAGTTGAAAAATATACAAAATCCATAGTCACAGTAATTTTTTATAAGCATTTAAAGTTCAAATGTTGACAAAAAACCTACGTACAAATTACACAAATGTGCAAGTTATTTAGATTTAGAAATTTCTAACATTTTTCTTTTTAAATCTAAGATTTTAAAATGTAATAAAATTGTATGTTCCTAGCTTTAAAATAAATGTATTAGACTGAATCAACACAAAAACACAAAATTAATTCTACTGAAGACAAATTTGCTATGTTATAAGCAGGGCTAGGATTTATATGCAAAAGCATGTTTTTTTTGCGACTTCTGATTATTGATTTTGTCAGTAATGTCCACGAATCACCTCATGATGAGATAAATGGTGGTATTTTTATTTTGCATGTTTTTGCATATATTGAATAAAATGAATATTATTGTACATTTTGATTATAAGAATGCAAAAAATAAATGTTTTATAGTAAATTTCATAATACTTGGTTTTTTGTCAAACATAAATTTTATTTTTATAAATATAATCCTATGGTACAATAGGTATGCGATAAAAGATTAAATAATTTGACATTCATTTTCGAAAATTTGAAAAAATATGTGATCGTAGCATGTAACACTCGTAGTGAATGTGAATTATAAAATTTATTTCTAAATTATTTTTTTTTCTCAATTATATTATATTAAGACGCCCGATGCCGATGCCATTTTGTCCTCAAAAATATATTCTGCGGGAATAATGATACCACCTTATAGAATCAACCAAATTTCTTAATTTTTTATTTAATTGCTAGAGAGAAATATTCTACAGCCCGCATCGATCTCTATTTTTCAATATTTCATTCTCAAACTTTATAATATGTCTAAAAAAATACAAGATAAAAAGCATTTTTTTTACAAATTTTTTAATACAATTATTTGAAATAAAATACAAAATCAGAGATTGGTGTGGGCTGTAGGAAGTCTTCTTCTTTCAGATAAAAAAAAAAGTCATCAGAATCCGACAATTCTACAAAGCTTGAGCGTTATTCCCGTAAAGTCGTTTTTTTTCGATATAATACACCCTATCAAACCCCCCCTCCCCCCCTAAATAGGTATCAGGTAGTAGATTAGTGTAAAAGTCTTATAATTGAAGTGGCAACTAAAATGTAAAATTTAATTTTCAAATTTTATAGAATTGTGAAAAATTTGAAAAACTGGTAATGTGACCCTAAAGACGAACAGCATAATCACTGATGTATTTCAACAAAACAATATTTTTTTTGTAACTATATTTTTGTGTTTATCTTATAAAAATTTAAATGCATATTGTGGTAAATAAAATGCATATTTTACCGTTTTTTATTGCATACAAATCCTAGCCCTGGTTATAAGTTTGTAAGACAGAAGCAACACATGTGGGTATAGTGTTTTTTTAGGATTTTCTTCAAAATAAAAATATATACTTAAAAAGAACAATACAAACATACCTAAATCTAGGAGTTTCTCTCTTTCTAGGAAATGTACCGATTTCATAACCATGATTAGATGCTGGCTTATCTTCACCACGATAGCTGATATTAGTCATTATGCGATGAGATGATCCATTTGTATTTTTATTGTAGTCCATATCAACCGACAGAGAGTGACCATGATTAAACTGTATAATGATACGTTATCCATATTAATAACAAGTAAATGTATATCATATTTATTTCAATTATATTTTAATTTACTTGAGAAACATGACTATAAGGAGGTTCAAAACAATATAACATTGATTTTCCGCTATAAGATTGAGATGGTTGAGAATATCTTCTGTTTTGTGGAATAGAAAAATGATGAGCATTGGTTGATGATGGTACATACATATTTTGTGATGTAGGTTTTGTGGCAAGGCTATCCCCTGTTTTACTTTCAGTACCGCTATTTTTATATTTAGCAGTTTTCATTTTAACATAATAGTCCATTAAATCTTTACCAGCTTTACCAGACCTATTTAAATAAAATAAGCAAATTGTTTCAAATATATTATATTTTAATATATAGAATAAAATAAAATATTTACTTGACAGAGAAATCTATTAATGGAGTAACAGTTTTTGAATTATTTTGTGATGAGCAAGACGGAAGATTATTTAAAAGTACAGATAATGGCAAACGTTTCTTATTTTTATGAGGATGAAGTATTGTACCAATTCCATGATCAATAACAGGGCCACTTCTAGCTTTTGGCCAAGTACCACCAATCTTGTCTAATTCCTTAGATTTTCTATGATGACTATAAAAAATAAAAACCATAAAAGGTATGTTTATTAAATAAAGTACATATTATAAAATAAAGTCACCTAACTTTAAAAAATAAAGTATAAATATGCAATGAACTAATTCACATCTACCTAAGAGTTTTGAATAATTAAGTAGTAATTATAGGTTTTAGCTTTATCAAAAACAATTTGTATGATATTTATTTCATTTGATACTGGTTAGATCTACCTATAACTAGCGGTATTGTGGGGTATGCAAAACACTAAATAAACACAACATAAAATTTCCATCATAAATCTCAAAACTCCTGTTTAAGCATTTCATTGGGTTGGACTTACCTGGTCCAATTGTGAATCCAAACCATCCAGGGAACCACTCAAACACTCACAAAAAATGTCATCAAAATCGGTCCAGTTGATGAATTACTATACATTTTCACACCATTTATATATATATATAGATATGGAAGGTTGTTATGTGTTTCATTCACCATTGGTTTATCAGGCAAATAGTAACACCAGTAAATATTAAATTTATAAATAGACCTACAAACGTATCAATAATGAAGATAATATACTACTGTGTCTGACAATAAGTTTTGCATTATACAAAATATTTTTTTTAGTGAATACTGATATATCTATTTCGGCATTTTAGCTTCATTTAAATGTGTATTTTATATTTTTTTACTTTTATTTTCATAACTACAATTTTTAGTAACAATTTGTTTTAAACATATGATAATGATTTATTCAATAAAATGCATTGTATCTAGTGATTGATTTGAATGCTACGAGAATAATATTAATAAATAATAAATTGTTTTTTTCATAGATGTAAATCAATTAAAAAATACGCTCGTTTTAAAATAATTTGTTTATAATTAATGTAAATAAGTTGAGATACAAGTGAAGCGAATAATTTTTTAATAGGTATTGGTTCCAAAAACTGTACTTAATATACTGGAAAACTTTTGTTGGCATACTATTAATTTGGGGGACCTATCAAAAAACTAAAATGACGCAGCTACCTATAAATAATAATAGCTTTAAGCTGAAACTGGCAGTTACTACTTAATTATATAATAGACTTGGCAGTTAAGAATTGTCTCATTAGATATTTAACTAAAGAGTTAATGATACAAGAGGTTTCTTTTAAAGAGTTACAAAAGCCTAAGGAATCGAATGCTAACAAATTTGGAAACATCTGTGCATATTAAGAAAAATTGATGATGAAGAAATTATAGCAGTAGTTATGTTAAAAATAAAGATACTATAATAAACCAAGAAAAAATTAATAATTACCAAGGATATTTAGTATTAGTCAGGGGTGCAGGATGAGGTCTAAAAGCATCAATTACAGAATCTAATTCTGCTATTGCATCCTCTTGATCTTTCTCAGAGATAGAATTTTTGATAGGTGAAGGATTTTTATGAGGTTTTTCTAGTACATCGACCATCACTCCTCTTGACTGAACATATTGAGGTTTTTGATATGATTTTTGATATATTGAATACTTAGATGTATTTGTTTGTGTTGCACTATTAGTATATTTTTTATAAGTACTACGATTTGGACCATAACCACAATTTCCAGCACAATATGTTGATTTCATAGTAGTAATAGTTAATACATCACCAGGTTCATGCAGTAATAGCATTGCTTCTCTTGAATGTTTTATATGATCTACTGTTGTGTTGTTAATCTAAAAAAAAAACAAATAAGAATATCCAGACAAATAATTTATTTTCATTTAAACATTTACTTACACTTAACACTCTATCACCAACATCTAAATTTCCATCTTTAGCAGCCAGAGATCCGGGTGTTATTTTATTAATGTATACACCAGTTTCCAATGAGATTCCATGATCACAATTATTTACTTGAAGTTGAGTTGTGAAAAAACTCTTAGATGGAGAAGCAGGTTTTCTTCGTCTTATAACAAAAGTAGCACTGCTTAATGATCTTATAGTCTCCAAAACTAATCGCTTACTAATTGATGTACAATCAAGGGTATTCACTTTTAATATACAGTCATTAACTCTAGAAAGAAAAACATACATAGATATTACCAAATAGAATAAAAAAAAATTGAGTGAGCTATGATTATTTTAAATAGTTATAATGCACTTTAAAATTAAAGCATCAATAAATGCCTCTGAGGTGCCCTAGATAATACTCTTACTTTTAATTATTATAATCGGTCAATTCACGCCAATATCAAAACTAACAACACCAAATTGGTTTTGCTGACTGACAACCTTTTAAATAAAGAGTGTTTTGTTAGGAGCAACTGCCAATTATGTAATAATGTAGTATAAACATTTTCATTGTGCGTAATAACCGATAGCCCAGCAAAGACGGCAATGTATTCACACAATCTTTTTGGTCTATACTGGTTACAAACAGAGCCTAGGTCCCTACTGAACAAGCAGTAGTGTTACTATCACCAATTAGGCAAAACATCGTATAACTATCATTTGTACATTTTCAGAAATCTTTACTAAATAAAACCATCTATTTCTGTAAGTAATGTAATTCTTTCAAGTAAAGGGACAGTCCTAAAATGTTGTCAACATTTGAATGCTGAAAATAAGTTAGCGCTTAACAGTTTGTTTGTTTAAGTTTGAAATATAAAAAGGTTGGCAAGTAGGTATCACTCTGTTGTACAGTAGGTTACAAGTGGGTCACTGAATTGGATGGTGTTAAATTTGAATTCAATGATATAATATCATTGTATAAGAAAAACGATTCTGAGCGAAAACGGTCAATCAGCCTATGATATTACGAAGCACGAACTACTGTGTAGAAGTTTGTGGTACTAAGTATATTTGATGATATTATTGTTAATAAAGTAATTTATATATTTACCTATTTACGTAAAACCTAGTTTTAAATTTTCAATCCTTAGCTGTAAAAGTTGAGCAATTTATACATTTTTAACTACAAAATAATTATTAAATTTTAAATTTGATAAATGTTGTCATAATTCAAACTTTAAATGCTAATAAAAAAAAATTGTGCCTATGTATTTTTAATATTTTTCTACTGCTATTGTAACAATATATCAGTGTAGTCATTCGTTTTTTAATGACAACAGAATAAGAAAATTGTTACATGAGAAATCGAGTGAATATCAAATGTTGAAAAAATATGAATTTCAAACGCTCATAAAAATTTAATGTAACTTTCTTCTAGACATTTTTTTTTTGATAAAGGTAGACAAACTTATGAGTAATCTTATATTACATTTTCAAATCTTAGATTTAAAAATACAATTTTTAATGAATTTCTAACTCAAAATAATTTGCAAATTTTCGTCATTTTTACGTATTTTGTTAATATTTGAACTTTAAATGCTTATAAAACAAAATTGTGACTATGGGTTTTTAATTTTTTTCATCTGCGCCTTTGAAACAATATACTAAGAGTCTTCTATTAAATTTTCAAGCTTTTTCAACTAACATATAACATTTTATTGTTATTTATAGAAAAAATGGAAACTGAACGTAAACAGCTCAAAATAAATCAAAATATTTGTAAATTGTTATGGTGTATAGAAAATGCTAACATAAACATTCAGTACAAATTTCATGTACCTACAGTAATTTGTTTAGAAGTTGGACCAAAAACCAAAATTAATTTTCTCAAAAACAGATTTTGAGTAAAAATTCCCGTTTTTCTTTTGTTTTTCAAGGCGCTTTTGAAAACTACTGGGAAGTTTTTACTTTTAACCCACCCAAAATACCAACTAGATTCACTTTCCTATTAGAAAAGATACTGTTGAAGGAAATCCAAGCATTTTTACTGTCCTAAAAGGTGATGACAGACACAAAAATAAAAAATAAATTTTAAAATTTTAAAAAACACACATCATTGTAAAATCAATACATTCATCTTTCCACTCAGAATCTAAAATGTATAGATTGGATATTGTATTGTTGAAATTATGCATTTAAAGAATTTAATTGAGTATTTGGCTTTTATATATATACTAGCTGATCCCGCATACTTTGTTGCCCGTACAAAATGATAACTGTTAAAATAATTGTGATTATTCAACTCCTTTTGGGTGTAACTCTCTGCAGAAAGTGGTAGGCAATGTGCGAAAATTAGATTTTATGCATGTTTGTACCTGATCTACCCGATTAACAAATGGCAACCAATATACAAATAAAATACTAATTTCTACTAATTATTTCTTCTATTAACAAAAGCAACTATTTTTCAATGGTATATAAAATATTTCAAAAATTTCTATCGTAAATATCAATATCCCTGTTTGAGCACCATCCCAAAGTTGGACCTACCGGATCTAATTGTGAATCTTAATCATCCCTGGAACCACTCAAACACACTAACAAAATCGGTCCGATCGTTTAGAAATGCATAAAGGGCATACAGGCAAACATTTATTTATTATTGTTATTATTTTCAGCCACCCAATAAATTTTTTCAAGACAAATTTTACATTAAATACTTCCCCATGATTTGACCGATCTATTATTTAAAACCATATAAAAATCCGCTGAGCACTTTTTGAGATATGCTCGTAAATACAAAATGTGGTTCTATTTTCGATTAAAAAAACTTAAAAATTTTGATTGATCATCTTGAGTTTATATATATTTAACAATATAATATATGTAATATTTAATTTTAAATATAATACTATACCAATATTGATATTAATATTAATATTATTTCAATATAGTATTAATTTGATTAACGATTAACCAATAGCAACCATTTTTAAACAAAAATGTCTATCATAAATTTCCAAATCCCTGTTTGAGCACCTCTATGAGTTTTAATTTCTACTTTTTAAATAAGCATGCAACACTTAAGGAAAATGTACCATTCTAATGATGAAAGAATTTTTTTTAATCGATCCAGCTGTTCTTGAGTTATAAATAGTCTAACATTTATTAAACTCTCTTTTATATATATATAAATATATATATATAATGTACATACTATATAGTTATAGTATAAATATTAACATATTTTTAAAATAATATAGTAGATTCAAACCTCAATTTCCTTGCTGCAACACTTCCTTTATTGACCGATGTTATATAAATTGCATTATCGTTGGGATACAAAGGATCATCTCTTCCACCAAGTAAATCAATTCCTAAATCTTCATTTGTCCCTAAAACACCCTGAAAATATACATTTACATTAAATCATACGTAATCTGATAATATTATAAATAACACTTACCAAATCAATATTTAATATTTCTGTATCCCAGTCTTGAAGGTCGGTATCTATTGCAGAATCCTGACTATAACAACCAGTAGACTGTAATTTTAGTAAACGAACTTCTTTTTCTAATTGAGATCCCATTTTTTCCCTACAATGTAAGAAAACATATTTGCATAAGAATAAAATTGCATTTTAAAATATTACTATCATACTTAAAATAATTGAGTTCTTTAACTGTATCACTTTTTTGTTTCATCACATCATCACAGTCTGTAATAGCAAGCGCTAACTTGCTCACAACATCATCACGCTGTTTTCTTAAACTGTCACAGAGGGTTCGTATACTTTCACGCTCTAACACAATTTTATCGCGTTCACTAAAAGCCCAATCACGACGTCTTTTAGATATTTCTGCTTCCTCTAGAGATTCGTCTAATTCATTATGATATTTATTTGCTAAATTTCTTAAACGTTCAATTTCCTGATTAGCTAGATCTAGATTATCTATACGTTCTTTTTTACAAGAGTTAAATAAATCTAAAGGAGCATCTTGTTCTCGCGAATCATTTCTATTTTTTCTTTCTCTTTCTCTACTGAAGTTATAATTTAAAAGACTCTTAAATTCTCTTTGAGATTCATTTTTAGTTGTTATCTCTCCAAATCTTTTTTGATAATCATTACATTCTTTAAGTGCTTTATCACGATCATGTAATGCTGATGATATTTCACGTTTTAATGATTCAACGTGCAATTGTAGAGTTTTTTTTTCATCTCTACAAGATTTTATTTCATTTTCCAATAATTTATTTTTGTTATAAGCTTGAGATAAATCTTCAGAAAGCTTTTCGACTTCATTATTAACAACATCACGCTCACTCATAATGAGTCTATATTCTTCAACAGCATCACCATGAGCTTTATTCAATTCTTTAAGTTCCTTACTAACTTTTAAACTATAAATAGCAGCAGCTTTCATTTCCATGATCGTTTCTTTATTTTGTTGTTGAATTTTTTGTATAGCAACTTGAAGATTATTACGTTCTTGAACTGTTGAATTCAATTGGCGTATAGCAGCTATATACTGTTGTTTAAAACCATCTTTTTCTCGAAAAGCTGTATCGCGTTCTTTAAATAATTCATCACATTGTTTTTTTAGTTGATTAATTTCATCTTTCATCTTGTCCATTTTTTTAACAGCTGCTGAATGATTAGTGTGCAAGTTTTCATATGCCTTTCTCAAAGCTTCATAATTTTCTGGCCTTGAATCATATGGGATGAAGTGATCATTAAGCGAATCACCACTTGCTGTATCAACTTCAGGAATATCCTGAAAAAATATTTTAATGACGTCAAAACACAATTTTAAATTATTTAATGTTATAATTTATTATCCTATCAATGCTAAAATATATTATTGAAAAAAATAAATACCAAAAATACAAATTTTATATCAAATATTCAAGTAATATTATCCTATTCTATATCCATAGAATGATGGAAACCATAAGTAAAATAAAAATTGATTTGTTCATATCACTAAACTTTATTTTATTTCAAATTTATACATACATGGTAGTTAATAGCAGGGGCATCATTTCACATTTTTTCATGGGATGCAAAACCAACATAAAAAATCTGAAGTAATACCAGTCGCTCGCATGGTCGAGTCATCCCATGAATTTTTTTCAACACACTTTTTGTGTAAATGTAGGTCATTTCATAGAAATTATAGTATTAAACAAATAACAATAATTTTGTTGGCAAAAATGTTTTTTATTTTGTTTTAACACAATATTATATGGATCACCAAGCTAATTGTTCAACAATCAATTAGATAATACAACTAATCAAAATTAACTTTATTTTATATTGTCTTTTAGTATAGCTTCCAATTAACGCTAAAAAACTAAATTACCTAATAGATTTTCATATAAAAATGTATATAAACAAATTAATATAATTAATAAGTAATGCATATTCAAGTATAATATAATAAATTACAATAAAGGAAATCTTCTAGATTTAAATTTAGCGAAACTATCTACTGCTTCATTAAGATCTAGTGTATCAGCATTTTCTTTTTCAGTTGGAATAACCATTAAATCACTTAACCTGTTATCTCCCATAGTTAAGCGCAAATAATTTTCCACTCTTTTCAATGTAGATAAAAAGCATTCATTGGAAGCAGTACTAACAGGCAATGTTAAAATTATTGTTACTATTTTTAAGGTTTTAAGGTTTTTAAAGTTTGGACAGAATTTCTGTTAGTGTTATTATATCAGGATTAATTTCTTTTCCTTTAAGTAGTGCTTGGATGGAAGAAAATTCAGAAGATAAATATATAGAATTAATTTTAAAATGCCTATAATGGTTAAGAAATTTTTCAATATAAACAGAATTTGATTTCAAAAATTGATGACTATTGGAGTAAAAAATGTCCGTCCATAACCATCAAAATTGACAAATCAAAAAAAATTGCAAAATTATTATTTGTTTTATACTATAATTTTATAAAATGATTTACACAAAAAGTTTGTTAAAAAAAAATTCATGGGATGCATTTGCACTCAGTGGCGGCTCGAAGGAGGTATATTTGAATCATGTGATTCATAGAAATATTAATGGGTGGGTGGGTGGGTGTCCTGTGGTTGGGAAAGTTAGTTTGAAGAAGTTTTAAAAGTTGGTAATTCAATTAGAAATATAATGTTCAGCTCTATATGGACTACATGTGTATCAGTGTAAGTCGTACAGTAACAGCCAACATTAAGTTAAGCGGTTAATCCCGGTACCCGCATGTGTAAAGAATGGAATATAAACATTATATTTATTAATTCGAAGAAATTATCGATGAAAGATAACTATTAACATTGTTTATAATAGTAGGTTACTCTGGTTACTGATTAAAATAGTTGTTGGCTTGTTGCAGTTTTTATATTAGATATGTTATATTATATCATATGGGTATTGGGGAACAAACGAATATTTATAAATATTCTCAGAATATTTTTGTTATTTTTCGATATCTGCTTGGTATTTTGATAACCATTAGATTACACTCCATGTTCATAAGCGGGTTACTTTCTTACTTATTTAATGTATACAATTTTTATACATTTTGAAGTTTATAATAATACTGTTTAGTTTTACTGCAGTATTGGCAGTTGCAACTTACAGTGAATAAACTTGTGTTTTTTTAAAGTTAAAACGTAAACATTTGAAATATATGCTATGGATGAAAATGAAACAAAATGTGCGTGTGGTAAAATTAAGGCATCAATGAACTTATGGAATTGGAACAAGCATTTAAAGGCTTGTAAATTGAATAACATTAAAAATGGTGCAGGATGAACGCAAGATATAAAATCTTTTTTTTCACTACATTTAAGTAAGTACTTATAAGTTCTATTACGTTGTTTTTACTTATTACCCAAAATAGTGCTAAAGTATTACAATTAATTACAAAATTTACAGAAATATTATGATACCTAATTTAAAGGGATTTTTTTAAATATAAAACTTGATGTCTTCATGACTTTTCAGTTCATCACTATTTAGGTAGATGGTTTAATATTTTTGGTCAAAATCATAGTTTAATACAATTTGTAAAAAACATAATAATATTGCGTATTTTTTAAATAATTATAATATGAATCTACATATTTTATAGATTTTTATTGCTTATAAGTCCAGGAACTACTTATCAGTTAAACCTAGGGCTGGGATTTGTATGTAAATACATATTTTTACTAAAACATGATAACTTATTTATTGCAAATGATAGATTCGTTTCACATGTTTTGCAATAAAAAAGATAAAAAATAAATATTTTATTTTATATAATTATACATATTTCGTACATTTTGACAATTTTGGTGGTTTAGTAGTAGTAGTACTGTAGTAGTATTGATTAGAAATTAAAAACAATGAATTGCATTATTCAAAAATGATTTAGAATTGTATTTTAATTTAACACGTTAACATATTTTTAAATTTTTCTTATTACATATTTTTTATTTTATACTACAGATTTTGGCCATTTTAATTACATATAAATGTACTTAATTTTGGTTTTTTATTACATATAAATCCTAGCACTAGTTATAACTTATGTGTCTGAAATACAAAATACCTAACTTTTGTTTATATTATGCAAAATGCATTAAATTGAATTTGCTCTCGTCTCTGTTTTCTTTTAAATATATTACCTACCTATTTTAACTTTTATACAATAAGGTATTGAATCATAAAAATATATTAGGTAATTATGTATCAACAATAAAATTATTAGGTATAAATAAATAATTTTCAATTGATTATTTTCAGCTGTTTTCTGGTAAATAATATTTATTTTATAAATTAATTTTTAATTGTTTATTTTATTTGTCATGCTTTGTACTAAAATACTAAATTACTGTTGTATTATTAATGAAGAATCTGCAAGCCTAGAGAATGATGGATCAAAGTTACAGTATGTTTTGATAACTAAATCTACAATATTTATTTTATAAATTCATTTTTAATTGTTTATTTTATTTGTCATTATGTTATACTAAAATACTAAATTGCTGTTGTTTTATTAATGAAGAATCTGCAAGCCTAGAGAATGATGGATCAAACTTAGAGGGTGTTTCGATAACTGATTCTACTCAGCTGCAATGTCCTGGTAAATAATATTTTTTTTATAAATTCATTTTTAATTGTTTATTTTATCTGTCATGCTTTGTACTAAAATACTAAATTACTGTTGTTTTATTAATGAAGAATCTTTTTAGAATTAGTAGAGCTTCTTAGTCACCATAATGCTGTTTTAAAAATACACTTAGATAAATTGAAAAAAAAAACTAAATAGACTTACTTTTTTATCTCAAATAAGTCAAAATAAAATTCTTAAAATATTGGGAGAATTAGTAAGATCCTCAATCTTAACTAAAATTAAAAAAGCTGGATTGTTATCAGTAATTATTGACACAATCTCTGATGTTACTAATATTGAGCAGTTTTCATTTATAATAAGATTTGTCAATATTCATGGTGATATTGAAGAAAGGCTTGTAGCATTAGAGGCTGCAGCTGACGGGACTGGAAAAGGATTGTATGAAAAATTTTGTGAAATAACAGAGAAGCATAACATTGATTGGAAGAAAAACTTATGTGCGCAGGCGTACGATGGCGCTGCAGCAATGCAAGGTACCTATTCAGGGTTAAGGACATATATTCAACGTGAAAATTCAAGGGCTATTTATGTATGGTGATTCGCTCACTTATTAAATCTGGTTGTGGTTGATACATGTGACTCTTGTACAGATACAAAAAATTTTTTTGGTCACTTGCAATCAATTATTGAATTTATGAGGGCAAGAAAAAGGACTGCTGTGTTTATTGAATGTCGACATGATTTATATCCAGAAGAACGGATTCGTCGTATCAAAAGTTTTTCTAATACGAGATGGACATCTCATTACTGTTGTATACGAAAGATTTAAAGCATTATTAAAATCACTAAATATTTTGGAATCATTCAATGATAGAGTAACGTCTTCAAATGCAAGTATATTTAAAAGTATTTGTTCAACATTTAGTTTTGTTGTAACATTAATTTTTATGAAAAAGGTTTTTTCGGTCACAACACCACTGTCTAAGTATTTACAGTCAAAATCACTAGACTTTATTGAGGCATTAAGACTTGTGAATACGCAAAAGAAAATTTACTGTCTATGCGCTCTGACATCAAATATGAGAAAATTATAGATGAAGCCAAACAATTTTGTGAAGCACATGATCTGCCTGAAAAGGACTTTAAAATTATTAGATTAAAAAAACGGAAGAGGCAAATTGATGAAAATGCTGAAGAAGAAAATTTAAATTCACCATTTGAAAAGTATAATCAACACATATTTTATGGCTTTAGATAAAATAACAACATCGTTTATATCACGGTTCAGTGGTGCTCAAGATATTTTAAAAGACTTAGCTTTACTTTCACCTGAGCGAATTTGAATGTAGATTGCAATTTTTTCTGAATGTCCAAAATCATTGCTATACAAGCACAAAGTTAATTTCATACATCAAGGAATTAAAAAAATGTATCTTTAATAGTGCATTTTTAAGACTTACTTTTTAGAGCATTTTTGAATTTTTTATTTATTTAAGTCATTTTTATATAAGAATAGATAACATTTGATAACAATTTAATTAAAATTCATTCTAAAAAAATAAAATAAAATATTATTTATTTTTTCTCGTCGTACTTCTATTTTATACGATTTTTCAAACGAAATAATAAAATGAATAATAAAATAATAATAAGATGATAAAAACAATTAATAAGAATAAGAATTTCTATAATAACAAAACAAATTTTTTCAATGTTAAAAATAATTTTTGTTATGAGTGTATTCAACCATTTTTTTTAATGCATTTTTCTTGTCCTTTAGAGCATTTAAATCTGTTCTCTAGTCATTGTTTTAAACTATGAGTAGAAATTATTTATGATTGACGACTCACCATTTAATTTACATTTAGGTAAAATTAGTGAAGACAAGACTACGCTCAACAATGGGTGAAGAACGACTTGAAAGTCTTATTCTTTTAAGTTGTGAAAAGGATATAGATATTGATATTGAAGAAGCTATAAATAAATTTGGTTTTTCTTCAGATTTACTAAAACCACACCTTATGTTCAAATAAAATGAATAAATAGTAATATAAAAATACAAGTTATTTACTTTTATTTTAAAAGAATTCCAATTTAATGTAATTATTTCAATAAAAAATTCAAATTTACTAAGTTGGAGCCGGTTAACTTTTTTTCTCATGAGGATCATGATTCATGGTTATATTAATAATGTATCCACATTAATTAATTTTATTATATTCACTCAATTTTCACAATTAACTTTAAACCGTTAAAATAAGTAAGAAATAAGAAATTATCTTGAAATTTTCAATAACTACAGGTTAGTGCATACAAAGTACAAACTGGTATCACATGAATTTTTTTTTAAATTAATATCATCAAATTAAATTTTTAGTTTAGATTATTGTTGAAAATATTACATTTAATACTTAACATTTAGAATATAATGTATTATTATATAATATTTTCTAAATGTAATGCATATATTGATATGTAATATAAGTACAATTATTATATGGTTCAGGGGTGATACAGGGTTATATAATATTTACTGTGTATACCAATTAAATACCTATAACTGGCATAACTTATCCGCAAAAAAAACTATGAATTCACCTTTTGGAGAGCAGTGAAAAATTTTTTAGGGTGGTTGGTGTAAAAATATTAAATGTGAGTCAAGAAAAAAAAAGTTCAAGCCGCCACTGTTTGCACACCTTTGCATCCCACAAATGACGCCACTGGTTCATAGCAATAAGTATTTGTTATTTTATTTTTGATTTATACTGTATTGTTATCATATCACCTACGAACGTTAGTTGTTATTATCAAATGTATGTAATTGTGCCTTTAAAGTAAAGACTATTTTATTTTTGTAGTAATTTAAAGTTAATAATAGCCCATGGGGATTAATAACAATATACATTAGAATCCGCTTATTACAATGCCATATATAACGATATTAACGTTAAGCGGATTCTATTGTACTTTTATTTAAGATTAAGTGGAAATATTTAATTTATAAAATATTAGGTCATACAAGTAAACCTTAAAAAATAAGTATGAAGAATGTTTGTCCAAATATGGTTGTTCCATCATATTCAGTATAATAAATACTATTAAGAATAATCAAAGAGTTTTTGAAAATTTTATTGGGGCTACCACAATTTTAGAAAAATGAGCATGACAATATTATTAAACATCATTTATGCCCTTTTACCTTATTCAAAAATTCCTTCAAACATTTTCACCTTTCATAATCCATAAACTATCAAGACATAATAAGGTAAATAATGTTTTCTATAAAAGTGAAACCATTCAAGTCAACAAACGCTTAAAAAATAAATAATAAAGGCTAAATAATTAATATATCAAAAAATAAATATGTATTTACTATTTATTATAACGATATATAGTACATAATATGTGTTAAGAATAAATTAGAGTATTAGACAAGGTCAAAAATACTGACCTAAAATTCATAACAATACAATGAATGAACAGTTTGTACTGTAAGCAATAATATACTAAAATGTCATTAAGACTATTAATAGGACCACTATTATTTAATTACTTTATTAATACCTATACAAATTACAAAGATATTTTGAAATTAGATAAGATATTAATCCTCAGTAAAATCAATTTTATTGTTTCTTCCAATGTTTAAAAAGCAATAAGAAATATGTACCTGTTCGGATCTATTCAAAATTTGTGTTTCGACAGCTAGCTTAGCATATAATGAAGATGATTCTTGGTCAGCCTGTTCAATTCGATTAATCATAACTTTATTTCGATCACGATAGTATTCCAATTCTTTTCTTGTCTGATCGAATTTTCGCATTATTTCTCCATGTTGTCTGTGTTAATAAAACAAAATGTATGATAACTATTTTAATTTTTCAGATTTGACATTAAAATAACTATATACTTTCTCAACTTCATCAACTCATCCATTGCCTTATCACATTGTTGCTTTAATCCATCATAATTAAGTTCACAGTTACTATTAGCATCTCGTATGAGATCATTACTTGGATCTGAATCAGTTTGAGTAAGCATAACTATCATAAGACAAAAAATAAAATAAAAATAGGTATACTGATATACACATAAACAGATTTTACAAACCAGTATTTTTAGAATTTCCAATAGTACTGTTTGACGACATCTTAATATATTTAGTCCAAACCACAGAATCTTCAGAAGCGTTTTTTATTTTTTGAGCTTTGACAATTGCATGTTAATTGAGTAATGTAAATAACATTTATAACGGGATGTGCTGAATTTCTCCATTACTAATAGTCCATAAACAGATGAAAAAAAAAAATTAATTTAATGAAAAAATGAAAAATTAATTTAAATGTGAGAAACAATAAAACGAGTTGAAAAAATATACTATATTAT
Organism: Metopolophium dirhodum; assembly: GCF_019925205.1. NCBI lineage: Eukaryota > Metazoa > Arthropoda > Insecta > Hemiptera > Aphididae > Metopolophium > Metopolophium dirhodum. The sequence continues at coordinate 41,681,030 of NC_083560.1, read as the reverse complement.
TACCTATGGTATGTACCTAACAAAAATAAAACGTTGGAAATCTGTATAGGTAAATAGGTAGTAAATACTAATGAGTAATGAATATTCGTTATAATATATATTCTGTTTTCTTGGATAAAAAAAACCGCATCATAATATGATAAAGCGTAACTGAAATTGTATAATTTTATCCACCATGAAATTGATAATTAGAAATCGTACTGAATACGATGCATCGAGATGTATAATCATAGACCTATAAACTAAAATGGACAGCGCATTTCACTCCATCCTTTTATTAATGCTTTGCGATCATATAACCATATAACTGAGAGAGAAAGAACATAAAATAGTGAAGGAGTCCGCATAAGGAACTATATATATTTACTACCATGTTTCATTCTCGCTTACTCTATACGCATCCCTGATTTCTCTCTTTAAGCGCTGTTCATTAGTTTTTGGGTACCTATATATATATATATAATATACTATAGTAATATTAATATATTATAGCATATTACACATTTCGATACTCCGATGTAATGATTTTAAGACCTAGAAAAAGTCGTACCTTCATATTATTATCATTGGATTATTGTATTATACGACCTTTGCGAATTAAGGAATTAAGCAGACGAAATGTGTGAAACGTTATTATCCTCTCCTGTAAAATTTAACATTTTGGACTTATAACCTTTGCTGTTTAGGCCGATATATTATATTGTATTTAAAATGATTTTACGATTTGGCCGAACTTTTTGAAATAAAATATTGAGACGGTTATAGTAAACCCAAAAACTATAATATTATTTTAAATAAAATATCGTAAAATAATAAATTATACATGTAGTATAATTTATGAGTGGTAATGTAGGTAGTAATATGCAATGTAAAATAAACCAAAATAACGGGAAGCGTGGATCAGAGGTGAAAGCAACAAGTTGTTTTACCTAGTCACACAATAATGCAATTCGACATTACTAGGGAAGTAAAATTAGAATATAGATATCACGCCACCAATACGTCATTGTTAGAACCCGCATAAATACGGGGAGAGTACCTTTACGTAGATGATAGTCAGCCCTCGTTGTAGGTCTACCAAGCTTACGACAGTGCTTATAGTTATTTTGTATTTGAACTTGTAATAATAAAGTGTTATATATAAAAAGTCTAAAAAGTGTTTATAATTATTTACAACATCACGGCGATCACCACACGGTCAATGAAAACACACATAAATAATGAAAATGTGATTAGTACCGCCTTAAACACTGAAGCCTTTGAAATACAGAATTTCGGCACTGAAAGAGTTACAAAAACGTTATAAACGAAGCGCAAACATTTAACAACATACAAATACAACGATATATTAAAAACGACGCTCATGGATGACGCTCATGGACGACTCTCAGCATCACTGTGATAACAATGATACCCACTATCACACCGCAACAGTGCACACCACCCACAAACCACAGATACTAGTATCCATGTACATAAATAAATAAATAAATATTAATTATATAAACAATTTATAATTATAATATATCAATAATAATTAATATTTATAAACATAAATAAATATCCAGAAGAATCAACAAAAAAAAAATATACAATAAAATCGATAAAACCCCGCCACTAAGGTCACCGCCACACACTGCAGCGATGGCGGTACAATTCTTTTGTCTTGGCGGTGCTGCCGCGATGGCGGTGAAATTGTGTCCGGCTTCATTTTACTGTAACCGCTACCGCCGAGTACCGCTGCAGTGGGGACCATAGACCTTATACTATAGACGAGCCTATCGTATACCATAATATGCACTATGAGCCGCGGTGAGGCAACACGGTAATACAGCAAAATTTGATGTCAGGTTTACCATTTTGTACAATCTCTATTGTATAAAATAATATTGTATAGGTACTTATTTTGTGACTTATGTACCTAGTTTAAGATTAGACGATAATCCTTAAGTTAAAGTACAAAATACAAATGTATAATTATTTATAAATTATAATATTTTATCGTACCAAATACTATATATGAAATACATGGTATTTTATCGTCCTTTAGGTCTGGTATGGTTTTAAAAATATTGTACTTTAATGTGCGCAGTACACGGTGTACCGCCAGCAGCGCCCACAAGTCCTATCAATTGAATTACTATTTACCGTCTATTGGCATAAGATCTATGGTGGTGACTGGAGAGCCTAGATAATATATTTAAAGGCTCTCTAGTGAGGACCTTTAAGCACGAGTTAAATAAGGTTGGTATAGGCGGCCACCAGACGGCAATGTTGATGCTCTTGTGACACCTGGACACTGGTCTAGATTCAGGGTTGTGTATTTAGTTGTAAGGGGGGGGGGGGGGCAGAAGGGGCAATTGCTCCAGCAGTATATTTTTGTGGGTGCTTTTTTTTCGAAAACAGATTTACAATGATTTAACAAAACTAAAAGTTCTGCTGATATTAAAGCTGATACAAAGCTATTCTATGCAATCAATCTACACATCTGATAATATGCGTTTGACGTCGAATAGTAAAACCTATTCTTCTGTACCTAAACTAAACATTTTTTGTGGGCTATAACCAGGGGCGGCGTTACACTGGGGACAGGGTGGGCAAGTGCCCAACAACATTTGATTTTGCCCCTCCTAGACCCCCCTATAATTTAATGTTGAACATTTTAGTTTAATCTGAAAATGCATTTTATATTGAGCATTTTATTAAATACTATAATATATAATATAGGTAATACTATCCTAATAATTTGTAATTATTTATATTCATTTGACACTAATAATTAATGGCATGTTGATATTTAGATATAATCAGAATAATAAAATAAAATAAATAATGGTAACACAATAAATTGCATTTATTGATTTTTATTTTAATAGGTAATACTAATATGTTGCTTTTTAGATACATAAAAATCCCTCTCTGTGACTCTATATTTGTTTATGAACATAAAATATGAATGTGCATATAACACATTCGTATGTCATAAGTCATAAAACCTTATTACAAGTTTATATAAAACATATTAGAAGTACTTTAGGTTATACCTACTTTGGATTCCATTATGTTAAAAATATCAATATATAAGTAAATAAAGACATTTTATTAATTAGGTAACTATTTAATTATTTTTTTTTTTGATTATTTAGAAATATTACATATAAAACCCAAAAAATTTTTAGCAATACTTTATGAATAGGTATTTGATAAAAAAAAATTGCCCCCGTATCGCCACCCCCATCCTAATAAAATTATCTGGCGCCGCCACTGGCTATAACTACTGTGTTAGTATCAGCATACCATTAATAAAAATGGTAAATTGTACAGGAGAGCGTTTTTCATATTTAATAGCGTATAGGCAACAGTAATTTGTAAGTTATCTTCAGCCACATACTTACAAGTATAACAAATTGTATTTGAAAACATCTTGTAAGTTTGATAATGTACTTTTTAAAAACTTAAATTTACTAGAAATAGTATTTATTTATAAAAACAATAAATATTTTGAGATAAGGCCTTATTGAATTGGTAATTTTATTAGCTAACTATTTAATATTTATATTAATAAACTTTTCTACACATCACACAAATACACAACAAGAATCACATATTAAAATGTACAAACGTTTAACGACGACATTTCATTGTGTCGTTATGGTACAAGGCTTGCGAGTAGCGACCATCACTGCAGGGGGATGCACAACACTAGTAGCCCAGTGTTGCTACCATTTTTCCTAAACTGTTCTAGTTTTACAAAAAGGTTGATTCCCAAACAACTAACGTTTTTAATGACATAGATTTCAAAACAAATAACAGTAAATAATTAAAATGTATACCATGTGTTTATTTTATAAATTCATATACTTGCTAAAATGTTCAAAATATTTTTACTCGTTTTGAGCTGTTTACAGACATTTTCAATTTTAATTTGAAGGAATTGGATAATATAGTTGACTTAGTAAAATATTATGTTGTGTAAAGTAATACTTAGAGTAAAATAATTGAAATCTAAGTAAAGAAACTGTTAACAATTTAAGGAAAATGTATCCTTAATGCACTTAAAATTTGTTTTTATCATATTATCATTACATATAATGTTAAATAAAAATTATTGAAATATATTTGTATCTATTATTTAAATTTTTGTATTTTGGCAATACAATTAATACAATTGTGAATAAAAAAGGTATGTTTTTTTAAATAAAAAAATGGGCATGAAAGTTCATTGCATTACAGCGGCAATTTTCCCATTATTTATTGAGTTGAATCTATACATGTTATACCTGCAGGTGGCAGCAGGAAAATATCCTGCCTGCCATGCCCTTACGAATACAAATACAAAAATTATTTATACATTTATAATCATCTCCTTTTTTTACAACTCTTACATTTTGCAATTATGCCAATACTTTTTATTTAAATGGGCTATGCCTAGGCTTAGTAGTAAATCTTTTATATTCAAAGTCATGAATAATCATGGATTAAACATTAAACAAAATGTGAAAAAGAAAAAAAATTAATAATCATACATTATTAATGACATACTTAGGTTACCTACACGTTAAAAGATACAATCTTACCTAGTTTTACAGAACAAATAAACATTAAACCTACTTACAAGAGCCATTAATCTAACTATCGGAATGTTCTGAGTTATTATTACAAAGGAATGTCATATACAGAGTACCTATTTAATTGAATAGTTTGACAACAATGAACCAGGGACTTAGAAGTTACATTTAATTAATAATTCTGACCAATTGATAATTCCATTTTTCATTTTAAAAGTGAAACTAAAACTAAAGTTTTGACATTTTTGATGATAGAGGTGATGTTATGAAGAGTATGATGCGTTTGGCGTTAGACATCACACTTAAAAGCAAAAAACCTTTAAAAAGAAAGGATTTAAAATGCATAGCTTAATAAACGAAATAAATTTTTTATGTGTACAACATTGCTATGAATAAGAAAGTATTTAATAACTTCTATAAGATTTCAGTAAATTGATTGTTAATTATTAAACAATTTAAGATTATTCTTTTCATTTTAATGTCTGTTATAGGAAGTGTCATTACTGGGTGGCTTCTTCCAACAACTCACTCATGTCACTGTAATTTAGCCCATATTCTTATTGTGCCTCAGGGTACAGATGTATGATATTTACATTATTTTAAATTATTTACCAAACTACTGTATGTACTGTAAAAGTCATATATGTCTTTTAATTTTCGTATGTGAAGGTTTTCAAACTTAAAGGTTTCCAAGGCGGTGAAATACTGACATACGACAGTTTAGACAGTTGTGGTATGATACTAAACCGGCTTGACGATAGTTTTCTTGTGGAGTTGTGGTTGAGAATTTTTTTTTTGTAGACACTATTATTGTTATTTTTGTTGGCTCCATCTGCATGAACAACAATGTTACCTATTAAAAAATGATACGCATAAATTATTTTTATGATATATAGTGGATAATATCACCTATAACTACATCGTTTATAATGACATATTGGTAGCAATCATGGGCGGATTGGTCCGAGAATTCTGTCAGCTAGAAAATGTAATCACAAACACATTAATTATCTGTTTGATGTACATGGATTACATGGAGATAGAGTATACAGTATAGGTACACTTACTTTGGGATTTGCATGTATGTATAAACACTTTTTTGCTTTTTATCACTTTTCGTTTATAGTGACAATCGTCTATATTGACTGTTTATTTTAAACTGTGCCTTGATGGTCGTTTTGTGTGATATCTGTAGTACAATGGTATGTTTCAAAGAGATATTATACTTGCATCAGCAATTCCTTGATTTATAGTTGGTAGAATGGCAATTGTAAGAGCCTAAACATACATGAGACTTCCAACATACCTTTAAAAAAGGAGAGCCACTATAATGAATGTGTTCAATTTTAATTCAATGATATAAAGTTAGTAGGTATCAAAAAAAATTGTTAATGACTTAAAGTGAAAAAAAACTAAAAAAATTTTAAATGTCGAATGTCTTTATAAAAATGTCATAACCCAAAAAAAGAAAAAATATTTTGAAAATTGTATGATGTATAGAAAATGATAAAATAAACTTTTGGTGAAAATTTTAACTAACCACAGTTATAAGTTTTTAAATTATAGCAAAATAAGAAAATTGTTTTATGAGAAATCATTAAGAGGACGCTACAGAAACATTTGTTTTCTCCATCATACAAGTGCGTTAATATCGTTTATATTATCATGAATCAAAAATAATTTTTCTACAAAATATAAAAGTATTTATTTACCATGCCCATCAATAAATTCTCGTTCTCTCCCAAAGCATTCAGCACAAGCTTGACTATATGAGCTGGATCCATAAATACAGCAATATTATCAAATATACTATTTAATTTGCTTGCATTAAAATCACAGTCTAGTAGATGTGCCAGTTAAAGAAAATGTTTTTTCCTTTACGTCTTAATGTTTTTTGAAGTGTTGGAGTATTATCAACAGCAATGCTGCTAGAAGCAGCCAAAAATGAAGGATCCACATTGTCCTAAATATAATATAAGTACAAAATATTAAATGATACAATTTATTCTAAATTAGAAGATTGCATTTGATTATAAAGAAAATTACTTCAACTGTAGTATTCAAACAAGAACTAACAATCAAGAATTAGATAACCCACTATTATCTAATAATGACACTCCTTCACTGGTAATATTTTTTGCAGATACCAAATGTCAAATTCAATGTTTTAATGGTTAATCATAACTTACTAGTATTCTTATGTAAGTTTATATATATAATTATATAAATAAAATTACTTGAATAGAACGATTCTCAACATAACAACTTATTGGATAATTTGATTTCATTGATACATCCAACTGTGGCAATTCTTCATCTGAAGTGGTTAATCTTTCACTATCAATTCTGTTGGCAGTTTAAAAATTATATAAATAAAGTATATATAACTTAATCTTACATATATATAATATGTATTAAAAATATATTACCTTTACTAAAGACTTGTACATATCAATAATAGGAGTGGGAATACTTGCTAAGCAAATCTTTTTTCCAGGAAACAGAGCTTTTGCCTAAAACAATTATAAATTATACAAATATAAAATTGATTAAAATTGGGAAAAAAATATTATAACCAACTCATACTCTTTGCTCTAGATATTATAATACTAGGTACCGCTGTTTTTGATAAAGTTCTACAGTTTTTATCATTTGCGATGCATAAAGTTGGGTCAAAATGACTAAAACATATCATGCTATGTTTTGTAATGTAGCCTACATCTAACCCATTTTCCTTTAAAAAATCAAACTATTTTTCACATATCATCGGAACAGTAGAGTATCTGTTCAAAAGTAAAACTTAACAGTATAGAAAGAAATATTTATTTAAATTAACTTTTAAGTTAATAAAATAATATAGATACTGATACTTATGAAAAGTAATATTTTGAAGTCTTGTTAAAAATGTTACCTTACTTGATTTACCACAAACAAAACAGCTCGGCATTTTAACAAACTAAATTTATATTATTTAAAATACTGTAATAACGCTCAACAACATACTTAATTTATTAATAATTTAAGTATCACAATAACAATGGCTAATTTAATTGGTAATGTAAATCGATATATGCCAATAACAAAGAAACGACAATTCAAATTTGTAATTATTCGTATTTGGATTTTCGTTATATTACTATCAGACAGTATGCATAACAAATGATAATCACTTTTTTATGTAGTTTTAAACGTAACCTAGTGAGGAAATATCAAGTTAATTGACTCAGGGTATTTTGTTTTGGGCGTCAACTCGGTTATACAGTCATGATAGGGAGCGGTGCCCTCTATCACAGAATAAATTGTTTAGATTAAATTAGTGAATTATTTTTAAATAAATTAAATAAAATTATTTTTAAAAAATAAATGTATTCTGTGCCTCTATATTACTCTATGCAGTAACTACCGTCTACCATAGATAATAAATAACTATATAATATATGGTACCTAACCACAGAATATAACTGTATATGGAAAGAGCCAACTGCTTTATCTAGTTACAGTAACGCATACTTTGTGATTTCCTCTTGGCCATTTTGTAATTTGGAATCACAAGCTTGATTAAAGTGTTGATCTGACTACACAATGTCTTTTACCTGGTTGGAAAGTGTTTTCAAATTGTTCTAATTATTGACGTTTATTTCTGAGCTACATATTTAACTTCCAGTTTGAGCTTTCGTTTCCTGGGAGTGTTTATTAACATTAGCTGTGTTGTTTGTGTTGAAAGTTACAAAACTGGTGATGTCCCAGCATTAGATTCATTACCTAAAAAAATTATATTATTATTATTTGATAGTCCATTATGTATAGACATAATTATTAATAGCATTGTTTGTTTGCATGTTTTGTAGTGGCATGTTTACAGGGTAGGCCTACTAGGCCTGAGTCTGTCCAATTTTTATTTGACCGTTAATTTTTTTTAATCACAAGTAAAAATATCTTCATCAAAATGTATTATTATTAACACAAAAGTATCAGCCATCAGGTTATATAATATATTAGTATATAATAGTATATTATACACATTACTCATAGATAATAATATTATCTATACACCTTGGCGACTAGCAAAGTTCTTATTATATTATTATAATATTATCATATATCACTATTATTACCTCGTGCACTAGAGTGACACCACCGATGAAGCACAAGACATAAGTAAACAGGAACAAATGAGCATCTGTGTTAGATATTATGTTTCGGGATCAAATATAAAAGAACGTTTTCTTGAATTTGTCCTGATACAAGATCTTGATACTAATAGTTTATCAAACACTATTTATGAACTTTTGAAAAATATTAATTTAGACATAGGTAACCGAGTATGTTGGTCAAAGTTATGACGGTACATCCATAATTTCTGGCTCTAATAACGGTGTACAGGTGAAAGTTCGTGAACTGCTAAGAATCCCTGCCTCTATATACATTACTACGCACATAGGCTAAATTTAATATTAGTCGATGGAGCAAAAAAAGTTAACACATTAGATGAATTAGTTGGTCTTCTTGAAGCAATTTATGCGTTTCAGGGTTTATCAATCATACGGCATGATGTTTTTATGAAATCACAGTAGAAATATGCAAATGTTATGAAATTTCCACAACACTGTGAAGCCAGATGGGTATCAAAATATAAATGATTACATTTTTTTAAACATAGATTTGAATGTGTCATTGATGCTTTAAAAAATGTGCATTAAATAATAAAAAAAGAGAAACTGTTGAAGCTAAGGGTCTCTTGAATCAATTTTGTAAGTTTGAAATATTATTTATGTTATTTTACATGGATGATATTTTAGGCATCATTAATCATTTATCTATTTACTTACATAAATTTACTTTACTTACATTTAGATATTAAGTGCTTAAAATTGGTTAAGTCAACTATATTACAACTAAGTAATATAAGAACTCAAGAAAAAATTGATGAATTTTTTGAGGAAACTTTAATTGCTTCAAAAATTACAAATATTATATCATCAGATATAACTGATTTAAATACAGTTAGAAAATCAAATTTATCTCTAAAATTTAGTACCGATAGTCATGTCCTAGTTAAGGTTAATTATAAGAAAAATGAAACACAAGGTACATGTACTAGTAATAAAATTGTTGCGTTTAGATAGTAACATTTTGAGATAATTGATAAAATTCTTAGTGAATTAGCTAATAGATTTGAAAAAAATAATGATTTTCTTAGGGTTATTGATGTGTGTTATCCCAATTCTACTAACTTTATGGATATAATAAAACTATGGTATACCTAGGTGAGTTATATGAAGAAAACTCAACAAATCATATCACAGGAAAAATTGGTAAAAACGATGTTGAATGAAGATGTTGACATTTCTGATTTCCATAAAGAACTCACAGGTTTAGAACCAGTACTCAATGATATAAAAAAAGTAATAATTAGAGTTTTGGTTATTCCTGTGTCAAGTGCAGCTGCAAAAATATTTTGTGCTGGTCACGCAACTGATGTTTTGCATTTTATTATGACAGTAGGTATACATACATTTTGGTAAACTTACAAATAACAGAAATTGATTGATTTTCTTTAGATGGTAGCAGACTTGTGGCAACTGATGAATCAAAAACTGTTCCATCAAGACAATTGTTATCCACTGTTGAAATTTCTAATCCAATTTTTTTGACAGATATATTATAAAATTCCTCCACAAAAATAAATAAAATTAAGATTACTTACACACAACAAAATTTAATCAAAATTAAAATTAGGTACCCAATTCTTTAAGAACTGCCTTTGGTAATAGTCGAGACTTGTCAGTACTTGAAAACATATTTTTGCTAAAATGATTCAAACAAACACAGTAGTACTTAGCTAGTACATCAATAGATTTGTTTAGCAAATCTTGTCGCCCACAATTTATTAAGCATGCTGTAAAGTTTACAAATATTTTCTTAGTTAAAAACACAAATGAGTATAATTAGCAAAAACTTACCGAAGCACATCCTTAGGAACACTAAACAACCTGCATCCTTTTGCTTTGTTGTCCTATTGGAATTAATGCCACTCTGAACTAAATACAACATAATTATGTTGATAATATTGTTGCCTAAACACAGAACAATAGTGCCGCTGTACGAAAATAAAGTCGCCAAGTCAGGCAGAACAACGTATAGGTAACAGATTACTAATAACAGTATTATTATACAGAAAGTATAGTTGTATAAAACTATAAACCGACCAAATCACAAGGAATACCACAAAGGTACAAAATTGAAAATAAAATTAATAACGGATATCAGTTATCACTGATCATATAATTTGATAACAAAAGTACCTCAATTAAAATGGCCGCTGGTTTCGCTGCTGATGTGTTGTGTCCATCCCCTGACATAATAACTACGAAGTAGGTACGAATTTATCATAAGTGCCATAAGTAATCCATAGAATTTATTTAATTATTATTGCTTCAAACAACACGGTATATCAAAAAATTACTTGGTGGTCACGAGCGGAAATAGGTGGGGGTGGGTAGGAAGGTTTAGCCAATTGAACTATATAATAAATATATATATCTTTAAATATAAATGTGAAAATGAAAACCTTTGAGGCCTATGTTCTCGGAAGCTACTGAACCGATTGTTATGATTATTTTTTTTTAAATTGAAGAGCTCATTGCGGAGAAGGTTTATGGCATTTGATCGATTCTCTAACTTAATAAACAAAGGAGTTTTAAATTATTATAAACAATGGCCTGTTACGTAATAATAAATTATAATAATAAATCAGTATTATGCTCAACTCCTATAACTCATAGCAACCATTAATAAACAACAATTACTATCGTAAATCTCAAAATTCCGGTTTGAGAACCTACCTGGTGATCAATTCCCTTTTTAAATTAGTCTATGACACTCTCAAAGAATGTGGCTTTCTATCGGTGAAAAAATTTTCGAAATCGGTTCATTAGTTCCAGAGATTACCCTCAACAATGGTTACTAACAACTCTTCTTTATATAATAGTATAGACTAGCTGATCCCGTGCACTTCGTTGCCCGTTAAATGTATCAACTCTATATGACTCAAACTTTGTTCAATTTGCTATTTAATATTCGATGTACCTATAGTATTCAAAATTTATCTTAACTTTTCCGTTTCCCGGAATAAAAATTCTGATACGCATAGCAGTACATTATCAGGTATCAAAGTTATACCAAGTTTGTCGTTTTTACTTAATATAATCAAAATCCTATCCTAACCTAACCGTACTAAAACCCGATGAATGAAATAAAAAACAAATTTAAGCCTTTGTAAATATTAACCTATCTTCTTCCCAGAGGTCTAATTTACTAACTAACTATATAAATACACAGACTATAACTATACAGACTAAACTTTGGAACTACTTATCAGATCTTATATATATATTGGCAAAAGACAATAATACAAATCAACAAATACGTTAGATTAACCAATAGCAACCAATATATTGTGCACATGTGGATTTTTCTAAAATTTTCTTTTATATGAACCTTCTCCGTGAAATACTATTTCGTTTAAAAAAAAATCAACACATTTATAATATACAAGAAGATCTGATAAGTAGTTCCAGAGTTTAGTCTGTATAGTTATAGTCTGTGTATATATATATATATAAATTAATGTTTGTGGATAGATTGGACCTCTGGGAAGAAGATAAATTAAGTTACAAAGGGTTAAATTTGTTTTTTTTTTATTCATCCGATTTTAGTACGGTTAGGTTAGAATGGGATTTTGTATAAATTGATTATATATAATCCACTGTAGGCGGAATGAAGTAAAAACGACAAACTTGGTATAACTTTAATACTTTAGAGTTATACACTATAATCATACACTTACGCACAAACAGCACGGGATCCGTGATCTACCGCAGGTATAGATTGCCTACCTGATAATGTACTGCTGTGAATAAGAATTTTTATTCCGGGGAACGGAAAAGTTAAGATAAATTTTGAACACCATACACCGAATATTAAATAACGAATTGAACAAAGTTTGAGTCATATAGAGTTGATTCATTTAACGGCCAACGAAGTGCTCGGGATCAGCTAGTTATATATTATATATATATTATTATATAGTTCAATGGTTTAGCCAATCTTCATTAGGTATGATAAATTATCATTATGAGATAAAAAAATATTCTATAAACATACTCCAAGACTCAAAGAAATCAATTGGCACCTATAACTTTACTTCTATCTCAATCGGTCAGTTATACACGTATTCATGATTAAGTAGGTATTATGGATGTTACCTACTATTATTAATTAATGCATTATTTAAAATATATTTAATTAGTCTGTTTATATTGTTTACAAAATGTTTTAAATATCACAACCCTGATTAAATGTATTAAATGTAATTTCATTTGACAGGTGTGGTTTCAATTCAAAACGGACCTTTTTCATTTTTCTAATTTTTCAGGACAAATCTTTTTTTGTTTCCTGAATTTTTAAAAAGATTTAGATAATAATATGTAGTGTATTGAAAAATAGGTTAAAAAAATGATTTTCTTCTTAAAATGTTTACAGTATATTTTAAGTTTAAAGGAAGTAATTTTGGATGAAACATTCCTAGGAATAAGTCTCTTTTGAATAAACACTGGAATAAACGCCTTTTAGAAAAAAACATATACATTTATATCCATTCATACGCCCTGGCGAATATTTTCCTGGCGAAAATTAAGCGCCACCGTTGACACCGGCCACAGGCGCCCAGTTACTATCATTGTCTCAACTACGTGTTGACATTGGCGTTCAACGTATTAAACAACAAATGACTGCTGTGTAATACATAAGTATAAATTAAACTTAGTTTCTTACAGTTTTCGTTATATTTGTTGCCCAATAGAAATATTCAAAAACAAAACTGCGAACTTGTAAATGTACAATATTTTATAATTATATATTATAAACACCTCAATATGAAAATGAATAGGTACATTTTTCTTTGTACAGGTTATAAAATTATACATAACAAATCAAATCCTAATAATATTATGAACATAACTAGGTATAATATTTACTATTTATCTACATCAAACGTATTCTTCTTGTTTTTTTGGCTAATTTATTCAAAACGTCTTCCGGCTGTAATATTATTTCTCTATAAATATTCAAAAATGCCAAACCATTTAATCTATTTTCGCATTTCGTGTTCCGCAAATAAGTCTTCAATCGTTTCAATGTAAAAAAGACCTTTCACTACTGGCAGTAGTAACTGGAAGGGTTGCTAAGATTTTAAGCAATTTAAAAGTTGATGGGAAAATCGTTTCATTACATTTTTGAAGAGCGTCAAGAGCATTTTTTGGCAATGGCAAGGGCAATAGTATCTTTAGTCATGGTCATAATTCATAACCACAGTGTTGTTGAAAACCCGTGCAGATAGTATTATTGAAAATATAATATTATTATTATTATAATTATTATCAATCAGGTTTCTGGACGAGTTCTCGGAATATTCAGAAACGTCTTATGTCATATATTTTTATATATAGAAGGTACTAGAATTAATGCAATATACAATAGTCAATAATATTAAAAATACATTTATTAGATGTGGAAAGGCAATGGTAAACACCCAAAACCCCCCTGTCTACGCCACTACACAAATAAATGCTTCAAATAATATGACTAATTTAATGAATAGTTAATGAGCAGAGGACTATTACGATGTTGGTAGTACACACATTTTGGCGCCTCTTTTTTTCTCAGTTTCCTTTTACTCGTTGCCAAAAAAACTTTCAAGCCCCCTATTCAGAAAATGTACTTTTTCTCTCCATTAAAAGTTGTACCCCAAAATGTATATTTTTCCCCTTATTGCACTTATTACTATCTACTAGTTAAGAGAACAATTTTATTTTACCATTACCACATTATTTATTCCTAATAAAAACATCAACGTTTATAATAAAATAAAAAATTTTTTTTTAGATTTTACCCTTTTTTCTAAATTGTACATATGACAATATAATGAAATACATTATATATATATGGATATACGTCAATTCATCGCGAGTCAATTCATCGTGTGTCATTTCATCGTGGTCAATTTATCGCGGCGTCAATTTATCGCGACGTCAATTTATCGCGACACTAATTCATCGTGTGTCAATTTATATATATTATATTTTTAAATAACTACTCCAGAAAAACCTAGAATGACGTTATATTATTACTGTGGCTGATTATAATCTCCATTACGATAACGATGAGTGTTAACTAGGCCAGTTTATGCCCCAGTCGATCGACAACTGTTGAACTTTATTTATATTGCCGCGTCGCCGTTTTTGTGTTTGTGCGTTTTCCTTCTTTTATACAATTATGGCTTTTGAAATGTTAAAAACTGAAAGAGGAAAAAGTATGCTTTCATTCAATGGTTATATTTTCGTAAAAGAAAAAGAAAGTGACGTTAAATCAAAATGGAAATGTAACCAATATTTTAAAAACAAATGTCGAGGACGCGTTCATTTAAGTGATGGAAAAATATTAAAAAGTACTGACCATAACCACGTTCCGAATTCAACAGACACTAATGTTAAAAAAACTCTAAATTTACTAAAAGAAATAGCTACCAATAACGTTGATGCAAGTTCTCATTCTGTAGTAGCTACAGCATTATCTCAAATCAAATCCCTACAGAATGTGCGGCTCAGTTACCTAATATTCATAGACTCAAGCGTACTATACAACGACTACGTAAACAACAACTTCAATTACCAAAAGAGCCAACCGATTTCAATTTTAGTATACCTGACGAGATGACAAAAACCACTGACGTTAATCTTTTTTTTACAATATGACAGTGGTATTAATACAGACAGAATTTTAATTTTTTCAACAACAAATTTATTAAAACTTATGACGCAATGCAACAATTGGTTTTGTGATGGCACATTTTCAAGTGCACCAACTTTATTTTATCAAGTTTATACTATTCATGCAGTACAATATTCAAATGTTTTACTATCAGCTTACGTCTTATTACCCGATAAAAAAGAAAAAACGTATAGACGTATGTTTCAAGCATTAAAAAGTATTACTACTGGATTATGTCCTAAAACTATCATGGTTGATTTTGAAAAAGCTGCGACGAATGCGATAAATTATGAATTTCCAGAAACAGAAGTAAAAGGATGCTTTTTTTCATTTTTCACAGTGTATATGGGGACAAATTCAAGATGCAGGTCTTCAAACGAGATATAAGGATGATGTAATATTCGCACTACAAGTACGAAAGTTACCAAGTTTAGCTTACGTACCTGAAAATGAGGTAATTAATGCTTATAATAATCTTTTGGAGACAACATATTTTACCGAACATGATGAATTATTATCACCAATCCTCAACTATTTTGAAGAAACTTGGATAGGATGCATGGACAGACGACAAAAAAGAAGAGCACCTAAATTTGACATTTCAATTTGGAATTGCTATTCATTGGTTTCGCAAGATTTACCTAGAACTAATAATGCAGTAGAAGGATGGCGTAATTGTTTTACTTCAATTTTAAATCAATGCCATCCAACATCCAAGTATTTGGAAATTCATATTCGCGTTGAAAAAGAAGAAAATATAAATAAAGTAAAACTTGAACAATATTGGTGGCGAACGTCCACCCGCAAAAAAAAATACTTTGACAAAGCACAGCGTTTGAAAAATATTTGTTATGATTTCAAAAATAGAACGACTGATGAATATTTACAAGGAATAGCACACAATTTCCAATTGCAAGTATAAGTGTATTATACATTGTTTTATACATTTTAATTCACAATTTATACATTATACAATTTTTACAATTTTATTCTATTTATAACTTTTAATAATGACAGACCTTTCTAAAAAAAAGACAACATTTTTAACCATACCTACATAAAAAAGTAAATGTGTAGACAGTCCTAAGTCTGTATTAAAATGGGAAGGAAAATGTTGGATTTAAAAATATTACATTATATTATATATACCTATATGCGATAAATTAACTCTCGATGAATTGACGTCGCGATGAGTTGACGTCGCGATAAATTGATTACGATAAATTGACGCGCGATGAATTGACTCACGACGAATTTACATGCCACCATATATATATATATATATATAATATATAATATAATATATATAATATATAAATATCAAATATGTATAGAAATGTAAAAGATATAGGTAATAATAAAAGATACAGGTTTTCACTTATTAGTTATCACCAGGGCTAGGATTTGTATGCAATAAAAAACAGTAAAATATGCATTACTTGCAGACTTTTACACTAACTGATACCTATTTAGGGGGGGGGGGGGAGTTGATAGGGTGTATTACCTATATCGAAAAAAAACGACTTTACGGATTCTGATGACTTTTTTTTATCTGAAAGAAGAAGACTTCCTACAGCCCACACCAATCTCTGATTTTGTATTTTATTTCAAATAATTGTATTAAAAAATTTGTAAAAAAAAATGCTTTTTATCTTGTATTTTTTTAGACATATTATAAAGTTTGAGAATGAAATATTGAAAAACAGAGATCGATGCGGGCTGTAGAATATTTCTCTCTAGCAATTAAATAAAAAATTATGAAATTTGGTTGATTCTATAAGGTGGTATCATTATTCCCACAGAATATATTTTTGAGGACAAAATGGCATCGGCATCGGGCGTCTTAATATAATATAATTGAGAAAAAAAAATAATTTAGAAATAAATTTTATAATTCACATTCACTACGAGTGTTACATGCTACGATCACATATTTTTTCAAATTTTCGAAAATGAATGTCAAATTATTTAATCTTTTATCGCATACCTATTGTACCATAGGATTGTATTTATAAAAATAAAATTTATGTTTGACAAAAAACCAAGTATTATGAAATTTACTATAAAACATTTATTTTTCGCATTCTTATAACCAAAATGTACAATAATATTCATTTTATTCAATATATGCAATAATATGCATTTCATCCAAAATATGCAAAAACATGCAAAATAAAAATACCACCATCATGAGGTGATTCGTGGACACAAAATCAATAATCAGAAGTCGCAAAAAAAACATGCTTTTGCATATAAATCCTAGCCTTGGTTATCACTAACATAATTTCTCAAAATCCAATAAAATAAAAAGATAATATTTTTTTTTGTTATACCTTCACTTTGAAAACAGTTTAACCTCTAGTGACGTCACCCCTTTGAGGGACTCAGAATTTAGCGCCTCCGGGCAATTGTCCCCCGCCACCCCTAAATACTCCACTGCTTGTGAGTTGAGAGTATTTAATTACGAATATTTACGGAAATTGAGAAATGATTCACGGGTTTTATATTAGCCAAATCAAAATTATTCTTAGTAACAAGCTATGAGTTATGACTGTCTAAAATATTAGGTATTTTTGTGGAAATAGTTCATTTATTTTACTTACTTCGACAAAAATTTTGCCGCGCTTGGAAACCTGTCTGTTCAAATATACACAGATTATATTTCTTAAGGTGTGATATCCGTTTCAAATAACGGGTATTGTTCAAATAGGGTACGCACTATAAGTACCCACGGGCAACGATCTACACATAATATTATGTACTTAGATAGCATATTGGTATAATGGTATGATACGCTGTGTATATTTAATAAAAATCCATTAGTTGTGACTTGTGAGTTATCTTAAAATAACAGTTATTGTTTACCAGATTAAAATGTTTATTGCATCTGCAGTAGGTACCTATATGGTTATACCAGAACGAGACACAATGTTTGACTATAGGTATTGGAGGTAAATGAATTATTGTACTTTATATCGACTTCAAATATTGCAGTTGTTCAAACAATATTTAAAGTGGTCGTTTAACCGGCACTGTAATAAATAATCAGATGTGTACAGAACGTAGTCTGCTTAACATTATCTGTCTGTTGTTCTATTGGTTTAATGATACAAAATAGAATATTTCTAATATAATAAAAATAACTGTTTTTTACTCAACATTTGACGCCGTTTCAACGTTTGAGTAATTTTTAATAATTATACTTCTTCTACGTTTATATATTATGTTTTATGTATCTGTTTTATATTTAAACTTTTTAATTATTGTTTTAAACGGTTTTAATCGGTGTGCATGTAGGTACAATATGATTCTTTTATCGTGAACCAGGTAGTAATAAGGATCTTGCAAATATGTGACATTTTAAAATTAATTTTTTTTAGGAGAACGCCAAATCTAAGTTGAATACTTGGGTGCTTATAAATTGCGCCCACATTAAACAGGTAGTAAAATTACTAGAGTAAATTGCACCCGACATTTTTTGGTTTCTAAAATAGGTATAGTAAATTACGTCCATGAACTTGGCCCATCCACGTTGACCAATACACATCAAAGGTATGCCAAAAAATAGCGAGTAATTAGCAAGTAGGCTTTCAAAATTAGCAAGTCAAGTTACGATTAGCAAATCGAATTTTGCACCAGGTGGGCCAAGTTCAGGTAGACCACCCACTTATCCGATCCCTTCCAAAAATATGCCAAAAAATAGCAATTAATTAGCAAGTAATAGCAAGTTGGTTTTCAAAATTAGCAAGTCAAGTTGCTTGCCAAAACTATGCAAAAAATAGATAATATTTAACTTATAGGTAATAGCAAATTTGTTCCCTGGTATATATAATAATATATATATATATTGAACTAATAAACTAATATTACAAATTATGTTTACCATTTACCTGTAACCAATGGTATTATTTATCCAATATTTATTTATTGCATGATTGTTTTTTTTTTTTCCGAAAAACAATTTTTTATCGAATAATATAACACTACCATAGCCACTATTAAATCACTGATATTTATAGGAATAGCGTATAACTTTTTATTGAAAAATATAATTTTTTATTTTATTCATACCAAACCTGTAGTTTTAAATAAAAATAACTAGTGAATATTTAATAATGGTAATTACAATATTGTGTAATTAAAATTAAAAATATACTTTAACTTTTAAGTATCAATTTTATATTTCTTCTATAATTTTAGGTATGTACCAAAAAACATAATTATAATATAAAATAAAATGTATAGTAATGACCAGGGCTCATAACTTCTAGCATTAGCATATTTTTTTTGAGAGGTCCTAGAGATACCTATGTGAGCTATAAATTTGTTTCAGATAACCAAGAAGCTAAATTCGAAATTTTATGTTGCATATTTTTGCATATTTCAAAGTATAAGTGTTATTTTGCTTTTTTTTTCTATTTTCCAATATTATTTTTGCATAATCTTTATTTATTTTTTTTTTGTTTTCAGTTCCGTAGCTTTTAAAACATTTTTTCTTAATAATAAAAAGTAATTATAGCCGTATTAATTATTTATATTAGTAATTAATTCGTGTCAATTAATTGTTCTTATAATATTATAAGAAAAAACTATTTATAACTATACGAGTTTAGATGACGTGCGACCTAGCGAGAGTGTATGCTTGATACTTGGTAATCCCATCGTTAAAGAAATTGTAGCATATGCACTATAAATATATAGGTATCATTATCCATTATTAATTATAATTTATAATTTTTTTTTAATAACAGAACAATCGCAGAATAAATGAGTACCACAAGTCGTTTACCACAATAATTCCGATATAATATTATTCAATTTCTTTTATACAAATGTTTTTTTTTCGCATATTTTAGTATTTTTAGTGCATATTTAAGCGCTTATATGAATATTTTTAAGAGCATATTATTGCGCTTATAACAACCTTTTTTAGAGCTATAAGTTATGAGCCCTGGTAATGACTAAGGAAAGTATATATATTTTTTTATTGAGTTTAAGCCCGGCAACTATGGTAGGCAATTTTTTTTCGAATCGTACACTCAGAGCATTTCCACAGTTGAGTGTACTGACCGCACCACACCAAGCCACAAATAAAAGTATAATTTGAGCTACAATAACAATATAAGTTTCATATAATACATTTGTAATACACTAATACTCATATAGTTGTTACCTATTCTAGGACTGAATAACGCAACTCAATTATATTGTTCACATTAAAAACTGTTTATTAAGTACATCCCATAACATAACTTCAAACGATTGAATATAGTACTCAGTACTCACATAGTTAACACATTTAATACAATTTGATAATTTAGATTATATAAAACTCCACAGGGATAATACCTATATTAATGGTGGTATTTTTTATATGGGATATTTTGAATGTGAATATTTTGAACGTGGGGTCATCTGAGGGGGACTAAAAGTCAGCGTACGCCGCATTGTGTTTTAGATGTTAAAAAACCGTACCAATTATCCGATATACGCCGTATAGTAAAATATCATTGTGTAATATTAAGTGTACCTACCTACTTGTTTACATTTCTTTTTAGTGAGTATGTTTTTGTAGTATATTTTTTTTCAATATCCCAAACCATATCCCCATATTATAGGTATGTTGTTTGCACATCTGCCGTGAAGAGAGGTGTGGATATTATAGAAGTCTGTTGTTACACTGGCCGCCGCTCAACGGCTGTGGCGCTGCGTTTTGTACCTCAAAACGAAAACAATTTTGTGTCCAAAGCGCTGCCACCTTCCGGCGTCATTAGCTTTTGTGCACCTACTTAAGACTAGCTGTTACACCGGAGGTTATAGCAAACAATTAAATCAGCAAAAATAATTTGGCTTTATAGGTATGTATTCGATTTACGGTTATCTTTATGGGATATTGGGATCAAGCCGCTCTACCGACAGCCAGGATATTAGTCCAACACACAGTGGTATAAAAAAGTATTTTTTAAAATATGAAACAATTGTTATTTTTGAATTTAGCTATATAGTTTAAACTTAATTAATTAATATACACTTGCGTTATAGAGCTATTTGTATCAGTGCTTGCAAATGTTATAAAAATGATTGAAATTTGTAAACGTAATTATAATGGAAAGCGATAATCACAAAAAATTAAATACCGCAAAACAAAACATAACGATTAACAAAATATGTTATATATCATTAAACAAAACAGAACGAAAAACGTATTTTATAGAATACCATAAACAAAAAATAACGCAAAACGAAATATTTTAAAATCTATTTTTTTAAAAGGTCTATTGGTTTTGTAGAAAAATTTATTTCATGCAATCAATTTAAGAATTGGTTATATTATATTCCGGGTCATTACCTACCAGCATTAGTTATTATTTTTAAATTTAATTAGGTATTAATACTATTTTAAATAACAATAAACGCAAAACTTCTATAACGTTTTAGTTTTAATTAACGATAAACACAAAACTTGGATAACGTTTTAATTCTGAATAACGATATACTCAAAAATTGAGTAACGTTTTAATTGTAAATAACATAAAACGAAATTTTTTTTTCAAATGCAAACCCTGATTTGTATTAAGCTTATAGGTATATTATTTGATTGCAAAATGTTTAAACTTTCATACATTTCCATAATATTTAATTTTCACACATAAAACGAAATAGTTATTAATTATTTTGTCCTAAATGTAAATTTTTTTTACATTAATATATTTTTGGGCCGGGTAGAGATATTTATTTTTTAGTTTATGCCATATTATGTATTGTTATAAGATTAAGTGTTATAATGGTTTTTGAACTTTTGAAGAATGATACTTAAATTAACGAAGTTTTACTAATTGTTCAATATATACAATATATATCTTGTTAAGGAATTAGATTGCTATTTATAAATATATTGTTTTAGATTCTGAGCGGAATGATGAATGTATATACGAATGTATTGATCTTTCAATGATTTGTGTTTTATTTTATATTTTTTTATTTTTCCGTGTCTATATTACATGATAAGTATAGTCAAAATAATATTTTGATTTTCAACATTTTTTGGTGGGAAACCGTTGGTAACTCTTGTTGGTACATAGAGGAGGTAAAAATTTAAAATTCCCATTAGTTTTCAAAAGCACCAGGAAAAACAATAAAAATTAAGAAAAAACAGGAATATTTACGCAAAATCGGTTTTCGATAAAATCTATTTTGTTTTTTGTAGTAATTCTTAAAAAAATTACTGTAGATACATGAATTTTTCACTGTATGTTAGCCATTTCTATTTCATACATACCTATATCTATACTACAACCATACATTGTTAGAAATATTTTTACTCTTTTTGACTATTTATATTCATAAGAAAATTACGAGATATATTAGCTTTTTAAAAATATTTTATGTTTGGTAAAAAAACTTTGAAATGTAATACAAAGTTCTACATAAGTTGTTATTTTAAATTAAAAAAATTTAGAGAGTAAATCCACAATTTTTATAAACGTTTGAAGTTAAAATATTGACAAAATTCATTAAAATCACGAAAATTGATAAATTATTTTGAGTTGGAAATTAATTTAAATGTTTCTATTTATATCTTAGCTTTGATAACATATTACAGGATACCACTAAAGTTTTCCTACAGTTAAGATATAAAAAAAACTATGCCAGAAGATCAAATTAAATTTTTACGAACGTTTGAAGTTAAAGATATTGATACGTAAATTAACAAATTATCATAAAATGATTTTCTTATTTAGATGTTATCCAATAAGTAATAACCGTAGATACATGAAAATTACACTAAATATTTATTTTATCATTTACTATACTCGATAAAATTTTCAAAATATTTTCTCTTATTAACATTTAAAATTTAAAATTATTTTAGTTTTTTTTTTTATAAATGTCAATACATATCTATTTGTTGGGTCGAAAAGCTTGAAAAATTAATACAAGGATCCTCACACATTGTTACAGCAGTTTACAAATATTTAAAATACATCGGCAAGATTTTTGTTATAAGCATTTAAAAATCAAATTTTGACAAAATTTACAAAATATTTGCAGTTAATAATTTATAAAATTAATGATTTTGTATCTTAGGATTAAATATTTAAAATAAGATTCCATGAAAGGAGTTCATACATGTAACATGTAACCAGTAAGTATTTAAACAATAAACAAATAGTTTAAAACGTATTAAATAACCAAAGTCCAAGAATATGGATTTTAGTTATTTCCTTGTAATTAAAAAAAAATGAAACTTCTAAAGTATATTATTTGATGAATATATACAAATATATTAATATGCAAATAATATTAATTCAACTTACCGGCTATGGTATTAATAATAAAAAATACATATAATATCAAATATCCTAGGCTGACAAACCGACTTCGCTCAGAATCATTTTTCGTATATTATTATTATTAAGTTTTTGCAATTCTGTTTTATATTTTTTTACTTAGGTACCTATACGTCTTCTAAATTTAATATGGACAAAACAATATTTATTATTTGCATGGTCTTCGTGTTCCAGACTGTATTATCTGCACAATCCAATAATAATGGTTAGTTTTTTTTTCAACTTCATAATGTTGTTATTTATTAGGTACCTATAATTGTATATTTTATTTTTTGGTTTATCTCAAAAAATTATTCATCAGGGTCAACAGTCTACGAAACAGTTTCGTCGATTAAATTGCCTTCACAAAAAACTTGTGGTCGGACTAATACTAGTGACGTTCGAATTCTTGGAGGAATGCCAAGTGAATTAGGTAAATGTTTAAAAAAAATTAAATTGTAATTTGTTTGCGTGATTATTTTTTTTTAACTTTACATCACCTGTACATATATATAGTTTTATTCAAGTATAATTACAATTATTGATTTTTCCTTATTTGTAGGTGCTTGGCCCTGGGTAGTAGCCCTTGGGTACAGATTTACAAAAATAAAATTGGGTTGGTTAAGTCTATATTATATGTGGATGTGTGGTGGGGCCTTGATATCAGACAGATACGTATTAACAGCTGCCCACTGCGCCGTCAATTCTTCAAAACAAATATTGTAAGTATAGGTACATATCATAATATTAATATGTTCATTAAAATCCAAAAATTAGTTTAAAATTCTTTCTTTTTATTTACAATATTTTACATATTATCTACCTAATGATTATCGTATGTCATTATTTTTTTAAACTCAATTTTAAGTCAAGAATATTATGTGCATATTATTGAAACTAATCGATTATATTATGACCAGAGTTTAGAACGACACAAATCACGGCCTTTGTTGCCGATCCGTGCTTACCCCTTAGCAGTGCCGTAGCTAGAAAAATGTTTTTTTTGTTAGTGTGTGTGTGGGGGGGGGGGGGGATACTTAATTTTTTTCTCTAGTCTTTGAAATGCTAGAATATCTAATTATGACCCTTTTGTTCATAAAGTATACCTACTCGTTTTATGACTATATATTTATGTTAACATCCATGGTATATCAACGATCAACCTACATTTAATATAACAATGTATTAATATTATTGTAAACCATAGGTTAATCTATTCATTGATATAAGCATATTAATATATTATCATTATATCAAAATGTGTTGTAAACAAAACATTACATTTTTTGTTCCTACCGGGCCCGTTAACGGATATAAGGTGTGAGAATCGACTAAGTCACGCTGTTGGGCCTTGGGCGAGACCCCTTTCGACCAAGATCGTACCCTTCCATTGTCTTTTAATAGTTTTCGACATTTGTTACAGAAACTAGAAAGTAAATATTAAACCCTTTGATTTAGTCGAAAATGGCTACGCCTGAGCTGTATACCTATAGGTGTCCCTAAATGACGATTGATAGCAATGAGCGTCGGCGGTAGGTACTTGTTACTGCTTCGGACAGCGTCAGTTCTGTGAAAGGTGTACCGTGTGTGTGACTCTCCCCATACGAAATATTCACTGTTTAGGTGTATTATTATTTTCCGTACAGAGTAAAATTCACAAAATATTTATACTGATTTTAAGCTATTTATACCACGAACCTATTGACACCGTTCTACGCGCGTTATCCGAACTTATAGGAGTTTTAAATATTATGTCATTTTTTATACACCGGATTATTTTGTGGATTTTCTTGCGGTGTCAGTTTTTACACAACAGTTTTGCCAAAACATATCTCTGATACACACCAGTGCAGTGTTTTTGAAACACCAGTTTGTCTTATAACCGAATTTCTTGAAATTAAGTTTATTTATAATATCTTGGACACGGTATTAATTCAAACTAATATAAAACATTTTTATTTTTTTTTTTTAGTTACTGTCAAATTAATGTTGTTTAATGATTGTTTATCAAATAACATTAAATTTCAATATTTGTTTAATATTAAGACATTTTATTATGTTATATATTTTATATTTACTTACCTAAACCTATCAAATATCGTAGATTCAAATTGTTGAGTTTTTCAGGGTTACTGTACGTTTAGGTGATTTGAACTTAGATTCTAATGTAAATGATGGGTCTGAACCAATAGATATTTCAATTTCACATATCATGGTACATGAACAATATAACGAACAACAATCATACATCAATGATATTGCATTATTAAAATTAGAAAAAAGTGTTACATTCAATGGTAAGTATTTTTTAATCTTAACTAATATGTTGTCATCGATATAATATATTTCTTAGTAACACGACTACAATATTATAGTGACATTTTATTGTATACGTCTTATATAATGTGTAGGCCAGATTTAGAGGGCAATGTGTAGACGTATTTAAATGACCGATAGTAATTTTCAGCTTAAAATTATATTAAGTAGGTAGTGTAGGTAATTTGTACCTTTTATAGTGAAAATATTTCATAAAAAAAACATATTCCCATGAAAATTGTCTATTTTTAGAATATTAATACTATTTTTTCTGATGACGAGTGTCAACACCAAAACAACAAGAACAATTATTATTATATCAAATATAAACCCCCAACATTTTTGGTGACTTGAAACGATATAATATTAATTAAAAAAAACAATAATCATTTTTAAAAAATAAACACATTTTGTGAATCAGAGCTAAAAATAAAAAAAATTCATCAACTATTTACAAAAAATGCAACGTTTATGTTTGCAATTATATAGAAATATGCAATTGATAGACATTTTTATCCAAGTATGCAAAAATATGAAATACAACATTTTACTATAGATTTTACACATAACAAAACGTCAACATTTCGAATCAAATTAATTCTCGGTAAATTGTAAAAAAAATACTTTTCCATTAAAACCCAGTCCTTATATCACAATCATACCTACCAACTATTAGAGAAAAAATGTTGACACATCTTTTTATAGTAAATATTTTATAATATTAAAATTTAAAGTGTTATTGATAGAAGTCTATCGATAGAAGCGAATGTGTTCAATATTTCGTCTGGTAGTGGTCTTTAAATGGAAAGGTAACCACCGTAGTTGCGCTACTGGCTTTCACAGTTTGATTAAATCAGAATCATGGTCCATATATGTACCTATCTATATATCAATCCTAATTAATGAATAGTACAAAAACTATCCACCGTCGATAATCACCCATCGCAATGAGTCAAATTTGACTTAAATTCTAAGAAACTTTTGTCATCAACTGATGAGATTTCGTCCCGTGTCCTGTATACCTTAAAGTAATCCTACCGATATCGCTGATAGGTATTTGAAATTTATCACATAATATTATAGGGTAACTTCAAAGAGCCTACACATTTCAATAAACTCATTTAATGCTAGATAAATGTCGTAAAATATTGTTGTACACTTGCAAAAACCTCTTATTGGTTTTATTATTATTATTATCGTTATTATTCTTGTTAAAGAATATCAAATAAATATAGAGTATTTATAGTCATTAGCAGGGCTAGGATTTGTATGCAATAAAAAACGGTAAAATATGCATTTTATTTACCAAAATATGCAAAAATATGCATTTAAATTTTTATAAGATAAATACAAAAATATAGCTACAAAAAAAATATTGTTTTGTTGAAATACATCAGTGTTTAGCTGTTCGTCTTTAGGGTCACGTTACCAGTTTTTCAAATTTTTTACAATTCTATAAAATTTGAAAATTAAATTTTATATTTTAGTTGCCACTTCAATTATAAGACTTTTACACTAACTGATACCTATTTAGGGGGGGGGGGAGTTGATAGGGTGTATTATATCGAAAAAAACGACTTTACGGGAATAACGCTCAAGCTTTGTAGAATTGTCGGATTCTGATGACTTTTTTTTATCTGAAAGAAGAAGACTTCCTACAGCCCACACCAATCTCTGATTTTGTATTTTATTTCAAATAATTGTATTAAAAAATTTGTAAAAAAAATGCTTTTTATCTTGTATTTTTTTAGACATATTATAAAGTTTGAGAATGAAATATTGAAAAACAGAGATCGATGCGGGCTGTAGAATATTTCTCTCTAGCAATTTAATAAAAAATTATGAAATTTGGTTGATTCTATAAGGTGGTATCATTATTCCCGCAGAATATATTTTTGAGGACAAAATGGCATCGGCGTCGGGTGCCTTAATATAATATAATTGAGAAAAAAAATAATTTTATTTTAAAATAATTCACATTCACTACGAGTGTTACATGCTACGATCACCTATTTTGTCAAATTTTCGAAAGTGAATGTCAAATTATTTAATCTTTTATCGCATACCTATTGTACCATAGGATTGTATTTATAAAAATAAAATTTATGTTTGACAAATAACCAAGTATTATAAAATTTACTATAAAACATTTATTTTTCGCATTCTTATAATCAAAATGTACAATAATATTCATTTTATTCAATATATGCAATAATATGCATTTCATCCAAAATATGCAAAAACATATACCAGACATATACATAAATTGCACATAATATTATCTGCTCCCGTGTGTATTGCACTTAACTCTTTTTTTATACAGAGTTCATTCAACCCATCTGTTTGCCAGTCTTATCGCATCATAGATCAAACAAGTTATTAGACTCTGCACCGTTTGTTGCTGGATGGGGTTCCAAATCACTTAGTAAGTCAACCAATACCTTACATAAAGAGTATCAACCTACGTCATATTATTTTAAATATATTATAATATAAATTTGGATGTAATAATATTATAACTATTATTTAGATGGACCGTTGTCTTCTGTCTTAATGGAAATTCAAGTACCCGTGATAGATAATGCAGAATGTAAACGAGCATATTATAACAGCAAAAAAATCATTATCGACGATAGGACAATATGCGCTGGATCGGACGGAAAAGACGCTTGTCATGTGCGGATTAAAATCTTTATAATGTGTATTGTGACAATTTAATTTATTTATAATTTTGATTGTATTTCTAGGGAGATTCTGGAAGTCCGTTGATGTGGCCAAGTGGTAGTCAATATTATTTGGTGGGTCTTGTGTCCGCCGGACTTAACTGCGGTGATCCAGAATATCCAGGTGTATATACTAGGGTGTCATATTTTGTCGACTGGATTGTAGATAAAATGAATAACAGTTAAATTGTACTGATTGATGCTGTTTAAAATTAAATATTTCTTTTAAATCGGATAACTACTTTATATTTACTATTAACTTTATATTTACATTATTGTTATAAAAATGGTATTTACTACTTACAAAATTATTATTGTTCGAAATCTAATTTTAGTCGTTTATTTTAGAATTTTATGTCAGATTTAAGTATTTAACGGTAATACGAAATGTTCGCACGGGAAAATGTTAAATTGTTCAATCTAACTTACTAACCAATAATCATAGACCAAGACTGAAATACTCTTCCCTACAATTTTTTTTATAAGCATAATTTGCACAATTAAATGTATTTACCTATTCAAATATTTAGTACCTAATCATTGACAAATATTTTGGTTACAACATAAAAAGATTATATATTCAATATTGTATACTTGTATCAATTTTAAATACTTAATTTACAATTGTAATAAAATATTTATTCAAATGCTGTGTGGGATTTTATTTTATAGTTAATTATCACTTAGGGATTAAACTTCTCTGTAAGCATGTATATACTTGAATACAAAACACAGTTTTATAGCTATAATTTATCTGTTAACTGTATTCTGTGCATATATTTAATATACATAGGTACCCATATTATTCGATACACCATAATAAAGTTATTGTGAATCAGAAATTTTACCAAAAACACAGCATCAATCAACATCAAATATAGATGCCTGGTTTCACTTAGAATTTTAACATTTATAGTGTTTAACTCATAGGCGCAATTTGGTGGGGGGGGGGGGTCTAAAAGGGGCTTAGCCCCCTTTAGTTTTACTTAAGCCCCCCTACGTTTTTAAATTTATTCATTCTTTATTCCAACTAATAAAAAAATTATTGAATTAAAAAAAAAATTAAATATGGGATTTTTTAGCCAAGTTGATAATCAGTGTACCTACGTATGTTGTCTAATAAGTGATAACTGCAGGGCTCGGAACTTTATGCATTTGCTTCTTTCTCAGGAAGATGCATATTTCAAATCTGATTTGTTTCATGAACCATACTATTGAAATACAACAATTTATGTTGCATATTTTTGCATATTTTACTACATTTATATGATTTTGCATATTTTAAGATTTTGAGTATATAAATGCATTTTATGTCAAAACGTTTTAGAAATCAACAAAAATAAACAAATTTTTAATAATTGAATATTGTAAATTAAATGATTTACAAATAAATAGTACCGTATATGATAAAGTGTGGGAAATCTATTTGAACGCATTCTACTCTAAAATGGTACATGTGCTGCTCATGGCCTCCGTAGGGTTTCGGAGGAAGTACGAAATCAGTTTGGTGCTGTTCTTAAAACCGTATCCAACGTAGAAAAAATATTTAAAAAAGGACCATCGCGTATAAAAATTTTCAAAAATTACGCACCGGAGATCCTTTACTTCTAGAACCAATCATAGCTCTTTGGGGTACCTGCATCAATGCAGTACTTTATTATTGTAAATAATATGAAAAAATGTGTGATGTTGTAAATATGTTGGATGAATACTAATTAATACCTAACATTATATTATATTCACTGTATTCGATAAATTCGATTTTTTTTTAAATTAGATTCTGGGAATAGATTTAGTATAACAACTCCAAATCATTAAAAAACCAATATAAATAAAATATTTTTTTTTTGTAATTATACTTTAAAATATATATTTTTTATAAAATAATATATGCATATTTGCGATTTTTTAGTGCATACGTATGCGCATATTTCATTGTTTTTCAGCGCATAAAGTTCTGAGTCCGTTACATCGTTGTATACACTATTATAAAGAACTTTATATAAGTTCTTTATAATCGTGTTGCATAACAGATTGAGTATAGTATTGTTCTATGAGTCTGATAACCTAGCATAGAAGTAACACAGGTATAAATATTATTATTGCCTATTAGTATTTTTAGAATATGTAATTTACGGAGATGTCATCTGTATATTATATAGAACAGTAAACTGACTGATTGATTTATCAACGCACAGCTCAAACCATTGGATGGATCGGGCTGAAATTTGGCATACAGATAGCTATTATGTTGTATGTGTCCGTTAAGAAAGGATTTTTGGAAATTCAACCCCTAAAGGGGAAAATAAGGGGTCTTTTTCAGCTATGAGGAAGATAAAAAAAATTGGTACGCACATCTATGCATCAAGATAGATTTTCAAATGCTTCTGTGATATATATAGAAAAAGACATTTCTGGTAGTATTAAAATTAAGAATATTAAATAAAGTCGCTATATATTTAATCACCGTTTAAAATTATAAGATTTAACACTGCGTAACTATGTTATTTTATTTTTAATTACAAATAAATAATTAATTAGCATTGAGTTGTTGAGTACTTGAGGTGTATATTATTATATTTAATTTATCAAGTATTTTATTTTAGGTTCTGAGCGAAGCGATGAATGTATTGATTTTATAATGATGTGTGTTTTGTTTTTATTTTTTATTTTTGTGTCAGTCATCACATTTTAGGACAGTAAAAATGCTTGGATTTTCTTGAACAGTAACTTTTCTGATAGGAAAGTGAATATACCTGGTACCTTGGAGGGGTCAAAAGTAAACATTTACCAGTAGTTTTCAAAAACGAAGTGAAAAACAAAAGAAAAATTAAGGAAAAACGGGGATTTTTACGCAAAATCTGTTTTCGAGAAAATCGTATTAGGTTTTTGGTTCAATTCTTAAACAAATGACCGTAAGTACATAAAATGTTCTATAGAATATAACATTTTCCAAATATTTTGACTTATTTTGAGCTGTTTACAGACATTTTCAGTTTCCATTTTTTTAGTTTATTTTTCTATAAATATCATTAACATTTTGTTTGTTAGTTAAAAAGCTTGAAAATTTAATAGAAGGCTCCTGATATATCGTTCTAATAGCACTTGAATAATAATAAAAATAGATATGCACAATTTTTTTTTATAAGCATTTAAAGTTCAAATGTTGACAAAATTTATCAAATTTATAATTTAATAATTATTTTTTAGTTAAAAATGTATAAAATGTTCAATTTTTATAGCTAAGGATTGAAAATTGAAAACAAGACTCCACGTAAATAGCTTATATATAAATTACTTTATCTACAATAATACCATCAAATATACTTGTTAATATCATAGGCTGACTGACCGTTTTCGCTCAGAATCGTTTTTCTTATACAATGATTTTTTTCTTGAAATATTGCATGAAATATTTCATTTCCATGAAAAATAAAAATAAATTTTTATTTTATCTAACAGTTTATAGTCGTCAAATTCCAAGTGAACGTTTTTAAAAGTTTGTTTGTTGTATGAAACAAAGAAAATATGTAACATATTTACCTATAATGTATAAGTTGTTTAGCAAATCTATAATATAACAAATTTAAACATTGCCTTTTAACTCTTAAGTTACCAACTCATAAACCAACTCAACATCATAACATATTGTTGTTGCTCTGC
Organism: Metopolophium dirhodum; assembly: GCF_019925205.1. Lineage (NCBI taxonomy): Eukaryota > Metazoa > Arthropoda > Insecta > Hemiptera > Aphididae > Metopolophium > Metopolophium dirhodum. Next base: position 41,648,600 of record NC_083560.1, on the reverse strand, counting down.
GAATGCATATTATACTATATTATAATTATATTCACAATGTATATAGATATAAACCACTCTTATAACAGTCGTGAATCGTGACCTTTTACAATATACATAATATTATGATCTAAGTATTAAATAAAAGAGTCTAGGGCACCTTCACATAATCACATCACTCAGTCAGATACACACACATATACGAATTTTGTATACCTAATAATTACTGAATATATACACTATTATTTCATTTACTGGTTGAAATTGACTTCAACTTTATTTTAAACCATTATCTTTTGGATCACTGGCGGACAACAATATTTTAAAACTCATGAAAAAAATGTTTTTACTCTCAAAATAATGCTAGGAATATTTATCAGCACTATATATAGGTAGAATATACAAATATGAAATAATAAATCAACAAAAATAATATGTTTCTCTTTATTTCTAAGTGTCTAATCAATATATTATTCCTAATCATCTATTATAGCCAAACACGTTTAAAAGAAGAGAAAATATTTTTCATAATTTCATTGAAATATTTCAAGAAGAGTGGAATTTTCAGTTTTGAATTAGAACCTAATTATACGTCTAAGAAAAATACCAAAAATCATAAAAATGTAAAAATAATATAAATAAATATTAAATGTTCTCCGTCGGTAATCGCATCGCTTTCCGGTTAACTGTTTTTTTTTTTTTGCATTAAAGTTACGATAATACTTAGAAACCATTGTATTAAATTGTCAAATGTTAGTTATGAAAAGGAAATATTTTTGAAATGTCTACCTAGACACAAAAAATAAGCGAATCTTTATATTCAGCGTTTGTTCATTTAAATATGAACAATTTCTCGGTTTGAATACCTATCCATTCGGAGTTATTCAGCATCGTTTACTGTCATTGAATGTCACCGCCAAATGTTAATTTGTCCGGTATTTTCAATAAAACAGACGTCTATAATATTCGGGTAGATGCGGTGGGTCTAACCTGCTGCGCAAATAAAAATGTATCAATTCAGCACATCGCTAATAGTTACCCATAACTCCTATAAATCATATAATAATATATATTATTATAGGTTTAATGTTGCGTATAATTATGTCTTTGATATCATAATAATATGACGATTATATCGACTTACAAAAAAAAAATATAACAATAAAAATAACAACAATAAAGAGACCCTTTTGTGACGATCGACGCCGACACGATTATTTACCCCAATATTACGTTACACGGTCGTTACATAATAATAATAGTAATAATAATAATAATGTGACAATAGCCACCCTTACACGTGCACACGTATAGCAGCTGTCGGCTGCTCGGTGGTGAATGCCCAAGGGCGTAAAAAAATATCACCGAAATTACCTTTTCGACCTGTTAGAAGTCTATCGATCGCGCCGTGTATCAACTCCACTCATCTTTTTTACGTGTTGATTCCGCCGGCTATCGACTCCGACGAACTTTTTTAAATGTCGATTCCGACGACTGTCTATCGAATCCGCTGAATGTTTGTAAATCACTTAGGTACTTAAATAATAATAAAACAAAAATTGCAAAAGGCTTTCATTTCCATATTTTATATGTTATTGTTATTTTATGATATATAAACAATGGCATATTAAGTAGGTATATATTATATATTATCAGTGGCGTTGCCAGTGGGAGGGTATATAATATGGTAATACATTTTGTTAAATAATTTGAAGTTTAGATATACATTATACGTAGGTATTTTGAAATTTTTGGACGAAAAGTTTTGACGATTATTTGAATTTAAAAAAAAATATGTAAGTCGATGTTTCTCTAACTATTGAGAAAATGACCCCTCTAAAGTACCATCTAGATCCAATTTGTTAAAAGATAAGGTACTATATGTTGAAATTAAAACACTTCTGGTAGAAATTGTGTATACAAGATAAAAAAATAAAACAAAATAAACACCATTGTAAAACCACTAGCTTCCTTGCTCGGCTGGAACCCGATTGAGCACAGTTTACCTTTTTCATTACCCAATTGAGCATAGATACAATTAAACAATAGAAATCCAAAATATAACACGATTGAGCATAGAAATAAGTACAATGTTGCCGTTCCACACATCAAAATAAAAATTTAAAAAAATTGAAATATTTACAGGAATTATTTTATAATAATCATCAAGCTATTAATTAGTGTATAAAAATATAAAATGAAATTATTTTACAAATATATACAATATACATAGTTTATGTCCAATACAGATTAGTCTTAAAGTTAATAATAACATAATAATTACATAATATAATAAACAATATTAAAGTTCATTTGTTTTATAAATATATAATATAATTCATATCCTATACAGATTAGTCTTAAAGTTAATTTATATATTTGATTTGAATATTTGTATTATGTGTCAACGTTTTAAAGTGGTATCCCTAAATACTTGTTTCCCACTTTTAATAAATATTTTAGTAAATCTTTAGAACATTTATTTCTTAAATATTCATCGTAAGCCATTATAGTTGCATTAATTTTTTGCATTTCAATAAAACTCATACTTTTATAACTGTCGGTTTCAATTGACCGAATTTTTGTCATCGTTTCAGCTTGCGTTTCTTGTAAAACCATAATTACCAAGTGTATGTGTGGGTGAGACTTATAAAATTGTGAATTGTAAGTTCTATGAAAACTTTCAACAGCGTTGGTTGTCCTAAAAAAAACATTTCATAGAAATTAAATTAACATTTTTTTTATATTTAATATAATTAGATTTTGGATGATCTACCTTGGATCAAACATAGGTTGTTTAGCCCATATATTTGGGGGAAATGGAGATTCATCATCTATATAATTATTGAAAACATAATCGCTAAATTCTGAGCAGACTTTATCATTTGGGCAGACACTCATGAGTTCGACGAATGCATCGGCTACTTCATGATTAGGTAAAAAAGCTAACCCAAAAAAACTCTTAAGCCAATTTCCTAGTTCGTCGTTTTCTTTTTTATAGGCTATTCTGAGAATAGAATCGCTGTTTATCTATAATAATAATTAAGAATGTATAATTCTTTGATTTGAAATTATTTTGAACTTACTTTTCGCCACCATGATTGTCCTAAATGAAATCGACAAGCTATTAATTGTACATTTTCAAAAACTTCATACGCGGCTTGGTGGGCTGCCTTTTCAAAGTCAACGTGTAATTTTTTTAATATGAACTGACTTCCTGTATATTCAACACATAAGTTTTGTAGGAATATCCACATTTTTTTATATGTATCTTTTGATTTTTTAAATAAAAAAAAATAAACCAACGGCAAATAATAGCCATTTTTATATCCATGAATAGTTGTTTAAAATATTTGGGTGCGTAATTAAATGTACCATCGGCGAAAAAATCAATACAATCATGCTTAATCATAAATAGTAGGTTGAAATCAGAAGTAATGCATACAAAACTATTGTCTTCGGGAATATGTATGAATGGTTGTCCACGAAACTTAAAATCATCTTGAGTTTTCATTAAATTCAACTGTAAAAAAACGTCTTCCGGTGACTTAGGCAATTTGGGAAGTACTTTTCGTCGTCTATCGTACATAGCTTTACGAACCGTTTTTAAATCTTTATGAACAATTGAAGATTGTTTATTTAAAAGTTCACTTCTAATCAACTTTAAAGGTTGAGTTGATAGTGACTCTTCAGCACGTCTTTTACAATTTTCACGTAATACTTGCCTTTCTTATTTATTAGGTGAATTTCCTTTATGTTTATGTTGTCCACTTGATTTAATAACGATATTTTTATCTGGTCCAGAATAAATCATAGCTGTACAATTATTTTTTGTGCATCGCCATTTTAATAACTCGCCTTTTTTAATCGATCCAATAAATCTGTACTTAAAAGTACCAACATTGGCTAATTCTTTTCCTCTCTCGGATAAAATAACTTTTATTTCACTATTGTCCATCGCGTTCTACGTATATAAAAAAAGTTATCTAAAATAAAACTGTGTAACGTACTAACGCTTAACGACGAACGACCACTAACCACTAACGCCTGATAGTATTGAGTCTAAGTTACTTATATTTTGGCAATACAAAAGCCCACTTCTATATGACTATATATTATATAGATAACAAATAATATCCAATCTTACAGTCGTACAGATAATCTTAATTGGCGTAATCGACAATGCATGAGTGTACCTATTTCGACGATTATGTCGATCCTAATTTCCTACACGACTCGTATATTATTTATCGATTATACTCGTGCCGCTTTCAAAAGATGGGAAACCACGATTGAAAATAATCACCATTCTATGTTAAATACCTCCCATACGACTAGTAAAGCACAAAGATTGACAAATATTCCCACCGGCTTTATATATAGGTACTAGTATTTCAAAATACGAGTGTAGCCTAGCTGGTTGTAGTCGGACAGAAAAATTGGCAACGTTGCATTCATTTGACTGTGCTCAATCGGGTTGTTAAAAAATATGGATCGTGCTCAATCGGGTTGTTTCAAAATAGGGACCGTGCTCAATCGTGTTTCACCGCCTTGCTCCGCTCAGAATCTAAAATACATCTACTACAGTGGCGGTCAAATGATTTTGCCATGGAGGGGGATGTAGTTGAATTTTTAACATTTAAATAAAATGTAATTTTATGATACCTATATATATATATATATATATTTATACTAACGCCAAATATCAATTTTATCAATTAGGAATATCAATTATGGTAAATACAAACAGTATTTATAAAGAATTAATTACAATATGATTATAAAATAATTAAATCTATTTTTATTTTTATTTTGCTAGTTTGTTCAGTATTACTTTCTATGCTTATAAAAAAAATTGTAACTTACGACTTACGATTTTTTGTAATGGAAATATGTACAATTTATGAAAAACTTTGTATTCAATTTTCAAAATTGTTTGGTCAGCCAAATTTATTCTATCGACATTTCAAAAAAAAAGAAACTAAGAAAAATCGAAAATTTCAAGTGTCCATAGATAGCTCAAAAAACCTCAAAATCTTTCGAAAGTTATATCATGTATAGGTGACGCCAATAAAAACATTTGGTAAAAATTTCAAGTATCTACATTTTTTAGTTTTTGAGAAACAGCAAAATAAAAAAATCAATTTTGTCGTAAACTGGTTTTGCGTAAAAATTCACGTTTTTCCCTAATTTTTATTTTTGTTTTTCCTGGCGCATTTGAAAACTACTGAAATTTTTACTTTTGGCTCCCCGAAGTACCAATTATATTCACGTTGTTCCCTGAAACTATGGGCGTAACTTGGGCAATTTTTATGGGGGGGGGGGGGGGGCAAACATTATTTTATGTCAATATACTGTATACTTAAAGATATTTGGAGACTAAATACCTATACTTAATCAGTGGAAACTGGAAAGCATAACATAATAATATTATTATCTAAGTTAAATCTTTATTGTAGTATGTAAAATTAAATTACATTATGGAAAAAGCTTGATAAGATGATGGTTTATTTAATAAAAACATTCTGCACTTCTATATTTTACATATTTTCTTGCATATTTATCCACAAATAATTTATTATCAAATCAGCATACTATGTTTAAATATAATATTATATTGAAAAAATAGTATAATGCCTACTATAATAATATAATAATTTATTACTATAATAATATAATATAATTACTATATAATAATATATTTATCCACGAACTATAATTTGGAATAATTCAGTGATAGTAACTTATGGATAATTATGCAAAGAGTTGCATCGCGCGTGTGCATATCGATCACCTAATTCGGAGACACGTCGCTAATATCGGCAACAATATAATACGCTGTGGCTCCATCCATTGTATATGAACTAAGATTTTACCAAACCTTAATGATTTTTTCGGAACATGGCTGGCTGCAGTTGGTTTTGTTTTTACTCATTATCATAATTATTATATGTATTACGATGGCATATTGCATATGGCAAATGGCGATAAATAAATACATTTTGATTAATCAATTCATTTTTTTTCTATAGTTAATTTTTTAAAAATATTTTATTTTTCAGTTTTCTTGAAAAACAATTCATATAAATCTAATATGCCTCTTTGATAATATTTTTCAAATTAATTTACAAAATATCAAGAGGGCATTGCCCTGTTAATTTTTTTGAGGGGGGCTGTTGCCCCCTCTAGTTTACGCCTATTCCTGAAATCACACCTGTAGTTGAAAATTGAAACACTTTTACTACCCTAAAACGTGATGATAGACACAAAAAAAACACACATCACTGAAAATCAATGCATTCATCACTCCGTTCAGAATCTTAAAAAATATAAAGACATATTCTGTGGAAATGCCAGTTGATCATTAGGTATGTTATTAAAAAAAAAAATTAGAACAAGATTTAATATATCATACAATATACATAATATACTCATAGTTATTATGTATAAATTATGACTGTTGGGAAAAATGTCATGGGGGGGATCTATCGCATTCATCCCCCCCCCCTGGTTTGACCACCACTGATCTACTATCATTGTAAACTACGTGTGCCTATACTGCTAATTATAAACATTATAATACATCGGTTATTGTTTAATAAATGGTCGGTAGAATCAACATAAATAAAATATATCTAGTGGAATCGATAGCCGACGGAATTAATATTAAAACAGAAAAATCGATAAAATCGCGCCATACTATAACCATTAAGCTCGAGTCAAATAAGGTGGGTACAGGCCAGACAACAATGTCACCTTAACACGGGTCTTATTTTTAACGAATAAAAAGGAACAAATTACACGACAACAAACGCATAATATTATAATATTTATAAACGTTTAACGATGACATTTAATTGCGTACTTACGGTCTGACAGCGTGTTAATGAAAAGGTGGTGGCAGCCTGTTACTGCAAGGCAACCTGCAGTAGCTCTGTATGTATAGCCCCAGACAACAATAACGTAATCAGCGCATTCGGTTACCGTTTATCCTTAACGGTTTCCGTTTTACAAAAGGGTCCATTCCTAAACGGCTTTTGTTTTTTATAACACAAATAATTTCCCACTTCACACAGACTATTAGGGCCGTATCCATTTTCCTCCAAAAAAATAAAAAATAATTCTTGACCATTTTCCTCCACTTTCCATTTTCTTCCAATAAATAATAAATAAAATAATAAAACAGTTAATACAAATAATTTATAGCAAAAAAAAAAATTGATTATAATATTATATTTTTTTATAGTTATTCAACATTTCAGCAACAGGTGAATACCTGTTTAAAGAAATGTATGTTATATGTACGTATCTTTATTAGGCTTAATGGATAGCTGATATAGATAGCCGATACCAGAATGTAATCATCAACAGATAAGCGCAAATATGATCCTAGCTTTACTCTATCTTTTTAAAACGAACGTAATACTACAACAAAAATATAAGAGGAAAATTGATATATCTTTAGTCGAAAATAATTTGGAGGAAAATAGAACCGCCCACTATTAGGACAGTCTTAAGACAGGTGTGGTTAAAATGTGTTAAAACCCTGTCATATTAACCATCAAGCAGGAATAAGGAAGGTACAGGCGCATCGCCAGACAACAATGGTGATACCCTCGTTAGGTACACCTGGATCCGAGTCTTATTTGTAGAGGATATAAAGGAATATGATTAGGTACACGACGGCAAAAACATAATATTATAATTTACAAACGTGTAACGATGACGTTTTATATTGCGCCTACGGTGCTTGCCACGACCGAGCAGCTGACAGATGCTATACGCGTGTGCATCGACAGGTGGTGGCGACCGTCTTTGTGCGGGTGCGGCAGAGGGCCTGAGCTGACGCCAAATACTATACAACAGGGATGGCAAATAAGTGGCACGCGTACCAAACTTGGCACACGTGAGATTTTCGATGGCACTCGAAAAACTTTCATTTGTCCATATATATTTATATTAATAATATATATTTCACAACGACGTATTGTTATCTTATCTTTTTTTTATTTAATAGTATTTAGTAAAATTTAGAAATGCAGTTAATCGATTTGCAAACTAATCCAATTTGGACAAATAAATTTGTGAATATGCGAGAGCGTATCGAAGAATTGGAACGTCATCGAATACATAACGAAGAAACTAATTGCGGTGTTGACAACATAATATTCCAGAAAATTTTGCTTCTGTCAAAAAATTGGCAATTTCATTGTTAACAATTTTTTTTTCAACATATGTTTGCGAAAGTCTCTTTTTGGTATTAAATCATACACATTCAAAGGCTAGGAACAGATTAACGGAGGAAAATTCGGCAGCATGTATTGCCTTGCAATCAACATCATATCAACCAGATATAAAAAACCTTTCAACCAATATGAAGCAAAAGATTTCTAACAATAATAATTTAATATTTTTTTTACATTATTTCCATTTTTACATAATTTTCTACATCATTAATTTTTCATTTATATTTTGTATTTGTATATTACTGTGTTAATAAAAATAATTATGGCACGGCTGAAATTTTTTTTTGAATTATGTCATAAATTGGCACGTAGAAAAAATCCTATTTGCCATCCCTGCTATACAATAACACAATTAGCACGTGTGTTTACATAATTTGAATACTAATATTAATTGTATATTTTGACAGTTATATACAAATCATAGGTATCGTAAATCAAAAATTAAATATGTTGGTGTTTTTAAATTTTGCATTGTAAGTTAATTATAAAAAATAGAGTTAAAAAAGGTGAGAAAGTGGGTACAGCTCTCTAAGTACACATAAATAATACTTTTGAGTAACAATGAAATACCTAAAATTGTAAATATCAAATTTTTTCCAAATTTAAAATTAAAAGCATCTATTAAAGATAACTGTTAATATATTTTTTTATGTAACTATAGCAGGGACATCATTTCAATTTTTTTTTATAAAAATAAAGATTATTTTTGTCAGGTGCAGAAAAATTACAATCAGGCCGAAATACAATCTTGATACATTTTAGGTATGCATAAGGTTTGCTAAAAGTTCTCGGTTTTTTTTAATTTTTTCACAACGTTTTTGAAAATTTTTTATTTTTTTTTGCGACCCCCAAAGTACCAACTAAATTCACTTTCCAGATGGCAGATACTATGATGTAGTAAAAAATTGAAGCATTTTTACTGACTCAAAGGTGATGATTGATGACAAACAAAAAACCACATCATTGTAAAATCAATGCATTTATTCCCCATTTAGAATCTAATAGGATGATAGATATATAATCAACAGTCAATAGATATTGTTTAAATTGACCAAGTAAAAAATAAAACATGCCCCATGTATTTGACTTCAACAAATAAATTAGTTAATATATTTTTACTTACAGCACAAGTATTAAAATAATTAGGTACATAATACTAAATGTATTACTTTAATAGTAATTAATCTTTTCTTTGTCATAGAACCAAAGAAACTAAAAAAATTTGGTTTAATGAAGAACATTGTTTGTGTAATGAGTATGCATTTTACATTTTTATACATGTTCAATGATCCATAAATATTTTAATTGAACAAAATAATATTTTATACATATAAATATAGTACAAAAACCAGATTAGGTAATTAACATTATATTTAACAAATGTAACAGTTTAAAATAATGAAATTATTATCACAAAGCTTACAAAATTTATAATAAAAAAAATTTATATATTTATGTATATAAAAACAAATTATTTTTACAAATATTTATATAATTTGTTTATTTTTTAAATGTTTGAATAACTATTATAGATTGTTCAGCAATGGGTATGCGATCATCAGTACGATTGTCCACACAGGGAAGATGAAATAGTCATCAGTGGCTTAAGAATGGATCACCTATTATATACCGTTTTAATCATCGTCTAATCAGATTTTTAAACAAAATTTATTTCAATAAATACTATAACGATAATTATTTAAAATTGTTCTTATACAGTGGCACATGTAGCCTTACCATATGATTATTATTTATTATTTTATGAATATGATTTGCTCTCTAAAGAAATTGGAGGTATTAGACAGTAAAATAAATGTCCATCTTCCCGTTCCATTTGAAATGTTCCCCTAAAAATAACAAAATAAATTAAATAAATCATAATTCTTAATATGAATTCCATTGTCTATTTAGTGGCTTAGTTAGGGTATGTGGAAAAAAAGTTGTTAAGAATTTTCCAACTCCCCATAAAAAAAAAAAAAAAAAATATAATAATATTAATTAAGATTAAGCTCAATTCAAGTCTTATTCTTTACACCGTGGTTTATAGATTATAAATGTGTAGATGTGGCTTAATGATGCTATTATTGTTTATTATATGTATAACAATATTAAGTGCTCTTACTGTGAGTTATTAATTAATTGTATTAGTTAAATTGTTATTTTTGTTAATATGTATAGCGATGAGTAATATTATGGCATTGGAAAATAATAATATTGGAAATTTAAAAAGTTATTAAACAGAATGTATTTATAATTGGGAAAAACAACAGCATAAAAATATAAAATAACAATCACTGCTGGAATTTATCCCTATCATCTAACTCATAATAATTCAACTATTTCTATTGTAATTTTGATTATTGAGTATTTGGAATTGAAATAGTTTTTAAATAAGATAAACAATATGTGTTATCAAATCAGTAAGAACCTTAAAAAGAGATGATATACCTAAGTAGTTTTGCTGTCACTTATGCATACAATATATTATAAAATTTTTAAGTTTAAATAAACAACTAACCACATGTGTCCAATAGGAGTTTCTAAGCTGACATAACTACTGTATTGAAATGCTGGTGATTTTTTCGAGAGTATAGGTTCTTGGCCCACTACTCCTCTTCCACATATTGTCTCTAATGTTCCAGATAAACTAAATATTCTCCAATGTTTTTCTCTCAGTTGAACGCTTTGTTCACCTACATTTTCTAATCGTATACAATATCTCCACTAAACAAAAATTAATCAACTGATTATTACTAAATAATGCATATGATTAAAAGCTTCCACATACAACTTACCCAGTACAGAGTTTGAGATTCTTTATAACCCATGAAGAATGGCATAACTGTGATCCTAACATTTTCTGTAGTTTCTTTATAAACACCCGACAACTCCAGCCAAGGGTGATTTTTTTTTTGCCATGATCGCAATGTTCCCTGTGCCCTAAATGGTGGATCTACATTGAAGCAATATTGTTTAGTTTATGTTGTATAAATTAAAAAAACAAGCTTTAATTGTATTTTAAAATCATTAATGGAGGGAAAGATTAACTTTACAATCTAAGTAATGTAAGTGTAAAGTAATGTAATCTATGTATGTAAGTTTCCAGTACAAACAATATTTCAAGTTCATGAAATAAATTTACCCATATTAACAATAATACCGTAATAATCATTTACCTTTATTACGATTATAATTGATGAATTTATCAAAAAACTTATGTTTTAACGGTTGTTTTTCAGTTGCTGTGTATGGAAGTATATCTTCCTGAGCTACATAATCTAGACCCAGTATTACATACAAGCTATGACTGGTGTCCTGATTTCCAAGAAAAGTAATAGGTTCTGTTTGTGCCCTCTAAAAAATATTATAAAAATAATAAACTGTTAATGCTAATTTGGATAAGTATTTTAAATTAAATTACAATAAATGGATAATCCCTTTCATCTATTAAAGTTTGATAATACATGTGTGTCTTTTCTTTAACAACTTTTCCCACTGCACTAAAATATATCAAAAAATTAAAAAGTTTGAGTTTGTTTTAGCTTTTATTGTGTTATACTAAAGTAGCCTAGTAGCTAGTCATAAAATTGTTGGTAAATGCAAAATCTAGGTATATATTATAATATGTATTACTTGTCTGCTTTGATGACATCACGGTCGTATAGTCTGACTAACCACGGAAACAATATCACCCCTCTGTATCCAAATATCTGGTGAAAAAACAACTGACCAGTGTCATATTTTTCATTCGGCTTTTGTGTATTTAACCGACCCACTTCTACTAATCTAATAATAACAAAAACATCCACAATATCAATTAGGAACACATTTTCTATTATAATTTTGATATTTAAATATGTCAAATTTTAGACTGCAATGATGAACTTAAAAAAACAAAATTATTAAGTGTAAAATATTAGAAAATTTTAAAACAAAATTAGGTTTTTACATGTTATTTAGTGCAGTCTAAAAAAAACGGGGCACCTATTATGGTACAGGACAATAGTATTATAGTAGTGTCGTAGCATATAGTATTATGTTCATATATTATATTATATTTAAAGAAAGTTTATGTTACCTGACATAATAACGTTTACATAAACACAATATACGGTTTCTTCCAAAATGTTTTAACATTTTTTTTTTTTTAATTAATCTGAAACACTTGGACAATTTTATTAATTTACAAAACGGTGCATCGTTCGCTTTCGGGAATATTGGAGCAAAAAATCGTTCCATTATCAAAACTCCTCGGCGCGTCCATAGACATAATAGAATAGTATTATGTCTATTATAGTATGACTATATATAATTGTCTATGATGTCTATGGCCGCGCGCCTAATCGCGGAGGCTGCATAGATAATATAAGATCTATCTTATATTATCTATGGGAGGCCGCCGATTATCTCTCATTTGTCGTTATCGGTTCTTATTATTCTTATCATCATTATTATCATTATTCGGAAAAGTTTACGCCTTTTTACGCCGTTTTTCGAGTTTTCGACATTTACCCATCGCTGTCACTCCTCTATTCGCGTTATTCGTTTGTTTTCGAAGCCGCCGATGTACGGTGTGTACGCAAAATCGGTCCGTAGCCTTCGAAATCGACATTCGACACCATCCGTCGGTCGCTATTATCTCTTTTCGTCTTTTCTTCAATCGTCTTCTGTGCTCTATTCGTTTAGTTTATTTCCCGTGGTTATGTGATTTGTACGCGAATTCGGTTTGAGCACTTCAAAAATCGCGTTCACAAAGTTTCGGTCGGTCTGCGTTTCGACGCACAACTTGAATTTAATACTGACATATACCAACCTACTGTTTTTTATTCAATAAATATTGCATTTAATTATTGTACATTTATTGTTTTGTCCTTTATTCATGATGTCTATATTAATTAAGCTCTGGTCAACTATATGTAATGTGTAATATACAATGTAGGTACTAAACTGTTCATCGACGGTGTTATTATATATATATATAGTGTTGATATAGGTAAGTTAGTGAGTAGGTAGCCCATATGGGTCATTCAATATTTAATTAAGCACACAAATTTCGCACTAATGTAATGCGCTATAATATACCTACTACTGTAGGTATAGAATTGTTCATCTACCACGTTAGTATGTATTTTTATTATTTAACTAAGCACACAAACCGTGAAAATTAGTTGCTATGAGTATAGCCTATATTGGTGGTTAAATATTTAATTAAACCAACAACCTATGTCAGTGGCGTATTTGCGGGGAAAGGGAGGATCAAGGGGAACAATTCCATAGGCTGTATTATATAATATGCACAATTTTTCGGAGTCCTAACTTAAGGCCTCTAGCTTTAAAAGCGGAGCTACTGGATAAAATCATATCCCTAAAAACCTAAATACGCCACTGACCTATGAGTAGCCTGTAATGGTCATTCAAAATTTAATTACCTAAGCACACAAATTGTGTAACCATTACAAGCATAAAATTAAATCAATGATATGCACAGCCATTTTTTTTTTACATAAACTGAATTTTATAATTTACATTTAATAACGTATATTGTTTAACGTAAACACAATTTGGTGATTTGATTTAAATACATGTATTCAAACATATATTATAAAAATGTAATAAAAATAATGGTCAGATCATTGAATTAATTAAATTTAAAGTTTAAACAGTGAGTAGTAGTGAGTACATACATCGAATTATATACGATTACGTCGATGTATGTATATCGATTATTATTATTATTTATTTATTTAAGCGTACTTCAGCGTAATATTATAATACAATAATAACAATAATAATATTAAGATGACGCCACAGTGCCACACCCGAATGTGTTGTCTAAAGTCTAAGTCTTACAAACACGTAACATATCAAATTTACGCTCAGGAATTCAAGTTTTATGCAGTTAGCTTAAAAATTACAGTGAATCGACCTATTATAAAACTTGATGGTAACAATATTATCTATGTTATGTTGGAAGTTTTTTTACGCTAATTCAGTTTTTAAGTGAGTTATAGTGTGTATAGTAAATATAAATTATAAATGCTTTTAACTCACTTAAAAATTGAATTATCGTAGAAAAACTACGCACAAAACACAGATAATGTTCTTATCACAAGTGACACGTTTCATAATAGGTCGATTCACTTTAATTTTTAAGCTAATGGCATAAAACTTGAATTCCTGAGCGTAAATTTGATATGTTACGTGTTTGTAAGACTGAGACAACACATGCGGGTGTGGTGTCCTCTTGAGATCTGATTATACGTATACCAACTGAGCTAAGCTTGTATCTGGTATAGGTACGGAGTTCCTATAAATAAATGCAAATTACAATACTAATATATAATAATAGTATTTTGTTTTAGACTCTTCACGTAATTTCCCAAATTGTTGATTATAGTCTTTACCGTGTAATTGGGAGAACTTCTTGAACTGGTTAATGTTGCACTACATGATTTTATATTATACTTTCCTGTTCTCCTATCTATTATTACTTTATCATTGAGTATGAGCCTTTGTATGGATCTTATGAGAATTTGTTTAATGTACAATTTATAGATAGATAGTTGGTGTGGCTAAATAACTCGACTGATGGATAAGTCGACGGAAGAGAGTAAGCTACTTTTATTATACTTTTTTGGGTAATATGTACTGTATGTCTGTATTCATGTCTGCTCTATTTGTACTATTTTTATACAATATAATAAAATGGAATTACATAATGCCATATATACTTGCCTTATAACTATTTTATTTAGAAAACAAATTTTGTAAAATATATTAGTTATACTTCTCGTTTTTTTTTTTAACACCCGTATATGATTAGACCATTTCAGACCGAAATCTATCGTTATTCCTAAATATTTGAATAATAATACCATAGTAATTGGTTTACAGTTGTAATTGGTTGAATTGGTATTACATTTATGTGTTATAAAGTGGTATAAAAGAAGGAATTACACAAAAATCACTCTATATACGGATCATACAGAATCGACTTCTGCGTCTGCCTTCCACACATCCGATGCACAACGTCCACGCCAGTATGCACTTCGACAATATTTTTTTTGCCATTCAAAGCGAGTGCGTTTATATATGTATGTATACTGAGTTATTTCAGCATTCAGTACTTGTCTTATAATACAATATAACACGGTGTAGTGTTACGACAATATTTGGTGCACGCGATGGCCGATGATCTATTCGCGTCTCGGTGCAGTCTTGCCCCTGAATACGACAATAAATATACAATTAAATCGCGAATAACTCGTAATTACTGTGGTATCACCCGTATTAGACAATACGTGGTAAACCAACTATACGCCTTACCCTCGTATTCTCTAGTTCAGTGGTATTTTCAAACTTTTTTTATACACGGCACACCGTACACTTCAAAAAATTTTCACGGCACACTGACCTTTTTTTAGACGAACAAAATTGTTTTGAATTAATTATACTTTTATATACATTTAATTAGAAATGTGTGATTGATGGGATAACAAATATTTATTAATTATTTATTTATTTATTAATATTACAATTACAGTATAATTAGTTATTAAATTTATTTACAAAAAAAAGTGTAGTTTATAAATAGGTATATTTAATGAGACATGTGTGCCTGATGGGCGTTACAAATATTTTTAATTCTTGGACGAATAGTTGACAGACATACTCTCATTTCTTCTTCCATTGAATTTAGTTTTTCTCGTTTTTCTCGTTTTTATTTTTTATATTCGTAAGCGCTGAAAACCCTTGTTCACAAAGATATGAGGTTGAGAACGGCAAAAGAATAGTCAGTGCTAGTCATATCTCTGGATATTCTTTAGATATATATATCCAGAATTTATTGAGAGTGATCTTTTTGAATTTCAACTGCAATGTTCGATAATTTTTAATTGAACAGAGATTTTCTTCTTCAACAAGTTTTAAATCAACCAAGTCACTAATAGACACATTAAAAGGGTCTCGTACCCAGTCATAATGTTTAATATTAATACTTGGAAAATATTTATTCATTTTTACTTCTAACAATGTGATAGACTTGACTTAATGACAAAATGTTGTCATCCGCAACTAGCAAAAAAGTACGCGGAAACATGATTAAATTACCTTGATTAATTTTAGTTTTCCATAAATTCAATTTTTCGATGAAAGCCATAGTTTTGTCCGACGATGTTAGTATATTTTCATCACGACCTTGCATACTTGAATTTAGTTTATTGAGATGCTCAAACAAATCAGTTAAGAAAGATGACTTTGTCCACCACTCTTCATCCCCAAGAAAGTTGAATTCAGTTTCTTCCATAGTTAAAAACCACGGCACACCTAGTGGATACTCGCGGCACACCAGTGTGCCGCGGCACCCAGTTTGAAAACCACTGCTCTAGTTAATGACACTCTCTAAAGTTAATTAGAATGGCACTGTTAACTTGTTGAGGTACGATGGTATGTGCTTGTCAATTCTTAGTTCGTTCCTATCTAGTTGAAATGACTCAAAGATTACATATACCTTGGCACTATTCAGTTTAATAAAACTTCATTGACACATAGTACATATATCCGGCCGCTGTTCCTATAAAAGGTAAGAACGTAAGAATGATTAAAATAATGTTTAACTCGGGTCTTCAGGTCGGAAACACTTTTATTGTATTAAAACAAACATAAATAAAATACTTAGCAAATTCAGATCACCTAGCCCGTACTACGATCGGCGTTTCACACGCACGTCGTAGCTACGTCCTCGCCGAATCACTCAGCGACAACGTGGGGGTCGTGCCTGCGCGTACGGTGGTGTTATATAGAAAATATTATCGTCGCCTCAGCACATATTGCTTCGCTGGCCTGACCTATGTCAATAATTTACAATTTGAAATATTCCCACCTATATTACATATATATTAAATAATATTATTTTGACGACTGTCTACAATATACTACAGTACGCTAAATGCGAGAAAAACGTTGGGCGTATCACACGAACCTGCTGCAGTTTTCGTATTTATAATAATATTATTGTTTTCGTACATGTTATGTATATTGAACATATGACAATGACGTCCAATTTAATTTTTTTTTTCCAATAACGTCAGAAACGTTTAAATCGGATAAAAGGTTAATAATATAACAATAACACTAAGAAGTCATCATACTTAACGGCGTGTCGTGTATGTACCTAACCTACCTATAATATTACGGTCGTTTCACAATCATCGGTTTAGGTATACCTATACGACTGTCGATACAAGCCTTTGTGTTTATTTTCAGTTCATTAAAATAACAAACGAACACACATGGTCAGCCGCACACTCCATAATAACAAATTAATAATAACGTATGGTTGTGAATCAATCGCAAGTTAAAAATAATGATGTCGAATATTGTCCATAGTAACAACCAGCTAATAAAAATGCAGTTTGAAGTCTTAAAAAAAATGATACTATAACCTGCTAGTTATTTACCCAAGGACTTCAATATTGGCTGCGACAAAAATAGTGTTTGGATGTCACTCTGCTGTACAGTAGATTACAAGTGGGTCACTGTAATGGATGGTGTTAAATTTGAATTCAATAATGTAATATAATTGTATAAGAAAAACGATTCTGAGCGAAAACGGTCAGTCAGCCTATGATATTAACAAGTATATTTGATGATATTATTGTAAATAAAGTAATTTATATATTATAACCTATTTACGTGGAGCCTTGTTTTCAATTTTCAATCCTTAGCTATAAAAGTTGAACATTTTATACATTTTTAACTAAAATATAATTATTAAATTATAAATTTGATAAATCTTGTCAAAATTTAAACTTTAAATGCTTATAAAAAAAAAATTGTGCCTATGTATTTTTAATATTTTTCAAGTGCTATTAGAATGATATATCAGGAGCTTTCTATTAAATTTTCAAGCTTTTTTACCAAACAGATAAAATTTTATTGATATTTATAGAAAAAAAAAATAAAAAAATGGAAACTGAAAATGTCCGCAAACAGTTCAAAATGAGTCAAAATGTTTGGAAAATGTTATGGTGTATAGAAAATGCTAATATAAACATTCAGTGAAATTTTCAAGTATCTACAGTCATTCGTTTTTTAATTACAATAAAATAACAAAATTGTTACATGAGAAATCGAGTGAATATCAAATTTTGTAAAAATATAAATTTCAGACGCTCATAAAAATTTAATTTAAATTTCTTGTAGACATTTTTTTTTTGATAAATTTAGACAAACTTATGAGTAATCTTATATTACATTTTCAAATCTTAGATTTAAAAAGAAAAATATTTATGAATACTCAACTCAAAATAATTTGCTTATTTTCGTGATTTTTCCGTATTTTGTCAACATTTGAACTTTAAATGCTTATAAATAAAAACTGTGACTAAGGATTTTTAATTTTTTTCATCTGCCTTTGAAACAATAACCTAGGAGCCTTCTATTAAATTTTCAAGCTTTTTTACTCAACAGGTAAAATTTTATTGATATTTATAGAAAAAAAAACTAAAAAAAATGGAAATTGACAATGTCCATAAATAGCTCAAAATAAGTCAAAATATTTGCAAAATGTTATGGTGTATAGGAAATGCAATTATAAACATTCAGTCAAAATTTCATGTCCCTATACGGTCATTTGTTTTAGAGTTACACCAATAACCAAAATCGATTTTCACAGTGCATCTGAAAACTACCGGAACATGTTTACTTCTGACCCCCCAAAGTACCAACTAGATTCACTTTGCTATCAGAAAAAATACTGTTGAAGAAAATCCAAGCACTTTTACTGTCCTAAAAGGTGATGACAGACACAAAAATAAAAAAAAAAATAAAAAAAAAAAACACACATCATTGTAAAATCAATACATTCATCGCTTCGCTCAGAATCTAAAAATCTAAAAAATACATAAGCACAGTTTTTTTATAGTAATTTTAAGTTGAAACTTAGACGAAATTAGACGAAGATTAACGATATTCATTATTCCGTTATAATTCAAAAACATTATTCGTAGTGATACTTATAGCTTTTACTTAAATTATTATATTTGAAACGTACAATCTAGTTTTATAATGCGATGTTTTACTATTAGTAAAATAAATTACTTAAATAGCTGCAATATAAATATAACTATATAATATTATCTGGATAGATAACTATATTTACCTATATTATACTATTATATGTATAGGCAGATATCAGGTGAAAATGATATTGGCATTGAAACTTAAGTAATTATTTATATTTTTACTTAATAAAAGTATTACTATCGAACAGTATAGGTATTAAGTACTAAAAAAAATACTGTGCATTGTGCAAACCATTAAACAAATAATTTACATGGGTATAAGAAAAAAATGTAATAGTTCTAATTATTACTGAATGATATGATGTACTTACCTAGCTAAAACCTTAAATAACTGAATCAGTGACTGTGAATATCGTTTTTCGATGATGAAAACTTTATATTTATATTGGTTTTTATTTTGAGGAGGATTTTTCTGGAGATCATCCTAACTGTAGTATTTTAAAATATTAAATAATAATGCTAAAATGTAGACATAATGCAGTAAATATCATAACTTGTGAAAATATTTTTTAGATTAAAAATTGCTTCAAAAAAAGAGTCACTAGTGGGTGACTTCTTAATCACGTCTGCCATGTTATTTTTAAGTCTTTTATCACATATACTTGGTAAAGCACGATTGAGCATATACCTTTTTAGCAACACGATTGAGCATAGAATATTTTATGCGATTTTGCTACATTCACGAGGTATTTTGTAATTTATTATTTTCTTGTATTTTTACACCAATTATTATGATACCAGACGCGAGCCACCGAGCAGTGAGCTGAGCACAGCTTTATCGATAATGTTATCTATTAACAAATTAGTTCCGGAGCAATAAATTTCCGACGTTTTAAAAATTTTAAATTGGAGGAAAACATAAGACAATAAATTAAGATTCAATTCCAAAATTATTATAGAAATAATATCAGTGTTCGATCACCTATACTTTATATCAGCGGTTCTCAACCTGTGGTACGCGGAAACCTCTTAGGTGGTATGTGAAGAAAATCCACCTTTATAAAAAAAAAAATTGGAATGATTCATTATTAACATTAAATATTATTTGGTTTATTTAATGTTTATTTGATGGTGTGGAGGTCGTTTGTAATCTAGCAATTAAGATAACGATATCCTCTTTAATATAATACAAATCGATAAACTTTATTTATTGACTTAACCAGTGACTCTACTCTAAAAACCGCTTTCCAAATCAAAAATATCACTAATTTTTGGCTGGACGTGAAACAAGAATACTCGGCATTGCCCACACAAGTTTTACAGTTTCTAATCCTTTTTGTATCAACATGTCTGTGCGAAAATACATTTTCTCACTTATTGTAGACAAAAAATAAATATAGAAGTAGATTAAACGTAGAAAATGATTTAAGACTTAAAATTACCAATTTGGAGCCCGATAATGACGTCATCGTCCGTTCAAAACCACACCAATCGTCTCATTGAAGTAAAAAGTAAACGATTATAATTATAATAATTTTACATATTTAATTTCTTTTTGTGCATTAAATACTTTATTAGTTTATTATATATATATTTATTTTATATTATCTAATTTTGTAATTCCTAATGAAATAAAATTCTATACATATAACATAAACGTATACACTATTAATAAGCAAAAAAATGGTCAGGTGGTACATAAAAATTTTCAAATTATGTAGGTGGTACGTGACTATAAAAAGGTTGAGAACCGCTGCTCTATAGTATTGTTGACTTATAAACCAAGCAGTATTTTTTTAATTCGTGCCATATTTTGATTTTATTATAACCAAAACTATTATTCTTATTATTATTTTGTTATTTTTTTGATATGTGTTATTTTGTATGATATATAGTTTAAAATGGAAAACGGCAACGTTTTCTTTTGTATTCCAATTTCCTTTGATACGCCGACAATTTGGCTCAATCGTATCTCAGCCACATATTACGCTAAGTAGTGCACCCCCAGCATGTTCTAATTGCGGCACTGGTTGTGCTGGAATTATTTTAACAGATATAAAATATACTAACATTATCAGTATCGATAGTTAATTATAATTATATACATTAAAAAAATTCTTTTTACAATCAGTTTTGAGTGAAAACAAAAAAGTTCTTGAAATTATATAAAAATTATATACATTCAAAGTATTTGTATTTGTCCTCAACTACTGTTTTCTTAATATATTTTAAATGCATAATATACGTTTTATTATTTTAAAATAAATTATACTCATATGTTTTTTTGTTTTTTTATGTTATTTTAAGTACAAAACATATTTTTATAAAATTGTAAAAAATTAGTACCTTTAATCGTCTAAGAGTATTCGTGTATTGTTCTATATAACTCAATAGCTTTCCACATTTATCATGTCAATAACAATTTAAAATAAATAAACAATAATTATATAAGTTGACAGAAAACTGATCAGCATAAGAATTTTGTACCTAGCTGTCATCCACTTCTTCTTCAGCTGCAGTAGTCGAGATTGGATACGCAGGGTTCAGATACAGTATACAGTAACTATAAGAATTAATAATTGTTGCATTTTTTTCTAATTTCAAATTCTTATACTCAACTACCAAATCTAATAAAAAAGTACACAAATAAATAAAAATATTTGTACCTTATAAATATGTAAACATTATTTAAACATTTGGCATATCTAAAGTCTAATTAAAAAATTCTCGCAAATGATTATTTTGGAAGTTATATCTTTTCAAAGTTTACGATTTTACGTATTTACGCACGCATTTTGCTTTCCTAAGTTTTCGTATTGGATTGTCGCCTCTTATTAATTATGTAATTTTATCTTGTTATAATATTCTCTAAAGTAATTTTGATGAAAAATGTAGATTAATATATCTGTGAGCAGTGTGACAACCTACATGAGGTAGTTTTGCATAACAAGTCGGGTGATATTTTCGATTTGCGGAGCGGAGCAACGAGTGCAGATACATGCGCAGTCACTGCCGAGGGATATTGGGATATCGAGCTGTGATATTGTGTAAATGTTGGTTTCAATTTACGAGTTTTTAAACAGCTAATACGATAATTAAAATCTATTTGCATATTTCCATCCATCATAAAAAATACAATTTTTAAAAAAAATCAAAAAGTTTTTTCGATGTTTTTATCGAGAATATCACGTATTTTTAAAAAATTGACTGTTTTATAATTTTTTTGGTATAACTTTTTAAGTAAAAAAAATGTAAGAATTTTGGAATTGGACTTTTATATTCAGTGCACATTTTGGAAAAAAAAAAATCGAAAAAATCGCGTGGGAACTAAACTGCATTTGTTCCAAACATTTTTACTGTGGATATTCTTTCTGTATTTTTCTAATAATTCAGACTATTCATTTGTCGACGACTGACTGTTATTTTTCTTCTGACCCATTTTAGCATAAACTTACAATGTATGGTGTTAAGCAAAACTGTATAAACTGTAACTGAACAGACACACACACAAACATAATTTGTAATTAGAGAGTAAAAAAAAACAATTTTGGTCTCTGAGATATCGAAATCACCTTTATGCACACAGGGTATGTACTGTAGCCCCGGCCAAATTTGATTGCACTGGGTGGTAATTATCAATGTTTTTGTGTAATTTCTTCATTATTTATAAAATTATAATACACCTATATTGTAATTACTGGTTAAAAAAAAACCGACGTCAACACCTGAAAAGTACATTATAAGCACGTCATTATTTATAGCATTGATAATAATCGTGTAAGAATGCAAGAATTTTGTACCTCGCTGTCATCCACTTCTTGTACTTCAGTTGTCGAGATTGGATCTCAGTAGTATAATATAAATGACAAATGATTATTTATAATACTATGAATACACAACATTTAATAATAAACTGTGCATTATTATTTATTATTATTAAATTATTTCCACTAACTGGCTCTCACTTTCATATTATGATTAAAAATCAATTAATTCAATCAGTATTTACATTACTAAACTTACTTCGGACAATGTTATCAACCAGTCAGCTTAGTGAAAACCAAATGGCCTGACTGGCAATATCGGCCACTAAGCGAAAAAAAAACATAATATTCTCTCTAAATCAAAAAAAGGAAAACAAATTAATAAATACATCAGACGTTATATTATGTATACCTACATTATATACCAAAATAAAGATTTCCAGATTGAACTGCAGTTTTTGTTAAAATATCGAAAATTATAAACACGTTTTCGTTGCTATTGGGATTACAAAATATTATATAGGTAGTTGTTATGTATAGGTTATAGGTAACTATCTCAAATAAAATAAATAGGTATGTTTAAAAAAATAAGACAGAGACGGTTTGTCAGCTTAATATATTTTATATCATTTTTATATATTGTTATTATTAATACGGTTAGCCGGTACGTTGAATTAATATTATTTGTGTCTAATAATGATGATTATTGTGTGTTCAGTCTCGGGAATTTTGTTCTATGGAATTTCTAGATGAAGTAATAAATAAATTATTGAATTTAAATTAATAATTAAATTATTAATAATCAAATAATATTGAGGCGATTCAAACACGATAATTATTACCATTGGTTAAAAATATATTAAATTAATTTAATCAATGTATTAATAATAAGAATACGGGAATTTTCTATGGGTTACTATACGTTTAATATAAAAGTGCCTAGTGAATACTAATTATTGCAGTTTGCCTTTAATAATAGTATAAGACTCATATTTCTATTTAGGAGATTGGAAGAATGAAAGCAACGATTTCATGTCATTGACTTTCGAAGTATCGCACGTGTGATCTAGGAGTATTTGGAAAAATAAACCCGTCACAGGAAAAAAAAGCCCAGGAGAAAATTAATCGTTAATTAGATAAATTTTAATTTTATTAATATGTATATCATTTTATAAGAATTAATACTTATTTATTTTATTGTGTGACTTTATATTATATTCAAAGAATATTTTGTTTTATGATTTTTATATTCTTTAAATGTGGTTTGTGAATTTGTAATGTACCTAACTGTCCTAACTAATAACTATAGTTATTTTTAAATG
This sequence comes from Metopolophium dirhodum, assembly GCF_019925205.1. Lineage (NCBI taxonomy): Eukaryota > Metazoa > Arthropoda > Insecta > Hemiptera > Aphididae > Metopolophium > Metopolophium dirhodum. The sequence goes on along the minus strand of NC_083560.1, from coordinate 41,624,265 downwards.
CCATATAACTATAGTTTCATCAAGTTACAAGTAATAAGGGTAGTGTTTCCACTGGGTGACTCCTCTCATCAAGTATTCATGTATATTATATATTTTTTCTATTAACATATCGATGGCTTAATTCAAAAATGTTGTAAGTACATTTTTTGACGAAAATGAGTCAAGTGCATAATAGTATAAGAATAGTAATAGGTAATTGTATGTTTGCAAATATGTGGTAAGTGATATTGTACATATTTAAGTCAATAGATAGGGCCATAGGGGACTATTATGTGATAAGTACTACAAATAAGTATTGTTATTTCTAAAATGTGTTAATTCCTATAATTGTGTACTAATAACAGTTTTGCAATAATGTGTTAAGTGAGCACTTACAACATTTTTACCGTCTATGAATTTTTTCCCGCCATATTGGGTGTGTGTTAAATAAATGTGTTAAGTACAGTTTTTATTTATTTATCTTTAAAATGTCTTCTACTCATAAATAGTTCTTATATACTATTTATAGGGTAAATAAGCAGTGCATCACAACTATTCAATTTGGTTTAATTATTGCATAATCTCTTCAGTGATACATACAAAATTAAAATCATTTAATTGGCTCTACTGTAAAATTCATTATCTTTTACATACAACATTTTTGAATTAAGCCATCGATATTATATTCTTATTGTTCCTAAAGGAACAGATTGTATATACCGTATAAAAATTAAAAAATTAAAATATACCTACTTGAAGTAATTTTTTTTCTCGTTTTATAACTTAGGTAGGTAGTAGTCTTAGATAACAGGAATGAGGAGAGTACTATAAATGGTAATATATACCTAACAACTAACCTTTAATTAAATAAAAATGATAAATTCTGTTGTAAATAAACTCTCAATAACAAGCTTATACATATTTGGTTAGTTGTTATTGTATTGTTATTTGTTATTTGTTATTTTAGATTCTGAGCGAAGCGATGAATGTATTGATTTTACAATGGTGTGTGTGTTTTTTTTTTATTTTTTTATTTATTTTTTTATTTTTGTGTCTGTCATCACCTTTTAGGACAGTAAAAGTGCTTGGATTTTCTTCAACAGTAACTTTTCTGATAGGAAAGTGAATCTAGTTGGTACTTTGGGGGGTCAAAAGTAAAAATTTCCCAGTAGTTTTCACAAGCGACGTGAAAAACAAAAGAAAAATTAAGGAAAAACGGGAATTTTTACACAAAATCTGTTTTTGAGAAAATCGATTTTGGTTTTTGGTGTAACTCTAAAACAAATGACCGTAGGGACATGAAATGTTGACTGAATGTTTATAATTGCATTTCCTATACACCATAACATTTTGCAAGTATTTTGACTTATTTTGAGCTATTTATGGACATTGTCAATTTCCATTTTTTTTAGTTTTTTTTTCCATAAATATCAATAAAATTTTACCTGTTGAGTAAAAAAGCTTGACAATTTAATAGAAGGCTCCTAGGTTATTGTTTCAAAGGCAGATGAAAAAAATTAAAAATCCTTAGTCACAGTTTTTATTTATAAGCATTTAAAGTTCAAATGTTGACAAAATACGGAAAAATCACGAAAATTAGCAAATTATTTTGAATTGAGAATTCATAAAAATTTTCATTTTTAAATCTAAGATTTGAAAATGTAATATAAGATTACTCATAAGTTTGTCTACCTTTATCAAAAAAAAAAATATCCACAAGAAATTTAAATTAAATTTTTATGAGCGTCTGAAATTTATATTTTTACAACATTTGATATTCACTCGATTTCTCATGTAACAATTTTCTTATTTTATTGTAATTAAAAAACGAATGATCGTAGATACTTGAAAATTTCACTGAATGTTTATATTAGCATTTTCTATACACCGTAAAATGTTGAAAATATTTTGACTCTTTTTGAGCTGTTTACGGACATTGTCAGTTTTCAATTTTTTTAGTTTTTTTTTCTATAAATATCAATACATTTTTATGTGTTGGGTAAAAAAGCGTGAAAATTTAATATAAGGCTCCTGATATATCGTTCTAATAGCAGTTGAAAAATATAAAAAATACATAGGCATAATTTTTTTTTATAAGCATTTAAAGTTCAAATTTTGACAACATTTATCAAATTTATAATTTATTAATTATTTTGTGGTTAAAAATTTGTAAATTTTTTTAACTTTTATGGCTAAGGATTGAAAATTTAAAACAAATCTCCACGTAAATAGGTTATATATAAATTACTTTATTCACAATAATATCATCAAATATACTTGGTAAAATCATAGGCTGACTGACCGTTTTCGCTCAGAATCGTTTTTCTTATACAATGATATTATATCATTGAATTCAAATTTAACGCCATCCAATACAGTGACCCGCTTGTAACCTACTGTACAGCAGAGTGACATCCACTTATCCACCTTTTTTATCATAATAATATGTAGGTACTCATCTACTTTTTTTTTTTATTAGGGTTAAGGCTTCAATTACTAGGTCATTAGCCTGCGGTACTGTAGATTTACTTACACGTGTGTGTTTTTTTTGCAGAATTTTTGATTTGGGCACCCGTGAGTATTTGCTATGCCCGGATGGAGGATGGCGGCACTTGTTCTCCGGACATCGTGACTTGCCCGAAGAAAAATGCCACCCGCGACCGAGGTATCGAACCAGCGCCGATGTGCGTCGCAACCGACGCCTTAGTCCACTCAGCCACTCCATCCCCCGTCCTCGTGTATTATATTTTTATTTTAAGCGCAAGCCCGTTTTGTATATTAATAAATAAATAAATAATAATATATACAATGTACCTACCTAATAATCAATGTGTCAAACACTAGTTGGTTGAATTAATTTTACTAAAAACAAATCTCAAATTATTATACTATTATACATTTTACTACATTTATAACGAATACTATTAATTTAAAGAAACATATAGTGTTTTATTTTTTTTGTTGAAATTTCTGACTAGCAGATAAAAAGATGCAAACACTATTTTCATCGCAGCCAATTGAAGTCTTTGAGTAACTAGAAGTGTGATGGCAGATATATCGTCACAAAGAACCCTGGTGGTCACCCATTTGGGAGCATGCTCGACTGCTGCACAGATTACTATATTAGTGACTGCGTCCAATCACCGCGCTTCACCAGGTCACCATAAAATGAACTCTAATACCAACCACGTTAAATTGTATATTATATGTTTATATATTTATCATTTTTTGCCAAATGTAACATTTGACGTATTAACAAATTGTATACAATATTACAATCCTTAATATAGCAAGAGTTCTGATAGTAGTAAAATATATAATGGTAGGTATATAGGTACAGATTACTGAATCATGTGTTGCCACATCGATAAAATCAAATATTTACGTAACTATTGATTGTCGTATTTAAAAGGTGATTTTGAAAGGATTTAATATAGATAGGTTAGGTTATATTTATTTATATATTTTATAAAATTAAAGTTTCAGAAATATAGTAAAAATATATTGGACTAGGTATGTTATGTTACTTGGTATTAGCAAGACTTAAACAGTTAACCTAACTATTGATTAATCATAGAAATAATAAACTAGGTATGATCATAGTCAAATACAATTTCAATATTTAGAAAACCTATTTGGATATCTTTTTTACGTACTCTTTTATAATTTGACGTAAAGCATGATTATTCAGCAACGATGGTTGACTTATGTTAAGAACAGCATTAGTTTCAACTTGCATTATTTGTGCAGGCGTGTCCAGTGGCGCAACTAGGCAAACTGGGGCCCCAGTGTCACTTTTAATGAAGCGGCCCTAATTAAAGTTGTTTATGCTTATTATTGTGAACAAAATTTGGGGTGGTCGATAAAATTATAAATTGCCAAAAGGAAAAAATTAGGTAATGTATTTAATGGTAACTTATACTTATACACTTGTAAGTTGTAACAACTGTTTCTAATCAGTTTACTGAAATGGAAGTGATAATTACTATTCATTATCAATACCACATAATTCCACTGTACTAGTCATTATATATAAATTATAAATATATAAATAAATAATGTATTAAAAGTACCATCCATTTCTTTTTAGGTATTATCGCTTCAGTTATTAAATTATTTCTACTTACCTATTCTAGAAACAACAGCTGGGATTGTTGAAAAAAAAGTTATTGATTTTCGGTAATTTTCACGTCTGTTCTTGAATTTCCCTCTTTTTTTTCTTTTTTGAAATCCACTCAAGCAATTTTTACTATCCGACATTTTTAACTTGAACTTTTAAGTATGGAAAATAACTTTCAATGAAAAATGTTGGTGATTTCGGATTCGTGACTGTTTAGCAATGAGCCGCTGAAGCAGTGAAACTATGCCCCTATGTTAACAGTCTGTTGTTGGTGACCGGCGTTGTTATCGTATTTTTCCATTTTATTTTTATCTGTACGCTATTATTAGTAGATTAATACTTCGATAACACTTCAATGCTGTCATTTCGGTCTCAGATAGTAGGTTACTAGATTATCTGATTATATCATTATACAGTTCATTCGTCTTTTTCTTTATGAAATTATGAAATGAACTATCAACCGTACTGAACTATAAGCGTATTGCACAAAACTATCAAACGATCGTCAGTCGTTTATACCTACAATTCTACTGTCTGTCTATAACCTATCGGTTTATTTGGGGAAAAAAATCGTATTGCAAATAGCAGTTTAGTATATCGATAACATTTTTACTTTATATAGTTTTATTAACTTCAATACTTTCACGCAGAACAATAATATCGTCTGTTTAAAAAGCTATAATAATAAAATAATAAAAATAAAAAAGATACATTATACTAGTTACACGTACCTACAGTAAAAATATGCAAAATGTCAAGTTAACAATTTTTTTTTTAACTCGTTAAGTTAAGTTATTTTAAAATAATAAAGTTAAGTTAAGTTAAAAATTACTCGTATTTTTTTTCGTTAACTCATTAAGTTAAGAGTTAACTTTGAAAAAAAAGGAACTTAACTTAGTGTAAAGTTAAAATTTGGTAATTTGCAAAAATAAAAAATTCCAGACACATAATATGGTTTATTAGATAGTTTTTCTTTACACTCGCGAAAATTACGGGGGAAATTTAACATGATACTTCAAAGTAAAAACCCATTAAAAAATTTGCATTATTCTTCGGACAAAAATTAACTTAATTTGGATACTTTTGAAATAAAATTAACTTGAAGTTAACATGTTATCTTGAAAAAAAAGTAACGAGTTAATTAATTTAATTAAAATGTACTTAACGTTTTAACTTAATTTTAACTTCTTGTTAATGCCCAGCCTTGCATAATGTACTGTCGGGCAAACGTATTTTCAGGCAAAAGTAGTGTTGGGCAAAAATATTGCCATGCAAAAGTATTGTCGGATAAAAGTAGTGTCGGGCCAATCACCTCAATTAGGTGTCAGGCATTCGAGTGTCGGGTAAACATATCAGACCCCCGTAAAACCGGGCTACTATTGGGACATTTTTCATTTTCATTTTGAGCTCGACGGAAAACTATTGGTCTGATGAAGAAATGACTAAGAAAGTAAAATATGTGTATTGCCTCATTCGTTATTAACTAATACTTAAAATTGAATTTTTTTAAAAAAAATTTCGGTACTCCAAAGGATGCATGGGAAAAAAAAAATTGGTTATAGTAAATAGTTAGATAATTTTCAGTTGGCGTAACGTTTTATCAACCATACAATTTAGTACAAATATAGTACAACTGACTACCAAACGCAGTACTTTTGTAAGGTTGGGGTTGATGACCCCCCTCCCAATATTTTGCTCAGATTACGTACAATTAGAAATTTAACATCAGTTTTTTTTTTCAATAATATTTTAAGTCCCAGTGGAAAATTATATTTTGAATACGCCGTTATCATTATACCTATATATTATTCAAATGTATTCACAGGGGCTAAAACTAAGAGAAATTGCCTACCCAACGCGACCAAATAAAACAAAACACGTACGTTGCGACAGCACGGCCCATTTCGAAATATTGGAAAATTTTTGCACCAATATTTAGCATGCAATTAGTATGCATTTGCACGACTAAAATTAAAATTTGCATGGTATTGGTTTAACTGCAAAACTCAAAATTTAATGGGCCGGGCTGGAGCAATGTTGCGCCAGCCCGGCCCAATAGAAAAAATATACTTATCGACTTTATATATATGCCAATATTTAGCACGTTATTAGCATGAATTCGCACGACAGTCACCGGAATTCGCACGACATTTTATAATGGCTAAAAAACCGTTTTGGCGATTTTACCGTTGCGCCAGCCCGGCCCATTAGAGAAATTTTGCGATTTTTTCCGTTTTACTCCTAGCAATCGATGATTAATATAATTACAATACCATAAAACCCCATCAATACATTTTGGTAATTTACAATATTATGAACTTTTTTATTATATGATTCAATGTTTTATATCTTATTTTTTTCTATTTTAAACCATTAATTACAATAACTTGTCGGTATAAAAATAATCAACTCAAGGTAACTATATATTAATCTTGTTATTTTTTTCCCAAATGGTAGAAATATTTTTTATCATTTTATTTTATTTTATTGATTAGGCGTCGTCTCTGAATATTTATTCGTCAATAATGTAATTGGTGATACACAAATACTGTAAAGCAGTGTTTCTTAAACTGTGTTCTGTGGGACACTAAGATTCCGCGGAAACCACTTGAGAGTTGAGGGTTCCACTAAACTTATGTGCTTTTTTCAATGAAGAATTTATATTTGAGATTTCCTATTTGTCTGTTTTTTAGAAGCACAATACAGAATTATTATTGTTATTATTATTAGGTATTATGTATACAGTTTTTTTATTTCTTAGGAAATACCTACTTAAGTGTTTTCTAAGTAGGTAGCCATAGTTGATTATATAGGTAATTTAGTTGTACATGTTGTTCAGGTATTAATATTTGGTATGTACCAATTGTTGAATCATGCATAATAATATACACAAATAAACATTATTAATAACTAAACTATTACCCAGGTTAAGTGAACATGTGTGTAATGTGAAACAAAATTTTAAAAATTTAATACAAGGCTCCTACTACATTGTTACATTGATGTATGAAAAATATTAAAAATCCGTAGTCACAATTTTTTTTATAGGTAATCAAAGTTCAAATTTTGACAAAATACGTAAAAATGACGAAAATGTGCAATATATTTTGATTTAGAAATTGATAAAAATTTTATTTTTTAATCTAAGATTTGAAAATGTAATACAAGATTCCTCATAAGTTTGCCTATTTTTATCAATTAAAAATGTTTTATAAGCAAGTCAAATTAAATTTTTTTGAGCGTTTGAAATTCATATTTTTACAACATTTGATATTCACTCGATTTCTCATGTAACGATTCTCTTATTTTATTGTAATTAAAAAACAAAGGACTGTAGATACATGAAAATGTTACTGAATGTTAATATTAGCATTTTCTATACACCGTACAATTTTGACTCTTTTTGAGCTGTTTACGGACATTGTCAGTTTTCAATTTTTTTAGTTTTTTTTCTATAAATATCAATAAAATTGTATTTGTTGAGTAAAAAAGCGTGAAAATTGAATGCAAGGCTCTTGATATATTGTTACAATAGCAATTAAAAAATATTTTAAATACATAGACACAATTTTTTTTTAAGCATTTAATGTTTGAATTTTGACAAAATTTATCAAAATTAAAATTTAATAATTATTTTGTAGTTAAAAAAGTTAAATCATTAAATTTAATACCATTCATAACAGTGACCCACTTGTAATCTACTGTACAGCATAGTGACATCCACTTACCACCTTTTTTTTATTCCTAAATTAGATATAAAATACAATAATTATAAAAATTATAAAGATTATAAAGAATAAAAATTATAAAGATTAATCGTGATTACAAATTAATATATTTTGTAATCGTAATCAATACTATGATTAAATTATTACTTTAATCATTTGAAATTATTTTTAATTGTGATTAACGATTACATTAATTATTATAGCGATTAACGATTATAAAATTGAACATTAATCACTAATCAGATTATAATTTGCCCAACACTGACTGCAGGTATATATTTTGTTGTGAGTATATAATTGTCATCAAATTGTTAAAAATATGTGTAAGTAATATACGTATATTATTAATTGTATATTGAATTGTATAAAATGTATTTTGTTTGCAAACAATGTGATTTAAATTTTACCTAAAAATATAATTTGAGCCGACATAAATCGACTCACCACCAAAAAAATAATAAATAAGTTGAAATAAATTCGTATGTATTTGAGTTATAACTTCTAGTTTATTTTTTTTCTTCATATAAATTGATTTGTTTTAAATTTGTAGGAATGCAATGAATGTAGGCAATCGAAAGTTTAACAGCAAAGATATTTTAATACGTCATATAGAAATCCTACATAATTGCAAACGTGATTCTTTTGTAAGTTAATTAGAATTTAATTAAAAATTATATGTGCAGGCACATTCACGGCGTTGCAATGAACTTCCTCAGACAAAAACACGACAGCAAATGTAGACAAACAACAAAAACAAAAAGTGCACACAGACGTAGTATATAGACAACGATGACATGCAAATATAATGAACCGATGGAGACAATACGTAAAGACGAGAAAAATCATATACACCATGTTGGTGGTAATAATAAATAATTAAAAAATGTTCATTTAATTTATATTTTCCAACTTTTTTTTTAAATATTTTATTATACAACAGAAAATATTATAAGAAATTACAGCAGATAAAATCACGAGAACAACTACAACAGTTAAATAAAAAACTGGTTGCACCCCTATCCATGTTTCCATTGCTACTTCAAAAATTGAAACTGTGCCTTTGAAATAAAAAATAAGTTGGAAATGGGTAAAATGAAAACACAAAAGAGAATTTTTGGCGTAGGTCTACATTGAATTTTTATTCCAATACATTAATTTGGTACTACTAATTTTTTAGATTCTGAGCGAAGCGATGAATGTATTGATTTTACAATGATGTGTGTTTTTTTTTTATTTTTTTTTTATTTTTGTGTCTGTCATCACCTTTTAGGACAGTAAAAGTGCTTGGATTTTCTTCAACTGTAACTTTTCTGATAGGAAAGTGAATCTAGTTGGTACTTTGGGCGGTCAAAAGTAAAAGTTTCCCAGTAATTTTTAAAAGCGACGTGAAAAACAAAAGAAAAATTAAGAAAAAACGGGATTTTTTACGCAAAATCTGTTTTTGAGAAAATCGATTTTGGTTTTTGGTGTAACTCTAAAACAAATAACCGTGGGACATGACATTTTGACTGAATTTTTATAATTGCATTTCCTATACACCATAACATTTTCCAAATATTTTGATTTATTTTGAGCTGTTTACGGACATTGTCAATTTCCATTTCTTTTGTTTTGTTTTCTATAAATATCAATAAAATTTTATGTGTTGAGTAATAAAGCTTGAAAATTTTATAGAAGGCTCCTAGGTTATTGTTTCAAAGGCAGAAGAAAAAAATTAAAAATCCTTAGTCACAGTTTTTATTTATAAGCATTTAAAGTTTAAATATTGAGAAAATATGGAAAAATCACGAAAATTAGCAAATTATTTTGAGTTGAGAATTCATAAAAATTTTTCTTTTTAAATCTAAGATTTGAAAATGTAATATAAGATTATCCATAAGTTTGTCTACCTTTATCAAAAAAAAAATGTCTACAAGAAAGTCAAATTAAATTTTTATGAGCGTTTGAAATTTATATTTTTACAACATTTGATATTCACTCGATTTCTCATGTAACGATTTTGCTATTTTGTTGTTATTCAAAAACGAATAACTGTAGATGCATGAAAATTTTACTGAATGTTTATATTTTCATTTTCTATACACCACACAATTTTGAAAATATTTTGACTCTTTTTGAGCTGTTTACAAACAATGTCAGTTTTCAATTTTTTTAGTTTTTTTTTTATTTGTTGGGTAAAAAAAAGTGAAAATTTAATGCAAGGCTCCACGTAAATAGGTTATATATAATGTTACAATAGCAGTTGAAAAATATTAAAAATATATAGTCACGATTTTTTTTTATGAGCATTTAAAGTTAAAATGTTGACAAAATTTATCAAATTTATTGAAAATTTAGAAATTATTCAGTACCTAGTTAAAAATTTATAAAATGTTCAACTTTTATAGCTAAAGATTGAAAATTGAAAATAAGGCTCCACGTAAATAGGTTATATATAAATTACTTTATTCACAATAATATCATCAATGATAGGTTACTTGGTAATATCATAGGCTGACTGACCGTTTTCGCTCAGAATCGTTTTTCCTATACAATGATTTTAAATCATTGAATTCAAATTTAACACCATCTATTACAGTGACTCATTTGTAACCTACTGTACAGCAGAGCGACATCCACTTACCCACCTTTTCTTTTTAGCTATTATTCACTTATAAATCAATACCACCATAGGTCTGTATCAATGTAATTATTATAATATTATATATTATATCAGTTTTTTAAATATTCATATTAGGTACACTATTCATTATCAAGTTTAATAAATATGTAATTTTGTTAATATTAATTATTTTTGGTTTTGTAGCGAGCTGTGACTATTTACCCAAATACCTAAAATATAACACCTTTCTAGGCAGTAGATCAAAGTGTATACGTAATCGTGTATAGTACGCACCGCGTAACATTAATAATAATAATAGCCTTCTATTCATTGACTGGGGCACGTTACAGTTTAATCATATTGTAATAAATTACATACAGTTAATAAATTATTGAAAATTTAGGAATTCGTCCCCACGGTTTTGTGTCAAATCATTTTGCATTTGGAACGCAGTTTTTAAATCGTTGGGTTGAAATCCTATACTCATAAGTCATAATTCCTAATTCAAGTATTGGCTATCATTTGACGTGGGACGTTCGCGCATACGCTATTGTTAAAATAGGCATTTGGTGTTTTCCCATAGATTTTGTTAGAGATGACATTTGCGCATCGACATTTTTATAAATTATGTATAATATGATTTAAATTATTACTAAACTATTAATTAAAATATATTTATTATTCAAGTAAAATAAAATGTGTTTATGACTAGAATATATGTTAGTTAGTCAATATCCATAAGAAATTACAAAACTATTGTTTACATTATAGAAAAAAAAAACAAAATTATTTTAATCATTTACAAATCTAAATATTTTTTTACCTTTCTAATTGTACTAGTAAAGCTGGCGCCCGGTGTACCACTCGGCAGCCCATTCGTATATAAACTATCGACTTCGAGGGGCAAGTTTGTAAAACACAGAAATGGCGCCAAACTGAAAATGGCCAGTTACGAAGTTACCATAGACCTATAAAGCAATACGTTTATGGGAGTTACCTACGGTAGTATACAAGGCACATACCGTAAATTGACATTGCGAGCTCTCATTGGCTGCAGTATTACGTTTGTGATAACATTATAAAATTATCAATATTCAATGTCTGTTTATAAATTCTGTTTGTTAGAGACTTTTTTTACTATGCTCACCACACTTCTTGTTTTTTTTTAAAATTAATTTAATTCAGTTACCTTAGAAATAAATAATGCCGTTGCTTTTTTGTTCAACATAACCTTGTCAGTAATTAACATCGTCAATTATTGAGATACTCTGAGTAAGTATTTTTATTTGTATTTTATTTTGTATATTAAAGAAAAACAAAATGTGTATATTTTTATTCAAACAATTTGTTCATTAAAAGTACCTATAAACTGGAGTCGGAATAAATTAGTTGCATATAAGCTAGGGTTAGGACTCTGTTTAAATTGCGCAAATCAAGTGACTTTAACACTAAAACTATAATGACACGAAAATAGTAAATGTTTCCGTAACTTAAGTAAACAGACGTATAAACTCAGTATGGTGCGCCGGTTGGTTTCCATGTTCTTCAGTCGTATAGACATCAGATCATAAGTTAACAAGAACGTGACCAGGTTCTGAATGACACTTCTATATTGTTTTGTGCCATCAGTCTATAACAAAACAAAGTTTTGTTACTGATATATAATTATAATATTATTATACTTGCACTTAATTAATTTTTTAACAACTTAATTAATATGTATTGAATATTACTGTCTGTTTAAAATTAAAATATAATAATGTTACTTATGTATTACTTATGTAATAAATACATTAGGTGTATAAATAAGCAACTAAATTAAAAACAAATAAATTATCTTATATAGGTACCTACCAAATATTTGTTTTTTTTTATTTTTATTATAATTTAATGAGATTTGAACAAGAAATATTACCTTTAATATGCAATGTAAATAATACCAATGTTGTATACAATTTAAATTGTCATAATAAAAACAAATAGGTAAGGCAAATAACAATATAATGTAAATAAAACAAATACCTAACTATTTCTATACATAAGTTATATTCTTATTATTTTTGGAATTAAATTTGTGTTGAATTTATGTTTAAAAGTTTTTTTTTTAAATTCTATTTTACAAAATATATCACATATACCCAAGGGCTTTCTACAAACTATATCAATGATATTCATAATTTATTTTCTCATCCAAAATTTAGTCTTAATTAAATATACATTAGGTTACTTACTTTTTAATAGTACAGTTTACTTATTCATAAATTAATAATGTTAAAAAACTAATGAATTATCATTTTTTAATTTTTTTAGAAATCAAAGGATCTGAATGAATAAATATTATATTCTCAATCCACCCTCACTCTGTTAGACAACTACTTGAAGACTCACAATCTGAGTAAGTACCTATTTTGAAAGTGATTTTATTTGCTTGTAAATTAAATTTTAGTAACATAATAATATTATTTTTGTTTTAGAAATGAAGATACATGCTTTATTCGATTGGTAACTGAGCGTGAATCAATATTATTAAGTCTGAAAATAATGTTTTCGTAGCAGCTAGTCCATATTTTTGTTATCAGTTTTGAAAAAAGCAACAATTGAAATCTTGTTGATATGAGTTAGATTCCACCGTTTTACTTATATTTTTAGGTTATATATTTATACTGGCAAAATTATGGTCACCAATGAAAATTTACAGATATAAATAATTATTTGAATTGTTATAGACTCCTATCAAAATTATTTAAATTAATTATTATTACCTTCTCAAGGTTTGTAACCGGCTGAAAATCGCTAATAGTTGGACTACACAAGTGGTATATGTGCAGAGATTATACTAACACAAGCGGATACTTCAAATTATCTTTCTATAAAATCATTTGCCAACTTACATAATTGTACGGAGTTCTCTCAAGTTCTGAAGCATTCATCAATAACCATAATTTTATATGTAATTTTATAGTTACACCTTAAAGTGTAGAAGTATAAAATAACATAAATAAGTGAATGGGTGTAATGGGGATCATTATAATCACAATACACAATGGTTAGACAAGTAGGGTTTCTCAAAAAACTGCTTCAATTTGGTATATTTTTTTATATTTTATTTTAATGATATTTATTTATTGTTGTAGGCCTTTGAATGTGTTATTAAATGGGTAACCCTTGTTTTAATTGGAGAAAAATGTATTGCCAATATTAATTACTTTTGCCACTATCAGTATCAACACTCAATGTTTAATCGAGTATTAATTTAGTAAAAAGTGTTCAAGAAACACTTCTGAAAAAAATTCTAAATGTAAATGTTATTTTTTTAAATATTCCTTCACTATGAATTTTGAATTTTAATTTATATTTTGTTTATTATTATTATTATTGATTTTGTTATTGATTTTGTATTAGAAGCTTTACAATTTCTTTTACAGAAGTCAGTTCAGCATTTCGCTATTCCAAATACGATTCAGTGTAGAGGTTTTTGATGTCACTGTTCAAAAATAACTAGTATGACTACTAAAGTGATTTGCGTGTGGGCATACTTAATCATCGTTTATAAGAGGTAAATAAACATAAAATTTTTTCTTTAAATTTGTAAAACATTAAATTTTTTAGATAGGAGGTTTATTAAAACATTTGATGTCTGTGGAACGTTATGATTCCACACATAAACTACCTAGTTGAAGAACAGTCTGTATATTATCATGAAAGTGTTTATATAGAATTTTGGATGTTGTTATGTATGCTATCAGTGATGGATCAATATTTCCTGTAGACTAATGAAAGAGCATAGTATTTTATTGCTAATATATTTCTCGATACATGGTGAATTTAATAATAATAATTGTTTTTAATTATTTATCTCTGTAAAAAAAAATATTAATTTTGAATACAATTTTTTAATAGGAGTAGTTGAATCACATTGTTTAATGTATTTGATTGACGGAGAAACAAAGAAATCTGAAGAATTTGTTTATACTATTGAAGTGTACAACCCAACATCAACACCTGATCCATGGAAATATTGTCAACAAGTTACATTGACGTCTGTGTGTTTAGTTGAATAGTTGTTAATAGGCCACCACATTTTATATCTCATTAGCATTAATTATAGTCTTATTATTGGTTGTAACACAGATGATTAACTTAAGATAAAACATATATTTATTTTATCAATTTTAGTTTTTTTCTGAATGTTCAATAAAAAGTGTTTTATATAATTTAAATCAACTATTGCATTCAAGTTAAAGAAATACAGCTTATATTCAGTAGGTATACTCATAACAGTAAATAATAGTTTTTTCTCAACAATTCTTTGCTTTATACTTAAATACGTATTCTTAAGTAGTAGTGTACAATAAAATTGAAAAGAGTCAGTAAGCTGTATATCAAGAAAAAAAACTATGTTCTAAGTCATTGCACACATAAGCAACTTCATTTAAAATCATAGGCATTAAGTTTATTATATCGCTTCGAATAGTAGCAAGATCGTCATTGCTTACATAGTAGTTACATTTATTTGGAATACAGTCTACAGATTAAACATTATAAGTAATAGTTGCGCCTTGCATCAGTTCATATAGGTACCTAAGCATTTTATAGACCTAATCTAATTTTGAAAATAAATTTAAAATTTTATATTCTGAGCTGAGTAATGAAGATATTGTTATTACAATGATGTTTTTTTTTTGTATCTGTTATCACCTTTTGGGACAGAAAAAATGCTTCTATTTTTTCAAAAGCGTCTTTTTTGGCAAAAAAGTGAATTTAGTTTGTACTTTGGGGGTCAAAGGTCAAAAGTTCCCTATTGTTTACAAAAGCGCCAGTAAAAACAAACAAAAATTAAGGAAAAGCTGCAAACTCAATTTTTAAAAAAATTGATTTTATTTATAATGTAACTAAAAAAATAACTGAATGTAGATGTTATTTTCATTGAATGTTTATATTATTAGCAATTTCTATGCACCATAACATTCTCGAAATATTGTGACACTTTTTGAGCTATTCATTAGAATATTTTTGAGTTTTATTAGTTTTTTTTAACTATTGTAGTTACAAAGTTTTTCGGTATGTCGAAAAACTTGAATTTGTAAACGTTTAACAACGTTCCTCATAAGCTAATGTTAGTGGAAACTAAAAAAAAAAAATTGTACGTTATTTCACAATAATTTTTTTATTAGCGCAAAAATTTTACAAATTTTTTAAAAATCACGAATATTGACAAATTGTTTTGAGTAGGAAATTCATGAACATTTTTCTATTTATATATAAGCTTTGAAAATGTAATACAATTTCCTATTTTTTTGTAATTCAAAACTCATAAGTAATAACTCTTGGCAATTTCAACAAAATATGTTTTTTTTATCATTTTTTATACATAATAAATTTTTCAAAATATTCAGTCGTTTTGAGTTATTTATAGACATTTTAAACTAATAATTTTTAGTTTTTTATTCTGTAAATGTCAAAAAAAATATATTATTCGTTGGTAAAATGATTGAAAATTCAACACAAGGTTCCTCATAAGTAGTTATAATAGTATTTGAGAAATATTCAAGATCAATATATGTACGATTTTTTGTCCACGGTAAGGCATATGCGCAATTTGTGGTGGGGGGTTGGGTTGTACTTAGCATCCCAAATTTTTTCATGTTAATTTACATTTTCAATGGTCATTATGTATAAAAAAAAACAGTTTTTATTATGTTATTTTTTATTTATATTTATAAATAATATTATTATTTAAAAAACTAATCAAGTGATATTCTGATGAAACGTTTGTGCATGTAGAGTATAGACGTGTAATACGTAAGACGCGGAATAAAAACATAAAATCATAGTGAACATTTTAAATTTAGATTATTTGTAAATACCGTAGCGGTGTCGATAACACCCGTTCGTACAGTAATTCGGCGGAAACGCATCGCTGGACATATTTGCAGTGTGACAAAATATATTATTCAGAATACTCTATGTTTCTATGGACAAACCCCAATCCACTATTGCCGCTGTTATAATTTTATCATTGATAGTTAATAATTCTATTTATACTAGTGACCAATGTTTTCGAATTGTTATTTGCTTGTATTTATCGTCTACATAATATGATAATATGACAAAAAAAAATAGAAGGGCTTCAGCACCCCCAGCATTTCATTGAAATTGCGCCCCTGCGGTAAGGCATTACGCTCTACTGAGGTGTGTGTGATGTTTGGTCGAGAAGGCCAGTGGTGACTGTATGCCACTACCAGAGGGCGCTGCCGTCTCCACGACTATAGACAGTATATCGGTGGCTGGCTCTAACCAGCTATTACCAGGATCGATGTGCGATGTATATATACAACCGAACTCGTATCGAATACCGTGAGGCGCTCGTAGTAGGCGGCGTCAGACCAGCCGTACGGCAGACCTCTGGCTACAAGCCAGATTAGTGTTCTTCATCCTTTGCTACATGCTTTGGATATATCGTATATCTATAATCATAATAATTGCTCCACTGTGCACTACGTGGTCGGTCACCGGCCGCGCACCGGAGCAGTCTTAACGTCCGCCTAACCACAAATCCGCCTCACCAAAATTTTTTTTGATTTTCAACACATTTTTTTTTTATTTTTTTTTTTGTCATTGTTTATGACCTATGAGTATATAGATACGAGTTGTTTCCTGGATAGGTTTATGTGTGCTCTTTGAAGTTTGGAATATAGTGCTGGATATTATTGTTGTGGTTGAGGTAGTGTAGGGTGTTGTTATGGTTTTATTTGTGTTGGTTGTTGTGATTGGAATTATATTGTATTTTATGTAGTTGTGCTTTGTGTTTTTGTAGTTGAATTTGTTGTTCAGTTTGATGAATTTTGTGCCACTGCAGAGAACACCCCTTTTCTACTGTTAAAAATTGCATGCCTATGTATCTTTAGTATTTATAAATTGCTATAAAAACAACTTATATGAGAAACTTTGTAATACATTTTAAAGCTTTTTGAACAAACAAAAAATGTTTTATAGACAAAAAATGGTTAATTAAAAAAAAATGAAAATTTAAAATGTCTATAAGTATCTACTGTCTATGTTGCTAAAAATGTGACAAAATATTTAGAACACTGTAGATAGGTACCGTTTATGGACAGAAAATGCTAATATAAGCATTTGGTGAAAATGTAAAGTATCTATCTACGGTTATTTGTTATTGAATTACAGCAAAATATCAAAAAATTATTTAAAAAGATTGCAAATGGACAATTAATTCAACCAAAATGTATAAACCTTCTGTCAATCATATACCAATGGACTTGATTACGCGAAAATACTTCTGAAATCTGATTTGAATTATATTCATAATTTGATAAGTCTATTTAAGATCGTTCAGTCCACTTTGTTAAAAATGTGTTTCTAAACTGCTATCAATTTTGTTTGAATATTTAAAGTTTACAAAATTTGAAATGTTGATTACCTATTTGGATATTACATTAAATAGGTATCTTAAAATGTGTCCTGATCGATCTCAAGTAGACAAATTAACGAATTAAAATCAGTTGTCAAGAGTCTTATCACGGTATCAGGTCCATCGATAGGATTGACAAAAAGGGCAATAATAAGTTATGCAGACATTATGTCATACAAATGAGCGTAAATTGTTTACAATTCACGCGCGTAATGCTATGAGGAATTTTGTATTACATTTTAGATTCTGAGCAAAGCGATGAATGTATTGATTTTACGATGATGTTTTTTATTTTTGTATTTTGTATTTTTTTTGTGTCCGTCGTCACCTTTTAGGACAGTAAAAATACTTAGGTTTTCTACAACCGTATCTTTTCTAATAGGAAAGTGAATCTAGTTGGTACTTTTGGGAGCCAAAAGTAAAAAATTCTTAATAGTTTTCAAAAGCGCAGGGAAAAACAAGATTTTTACACAAATTAAGTTTTTGAAAAAAATCGATAAGCTTTCATCAAAATGAAATTTTCGCACATCGTCCACCAAGGTGGTTGAGGTGCACTTACTGCCACGAGTTACATACTTGCACCCAAAAAGAGTTGAAAAATCACAATTTTTTTAAAAGAGTTGTCATTTTTACGGGCTATAATGTGCGCAGGATCAACTAGTTTTATAATATTTTATAACATTTTTTAAATGTTAAATATAAAAAGACATTTCTATGAATTTCTCATTAAAAATAATATGCAAATTTCCGTTACTACCTAAAAAAAAACAATAACAACTTTGTCAAAAACTGGTAGGAAATTCCCGTTTTTCATTTTTTTTTTTTTTACGCGATTGTTATTAAGAAAAGTACTGGGAATTTTCAAATTTTACCTCTCGAAGGTACCATCTTGCTCCACTCAGAATCTAAAATATTGGTTATTAACTTTGACTTACAAATATTTATCTTACATTCATGATTCATACATTATTCATATAGGTAATCTTATTATTATATGATATCAAGATATTATACAAGATAATTAATGAATATAATAAATTAACTAATAAAGTAGGTACCTCAAATTCGTGTTTAAGAGGTGGTTCAGGGGGTAATAGCCCTTACTGGCTTATGTTAGAGAGTGACTATATTTTTACAACGACTATAAAAAAGTAAAACGATGTTTTAGAGTACGCAATGGAAAATTATAAATGAATAATAAATATATAAATAAATTGTGTAATATTGGTTCCTAATCTACAACTGCGGAATATTTTTAAGTGAAAAATAGTTTTTTGATATCTATTCGTCTAAATGCTAAATTGGATAGGTACCACAAATCCCTATACCCCTATAATTAGCGTGTGGCTTGTATCATCTATAGCCATATGCTAGAAATACTATCTTTATTATTTTATTACGTAGGTATCTAAATATTTTATTTTTGTTACATATAGATTTATTATTAGATCAATCTATATTATATTATAATATAAAAAAGAAGCCAATTTTTTATTTTGTTGTATGCAATATTTAGTATAAATAACAGTTTTGACTTACCCATCCATCTAGGTCTCGGGGAACGTTTTAAATGCTTTCATATATAATACGATTAATACGACAGTGTTTTGTTGAAAGGGCGAATTCCTCAAAAAATCGAAATTACTTTTTAGTATCAACATTTTTAGATGTGTAAAAATTCCAGGTTTCTCTTAATTTTTATGTTGTTTTTCCCGTACATTTTTAAAACCATTGGGAATTTAAGCCTCCTGAATGTAGTATGCACCAACTACATTCACTTTCCCATCGAACAAGATACTATTGAAGAAAATCGAAGCAGTTTTACTGCCCCAAACTGTGGTGACAGACACAAAAATAAATATTAAATAAAAAATTTAAAAATAAAATAATAAAAACACATATCGTTATAAAATCAATATACACTCATCGCTCTGCCAGAATCTAAAAATGAAATGTAGTTCGTTCGTAATCGCACCGCTTAAAAACAGCTGGATCGATTTGGTTCATTCATTTAAAAAAAATGTTTGTAATAGTCCAAATAGTGTTTTTATGGAAAGAAAATTTTAAAAAAAATTTACTCAAAATTGGAAGTTTTGGGAAAAATTTTTAACCGACTGGCTGGTCATCGAAGAGCCTAAACTATGATAGCTGGTGACTTGAAATGTTCATGGTACCTACGTACTCTCACGTAAAAGTGCACTAAGAAAGAATTTTTTGAAATTAACATTTTAAAAAGCCGTGAGGAGAACGTAAGGGTTTTATAGTTTATTTTTCTTTTTTAAGTATTAAAATATAAATATGTGATATTTGTTATACAAATTATTTCTAACCATTTGATAACTAACATTACATTTGACCTCAAAGTAACATTTCTTTTTTCTCAATTAAAATAAACACAATGTTGTATACTTGAAATAAATAGGTATATTTAAAATAAATTCCCAATAAGAATTTGTGATTTAGATATTATCAATATTATGGCAATTATTGTTAATTGTTATTTAATTGTAAAATTTAAATTACTAAATAATAAGAAAAATGTAATTTTTGAAATAATTTTAAATTAAGGTACCTACAGGACTGAATTCCAAAATACGGTACCAAAGAAGTGTTAATTTGTCGCGAATTGGATATTCGGATTTAGCACTTGGTATATTTTATTACTTACGTGGGTCTAACTTCAATCTACCCTATTAATTTTTCTGATCCATCTAAAAACAATCTTTAAGATTTTTGTCAACATCATAGATTATTTTTTGAGTAGGTTAGGATTTTAAAGGCATTACCATATTACTTATAAAATGATTAAGTAATGGCAAAATAAGTTTCAAATTTATTTCAAGATTCAGAAAACTGAAATTAAAAAATAAATTTTTCATATTTACGCAATATTAAGTGCTATAAAATCCCAACCACTATCATCACTATAATCGTCAAAAACAGTAAGAGGTAATGCGTAATAATAATTTGTATATAGTAGATAGTTCGAATATTAATATATAAACTAAGCCTTTGTTTTTAACCTTACCTATAAACATTTTAATAAAAATCGTACATTGTACCTATTATTGATTATAAAATTTAAATTAATCCTTGTAATCATTTCTTAATTATTTTCTTACTTCTAGGTTTATTAAACGTATATAATTTATGAACGATCAACGATAATTTACCTTTTTTTTTGTCCATTTCCCAAACGGGGCAAGCAAATGACCAATGTACTAAACCAATATTATAATATTGATACGTCCGAAATGAATAAAATAAATTAATCAAAACTCAATTCGCAACCACCAAAACAGACTATGTGTCGTATGATGATATAATGTCTTTTGTTTACACATCCCGCCGATTAGAATCGCGCCCGACCGCAACATGTTGCTGTCGGTCAGCGGCAGGAATCAACCAGTCCAGTAAGAAATAATGTGATTTGATTTTCCGGTCTACCAGGGTACGCACAGTGTGGCAAAAATATAATGTGTTATTACTTATTATGCAATATTGTATTGCCTATGTAAAACTCATATTATTTTTCCAATAGGTACTTACTTTCTCGAAGTAATTGACTTGATGACATTGGTGAGGGGGGGTGGGGTTAATTTCACATACATAATAATGAATAGTAAAATTATTTTTGTTGGTATAAATTAATTAATTTAGCAATAAGACTTGCTCACAGTGGTGGTTTTGACATTACTATTGTAATTTTAGCAGCACGGCAGCGTAAGACGAAGACTAAGTAATTATTACACTATACCTAAACTTAACACAAATAGTTACAAATCACATAATGCGATTTTTTTTTTTTAGTGTGTATCTTATCGGTAATTAGCGATTGATTACTAACGAGGGACGTACAAATAAAACATAACGAATGTCAAATAATATAATATTAATAATTATTGATGTTTAAATAAAAACTAAAATTTGTACCGGTAAATAATAAGATATATTATTACAAACTTGTTGAACTATTGTGGGCCACATCGAAAAGATTTGCCGCCGCATGTGGCCTGCGGGCCGCGTGTTTGTGACCGCTGGTATAGACTATAAACTTTCAAAAGTTAATACATCTATAACCAACGTGTTTTATTTATTTAATATTAAGGTGAGCGGACCCGTACGGCTCATGAAAGCACTGCGACAGCACCACGGAAAAATTCATACTTTATAACAAGTCACTTTAAAATAAAGACCGCGAACTGCCCCCTAAGTAATCTAATCGATACCTATGTTAACTGTTTATTATATAGTGTTTCGTATGTTAAGTGATATATTGAATTTTGTTGTGCACTATGTCGCAAAATATTATAAGGCATTATCATTATTATTTACTATAATTTATTTTATTTTTATTGATATTAATCACACGATTATTAGTTTACATTTATTTGAATGTATAATTGTATAATGATGGGTTAAATAATTAGGGGCACTGTCAAAGTATAAGATCAGTAGTAAATGCATTCATTTAGAAGTTTGGAAACAAAACATAGTATATATTATATTATTATGCTGCAACAACAAAATAATTATAAATATCTAAACTTGAATCCAAATTAAAAAACGTTCATGCTAATATATTTAATAAATAAAAAATAGTAGGACATATGCATAAGGCTAGACCCCTGAATTTGTTTCCTGATGAAGTAAGTAAAAAAAGAGGTTGCAAATTGTTTCAAGTTAGTTGCTAAAAGGTTGCTAAATATTGGCACAAGTCCGAAGTCGGTAGGAAAAAGTCGGGGGGCTGCGTGAAGTTGGCCCCCGAGTTTTACTATGCTGATTTTGGTCACAAAGTATTAGGTTGCAAATTTTTTAACGTTGGTTGCTAAAAGTTGCTAAAAGTTGCTAAAAGGTCGCTAAATATTGACACAAGTCCGAAGTCGGTAGCATAGGCGGAAATCCATTGAAAAAGTTGGGGGGGGCTACGATTTTTCTCATAAATTTTACTGAACAACTGAACAGAAATATAAAATTACTGTCCAATTGTTTTTTTTATACTTGAAATTTAATAATATTTTATAACATATATAATAATATAGTATAGGTACTGTTTAAGGAAAAAAAATACTATAAAATAACAGTCTTGTTGAATATATCTTATTACAATAAATGCTTTATTTTAAAACCATCATCCTTGAGGATTTGGAAAATTCGTTTAAAATACATTCAGTCAGGGCCGTATTCAGAGCAGGGCAAGAGGGCATGGGCCAGGGGCGCAATTCTTAGAGTTCTAAGAGGGGCGCAAATTTCAATACTACTTATGTAATATTTTTCAAGTAATATTTGAAAATTGTATATTTATTTTAATGACTTACTATAGAAGAGCCTCGCTCTATTTTTATTTTATAAAAATTATTTATTTTGATGCCTGTGGTGGAAATGCATGCATTTCGACCGGTTTGTATAATATTTTTATGTACGATTTAATATTGATATGCGAATCATATTCTCATAAAATAGATGTATGTATAATTATTAACTACTGTACGTATCCAAAATATACGTTTTCTGTAAATTCTGTTATTCAGATAGCAAAATGTTATTTGACTTCTATTAAACGGTGAACTACGTAATTCTTAAGATAGACAATAGTATTATCGTATTGTGATGACGGCAATCGGGCTAGTCGTATTAATGTATTATCGACTTATTCTTTATCGCATTATTATAATATTCTTTCTTAAAATAAAACCGTCAACAAATTATTGCTTCAATTAAATCAAGAAAAATACCTTTGTAATAACGTATAAAAATTATAAAATTAAAATTAATTTAAAACTGTTAAACACAATTGTAAAACAAACCTTTTGAAAAAGATTTCTATCGTTTTTATAATGTAGTAATTGTTTATGTATCTATTTAAGTAATATAAATACATTAATATAAATTATTAAAGGTTATTAGTTATTACTTGAAATATACTATGTATTGTTAA
The DNA here is from genome assembly GCF_019925205.1 of Metopolophium dirhodum. Lineage (NCBI taxonomy): Eukaryota > Metazoa > Arthropoda > Insecta > Hemiptera > Aphididae > Metopolophium > Metopolophium dirhodum. Next base: position 41,600,466 of record NC_083560.1, on the reverse strand, counting down.
ACTAATGCAAATTTTTAATTTTTTTTGGGGGGGGATGGGGGGCGCAAATGCCGTGATTCGCCAGGGGCGCCTCCAAACTGCAATACGGCTCTGCATTCAGTATCAATATTTTTTGTTACATCCTTCTCTATGTGAAGAATATAAAGGTTTGTAAAGCGTTCTTGATGCATAGAAGTTCTTACCCACGTCTTTATTCTTCACATAGCCGAAAAAGATCGCTCACATGTTGCAGAGCTGACTGGTAAAGTAAGTGCTACTTGTAACATTTTGTAAATATTTGGAAAAATTTCTTTTTTTATTGTTGTTTTCAAATCGTCAATGTTAAAATCGTTGTTGATTTTATTTATGCAATTTCTAGCAACAGCCATTTCTGATTTAATATTTAGTTTGTTAATATCCAATAAATCCTAAAATATAAAATAATTAAATATAATTTTTGAATTTATGTTATTTTATATGTTTAAATCTACTTCAAAAATATAAAAATAATATTATTAAGTTGATTTATATTTTATATTTTATTTTTAAAATTATGAAAAAAATGAAAAGTCATAAGTTGTATAATACCTATATGGGCTATATGGCTATATAGTTATTTTATATCACTCAAACTAAAAATGGTCATTTTTAAGGGAGGGGATATACAAATATAATAAATGTTACCTTATAATAATCAATAAACACCAAACTTCCTTCATAATTAAGTTGCATAAATTTGTCAACAGAAATAGCTAAACTTAAACTCTCTGGGGAAAATCTTCTTTTCAAATTTTCTATAATGGAGTCTAATATCTTATAATAAATGTTTGTTCTATAATAATCTTCAACAGATTTGTTAGACTCAATTGGTTCATATATTGCACTTGTTGTAGTAGTTACTATAAAATCATTAAGATTATTCGGCTCTCTTTCTCTTTGAATCTAAATGGAATATGGATATTTTTTTTTAACTAATATTAATATAATGTAATATATAAATAATTAGGTAATTAAATTACAAATTAGATAACAAACCTCGCGCTTGGTGAGGAATATCTTTTTTTTTTTATTTTTTAAATGTCGTTTATTTGTGAAAATTTACAATCTATACTAAAATGGTACAATAAGTAAATTTGAATGAAAGAATATAAAATGAGGCAGTGAGAAAAAGACAATGAGTAGGAGTTTCACATTAGAAATTCCTACGTGGGTGGTAATTTAGGGAGAGATAGTAATAAACACGTTGAGTTTAATGTGCGTTGAGAAGATCTCTGGGCCATTCACGTTTGAGGCGTCTGGCTGGGTTGTCTGGAAGAGCGTTGGTGTGAAGTTGAGCGATGAGGGGGTTTGAGTGATGTTCCATATTGGAGTGCAGGCGAAGATAATGTTTGATTGCTGTATGTTTGATGGTGGGGAGAAGGAATATCTATTAAAATATTATTGTCATCTGCAAATTTTTTTATTGACTGCCAAATATCAATAAAAGATTTGGCTGTTCGAGAACTTTGAAAGCTTGTTATAATACTATTTACTATCACACTTGATTTTCCTAAGGTGGCATTTTTATCCTGCATCATATTACTTAGAATATTAATGGTACTAAGTACTTGGCGTATAACAAACAAATTTACAATGAAAGAACCTTTTTGCAAGTTAGTAAGTATTCCTATTGAAATGTAAAAGTTGGATTAAGATTGTTTAAAATATTATAGTAAATAAATATGTGTAACATTTTTTATATATTACCTATAGCTTCATTAACATCTTTGTCGTTCTCATTTTCTATTTCTTCTTGCAAGACATGAATAATCGCTTGGTAACAGTCTAAAATAGCATCACAATTTTTGTACCGACAATTCCATCTTGTATCGCTCATTCTACCAATTGTTTTAATTTTGAGCCCCAACTTTTTTTGCGTGTCGATGAGTCGTTGATTTTTTTGTGGGATAAGAAAAATGAACATATAAACTATCTAATGTATTGAATAGACATCTAGTTTCCTTAAATAATAAGTATTGATTGTGACAGTATTGGTTTTTCCAAATTAATATAATTTTATATATTTTGTTTCATTCGACGGACGATAAAACAAATCACTATAGGACAGTGTTCGGAGTGTTCCAACTTATAATTTTAATTTTCGTATAAAATATTATGTAAAATATTATACAAACAAATGTATAGTATAAAAAATTATTATGTGTTATATTTCTTGTTTTTTAAGAATATAATACATGAAATGAAACTACGAAATTGTTATGTTTGCAAGAAGGTTTGGGGGGGCTTGGTGGGCTTTTGGGGAGGGGGGCCAACTTCATGCACATCTAGCTCACCAAACTTTGAGCCGACCCTGTCATTCATACGATATGCTTAGTGCACAAAGCCATATACCAATATAATATATACGTTTCTATACCGCTTCTAGCTAGGGTAAATACTTGACTCTTTTAGACACAAACATGATATGAATAAAATAAAAATCATATTATTTACCATGATCAAAGTAAAAGTATGGACTTTAGTATAGTAGAATTATAGAAACCTTGTTTTAAATTGTCAATCCTTAGCTATAAAATTGAGATTAATAAGATCGAGATATATTACAATAGGTATAGTCACCAAAATGTTTTTATAAAAATCATGTTTAACAAAACATATTTCGTCGCATCAGTGATTTGTTCCTTCGGGAAAGTTTAGCGACATTACCCTGGTAATATCGACGGTGTCGACTACTCGTCCACAATTAATATAGTGTTCACTTTAACGGTTCATAATTTTGACTGGCGATGAGATAACTTTTTCAAATAGTAGAAATATACAGTAATAATATACTAATATGTTTATATACTAGATGCATAGTCGGATAGTCGTATAACTAAAATAGTAAGGTACCATGTTAAAGTACCATAATATCATCATGTCCTAATAGTTTATTATTAATATACATTATAATTATAGTAATTATACTGTAAACAATGTAGAGAATTTGTGTGACACTTAATGTACACTTAGTGGCGTATACACCGGGGGTTTTGGGCGGTGTTCAACCCCCTTTAGTATTTTTTACTATATTATGTATTATAGTTGTATAGATATGAATACAATTTAAAAAATATTTTGGCACATATAATATTAAGTATATTGCACATACGTTTAATTTTTTTTATAAAACCCCTTCCGATAACTGATGATGAGCCATCAATGATATTTTTATTTACTTCGAACATCAAAATAATAATAATAATACAAATAATATTTTTATTATGAATTCAGATTTATGACTATTTGTATCTTGTTACAATAATATATTATTGTAAAATTTGAATTTGGAAAATGTTAATTGCCGATTAGTTGAAAATAGACCAAGTGTACGTGCGATGCGACAGAATCCGCTATTTGTGGTAGTGGTGGGAGAAGTAACCGTCGACGTCGCCACCGTCCATAGGTGGTAGCACATTACGAATGAAAAATACAATTCGACAACAAAAAACATGTTCACGAAAAATGGCCAAAAAAGAGGTTTAGAGTGTTTTTAGAGAAATAGACCAAATTATAAAAATTAAAGATTTTAATATTATCGAAGTAATGCCATATCCATTTTTAGATTAAATAACTGAAACAGTAGTTATCAAAGATTAAAAAGTTGTAGTTTTTGTCAACTTAAAACGTTCGTATTTCTGTTAAAAATGAATAAAAAGCTAAATGGATATGTCATTCATTCCCTAGATAATATTGTTATCTTTAATTTTTATAATAGATTGTGTAATGCTAAGTCTAATTATTTCGGGATAAATCTATTTTTCTTGGATACAGCCTAGATAATAATCTTACCTTTAAATTTTAAAAGAGGTTAGGTTAATTCAGTCTAATTTTTAGAACGAACGTGATCTGCTGAGCGTAAAATTGTTCGTTTTTTTAAATAGGTATTTTTATTTTTTTTTTTATGGCTATTTATAATGGCTGTTTTAAGTATTATGGTGTAAGTGTTTTTGTGGACACAAAGTATATTATTTACCGTTTCTACTTCGTGAAATCGACAACTTTTCATGTTTAGATCGATTATGTATAGAAGTAAATACTACCTGTTTCCGATCAGTCATCAAAATTATATTTTAATAAATAAATATTAAATATTTTTTAATATTAAACGTATCTAATTGGTACTTTAAAGTTTAATTTTACAGTAAAATCTAGACAAAATTGTTACTTGGAGTCGTAAAAATTGACGTACACCTTGACGAAAACTTATCACTCCACGAAGCTCTTATGTTATACTACAAGAGTTAACACTTGAGGAATATCTGATAATTTTATTTGCGCCATCCTAGCTGCTTCCGTGCTGTGTTGGCTCAATTCCAAACATTCATCTAAAATTTTTTTCTAATTAGTACTATATGAAATAATTGGTTCAACTTAAAAGTTGTCATCAAAGAAGCCCGATTGCAATTTAAAGCTATCACTATTAGTTTATGTTATGATTACGTATTTTAGATTCTGAGCGGAGCGATGAATGTATTGATTTTACAATGATGTATGTTTTTTTTAAAATTTTTTTTTTGTGTCTGTGTACACGATGATTAGTCGAAATAATGCATCGATTTGCAACTTCAGTATCTTGTTCGATGGGAAAGTGAATATCGTTGGTGCATTGGGGAGGTCAAAATTCCCAGTAGTTTTCAAAAGCGCCGTGAAATTGTTGGGTAAAAAGTTTTGAAAATTTATTACAAGGCTCCTACTACATTGTTACATTGATATATGCAAAATATTAAAAATCCGTATTCACAATTTTTTTTATAGGTAATAAAAGTTCAAATTTTGACAAAATACGTAAAAATGACGAAAATGTGCAATATATTTTGATTTAGAAATTGATAAAAATTTTTCTTTTTAAATCTAAGATTTGAAAATATAATACAAGATTCCTCATAAGTTTGCCTATTTTTATCAATGAAAAAATGTTTATAAGCAAGTCAAAATAAATTTTTATGAGCGTTTGAAATTCATATTTTTACAACATTTGATATTCACTCGATTTCTCATGTAACGATTCTCTTATTTTATTGTAATTAAAAAACAAAGGACTGTAGATACATGAAAATGTTACTGAATGTTAATATTAGCATTTTCTATACACCGTACAATTTTGACTCTTTTTGAGCTGTTTACGGACATTGTCAGTTTTCAATTTTTTTAGTTTTTTTTCTATAAATATCAATAAAATTGTATTTGTTGAGTAAAAAAGCGTGAAAATTGAATGCAAGGCTCTTGATATATTGTTACAATAGCAATTAAAAAATATTTTAAATACATAGACACAATTTTTTTTTAAGCATTTAATGTTTGAATTTTGACAAAATTTATCAAAATTAAAATTTAATAATTATTTTGTAGTTAAAAAAGTTAAATCATTGAATTTAATACCATTCATAACAGTGACCCACTTGTAATCTACTGTACATAGTATCTATGTAGCATAGTGACATCCACTTACCACCTTTTTTTTATTCCTAAATTAGATATAAAATACAATAATTATAAAAATTCCTCATAAGTTTGCCTATTTTTATCAATGAAAAAATGTTTATAAGCAAGTCAAAATAAATTTTTATGAGTGTTTGAAGTTCATATTTTTTCAACATTGGATATTCTCTCAATTTCTCATGTAGGGATTTTCTTATTTTGTTTTAATTCAAAAATGAATAACTGTAGATGTATGAAAATTTCACTGAAAGTTTATATTAGCATTTTCTACACACCATTCAATTTTCAAAATAATTTGACTTATTTTGAGCTGTTTACGAAAATTTTCAGTTTCCAATTTTTTTAGGTTTTTTTTTATAAATATCAATAAAATTTTATTTGTTGGGCCAAAAAATTTTTTTATAATAAATGTTACTAACCATTTTCATTCGGTGAATCAATAATAACATTAGATGTTAAAGTTTTTGAACAAATTGGAAATCTAAGTTTTTCCTTAATATCATACCGGTTTTTAAATACTAATGTAATGTATAGCACTTTTAGATATGTTATTTTCTAAATAAGCGCTAATTTCAGCCCATATTGGGTTAGTGGCAACAGCTATTTCTAAAAAAGAAAAAATATAAAAACGCATCTTACACGTTACTATAGTTACAAAAGAACATTTTATTATTGACTTGCATACTTACTCATGTCACCTTTTTCGTCTTTGCTAACCACATTATCTTTAAAAGATAAAATAGCATCAGGTGGAACACCACATTTTCATCCGACCATGTTTAATGATGATATTGTAAAAAAAAACAATTAATATTATCAAAACAAATAAAAAAAAAAGATAATTTAAAGTCAACGATAATTTCAAATTACAGTGATAAAAAAACAATATTTTGCTATGAAAATCACATGTACTCGGCCTAATCGACAAATTACGAATGATCATTCAATTATTTCAATTAAGAACAAGTTCTTGTCAATTATAAAAATAATATTTTAGGATATCTAAATATAATTTTATTACCACAATAACTGTTACTATATTTAGTACACAGTCGAAATAGCATCCCAGCCCACATAATCCAAATATCGATTAGCGTATTAATAGAATAAACCATAGACCTATATACTAATGGACAGAGCTTCGAGAGAGGGCAGGGGTACAATATAGAGCGAGTGAAAAAAGAAAAAATGTAGAAAAATATATTATACAGTTCATTATGCAGGCACTTTCGCTACTTTATGTTCTTTCTCTTTTCTTTCTTTATCATTTATATGGTTATAATGTTATATACTTACATACATATATGATCCCCTAGCGTTGATGTCAGGGTTGGGTGAAAAGCGCTGTCCATTAGTTTATGGGTCTAGGGTTAGGCACACAAATCCAAAATATTATTCAGTGTCACAGACCACAGTGACCACTTCACATAACTACATGAGGCGACTGACGTTGAAGGAACCACATTTGTCTACGCTTATAACTTATATATTATTATCGCTTTAACTAGTTTCTATTTTGCTACACCTATTAAAACATTCTGAATTAGATATACTAAATGTTGTTTTAAATTACATAAATATTTACTTAATTTAATCAACAGTTTAATATTTAATAATATTTATTTTTTATATATTATGAATGATACAAACGGTGGGTGTACCCTTAATTAATACGTAGCATGTACACATTTACCTACATTATCCTAAATACCTACCTAATTAAGTTAGTAGTAAATATATGTATAAAAATTAAAAATGTTGATATGTATTTAACGGTATGCTAAATATTTGCATTTTAATAAAATAATATTAATTTATACTATTCATCAGTGATCAGTATAAAATTAACTATTGTTTTTATGGCAGCAAACGGTAAAATCGCCAAAACGGTTTTTTAGCCATTAAAAAATGTCGTGCGAATTCCAGTGACTGTCGTGCGAATTCATGCTAATGGCCTGCTAAATATTGGCGGTATCACTTTTGCAAAAATCGCAAAATTTCTCTAATGGGCCGGGCTGGCGCAACGGTAAAATCGCCAAAACGATTTTTTAGCCATTAAAAAATGTCGTGCGAATTCCGGTGACTGTCGTGCGAATACATGCTAATGACGTGCTAAATATTGGCGGTATCACTTTCGCAAAAATCGCAAAATTTCTCTAATGGGCCGGGCTGGCACAACGGTAAAATCGCCAAAACGGTTTTTTAGCCATTAAAAAATGTCGTGCGAATTCCAGTGACTGTCGTGCGAATTCATGCTAATGGCGTGCTAAATATTGGCGGTATCACTTTTGCAAAAATCGCAAAATTTCTCTAATGGGCCGGGCTGGCGCAACGGTAAAATCGCCAAAACGATTTTTTAGCCATTAAAAAATGTCGTGCGAATTCCGGTGACTGTCGTGCGAATACATGCTAATGACGTGCTAAATATTGGCGGTATCACTTTCGCAAAAATCGCAAAATTTCTCTAATGGGCCGGGCTGGCACAACGGTAAAATCGACAAAACGGTTTTGTAGCCATTAAAAAATGTCGTGCGAATTCCGGTGACTGTCGTGCGAATTCATGCTAATGGCGTGCTAAATATTGGCATATATATAAAGTCGATAAGTATATTTTTTCTATTGGGCCGGGCTGGCGCAACATTGCTCCAGCCCGGCCCATTAAATTTTGAGTTTTGCAGTTAAACCAATACCATGCAAATTTTAATTTTAGTCATGCAAATTCATGCTAATTGCATGCTAACTATTGGCTGTCGCAACGTACGTAAACAAAACTCAATCTAAAACGTTAAAAAAAATTAATAACTCGCAAAAAACATTAAAACAATTACAATAATTTGACAATATTTATGTTTTCAGAAGCATTGGCCTAGTGGACCAGTAGTGGATCTAGGGAGGGGGGGCAAAGGGGGCATTTACCCCCTCCTCCCAATCGTCATAGTTTCCCTATGTTTTACATTGTGTTTAGCCAATTTTGTAGCCAATTTTTGTACTATTTGAATTTTTTCTCCCCATGCCCCCCTCCACCCCTAAATTAAGCCCTGGATCCACCACTGTAGTGAACTCCAGAATATTAGTTTTGACATATCGGATAATACATAATAATTAGATATTAAAACAACGTAATAATATAAGAGAAAAAAAAGAGTAATAAAGGATAAATCGATTAATAGCAAGGCTGGGCAAGTTAATGATTTTATTTAACTCAGTTAAGTTAAGTTAATATGCATCAATAACAAAAAGTTAAAAGTTAAAAGTTAATGTAACTCTAGGTTAACTCAGTTAAGTTAAAAATTAATACACACTTTTTAATAAATTAAAAAAAAGTTAATTTGTTTATATAACGCTAGCGTACTTAATTTTTTTCCAACCCAAAACTAAATTATAGGATATAGTGTTAATACTTCATACAGTATTTCCATATAAGTTAGATTCGAATGATATCAATTTTTAACTTTAAACAATTTATGATACATATTTTTGGACATGAAAACGAAATAGACTGAAATAGTGAAATATTATAAAATTAAAAACAAAATAAATTACCTTAACTTATTTCTTAAAATGAAAAATTTACTCGTTAATTTCACGTTGATTAAGAAAGAAATTTAATAAGTTAACAGTTAAGTTAATGAAAAAACAAAAATAACTAGTTAAGTTAAAAAGTTAAAATAAAATTAACTTTTTAACTTAACTTTAACTTTTTAACTCGTTAATGCCCAGCCTTGATTATTAGTACTCTACGGGTAATGGTTTTCAATAATATTATATTATACTAATTATACATCCTTATTTGTTTACATATAAAATATTATAATACAAATTACAATAAAAATTCTAAATTCAAATAATTATAATACAATTTAAAAATTCAGTTACTAAAAAAACCATTTGTTTAAATAGCTCTCTTTTGCACAAATTTTTCAATTCAGTGTTAGGTAGGTAGCTCTTCGGCGTATGACTTCGAACGAATAGGGCTTGCCGGTAGGTCCCGAGGAGGGCCAATCTTCCGGGATATGTTTTTTTAAATATTTTTTTCAATTATTTAACCATACAAAATAGTAATTTCAACTATTCATTATGGTTGATTATACTGTTTATTTTATAGGATTATGCTATTATTCCAACTATTATTTTATGGTTGTTCCAACTACATTGATTCAACTAATTCATTTTAGTACTCCCAACCATACATTTATTGTGTCACTATATTAACCTGAGATTATGGTTGGCCTAACCATTTAAACAGCTCTATCAACTACATTTTTTTTCCATGTGTTACTTGGGACAGTATCGTATTAATTGTATATACAATAAATATTAGACCTATAAGAAGTATCTTGAGATGGTTTTTAAACAATTAAAAAAAAATTGATATTATTAAATGTGTTGTTTTATTGAATTTAAAGCAACATTACTGAAATTAGGTTTAACTTGGGATAGTAGTAAAGCATGGGATAGGCATGTCCCAAGTTGCCCTAAAATCGGTTTAATGTATTTACCTCCAGACCTTATCGCGTACAAATTACTTTAAGGTGATAACAACGGTTAAATTTTATTTACAATATATTCACCGTTCAATTAATATATAAATCTACTTCATAGTTAAAAGTTCAACTAGCATATACACATTACTTAAACCTGATTCGCTTATATTTTAGAGCTTTTGATAATATAACATTGTTACTTAATTAAATAATTAATCATTACTTGCCATTTATACGGCTGTAAGTAGGTAGTCACGTTGTTTGTATTAGTGTGTATACTGCATGAATACATTTATAATGGTAAAAAAGATAGTAAGTCCCAAGTAACCCGGTTTCACGGTAACGGATTTCAAATGATAATTTGTTACCTACAATATATAAATGCCTAATAGTAATATAATATCGTAATTTGTAATTTTTCTAGTTTATATTGTGGCCAGTATAAAAAGCCAGCTATTATAGTAAGTAGCAAATAGTTACTATTTATTATTAAATCATACTTTAACAATAATTAAGATGAATAAAAACATACGAAAACGGATCTCTTTTCGATGGCCACCCCTAAGTATTTTCTTCTTATATGTTTTGCAACTTTCAAGTGAAGCTCTGTGTATATACTACCTATTATATAGCTGGTAAGTGACCGAATTCCCGTCGCTTTTGTAGTTAAGTTTTACTGGTTTAGTTCAAGAATAAGAGAGTGCTTCACAACATTTATAGACGCCAATAAAATTGATCCGCAATTATCCAATCAGCACAACACATGTATTCTCGGGTTCAAATCGAATTAAGAGGATTCCACCCGATGATTTTCTGTTTTTGTTTAACACACGCGTGACATAGGGTTTTAGACATGTTCTTTGTCAAATGTACCTAATGAACCTAATTGACCTAATGAAGTGATAATAATTCTGAAAACCGATTTTAATTTGTCGTCAAGTCTACTTGAAACTGACTTTCCTACATTTTTGATATTATCCCCCAAATTCCTAAAAACGTTATATTTAAAAAGAGTAATTAAAAATTTGTAATATTTCCTAACTGAACCTAATTTAACACTCCATATAAGGCCATAGTCTAATTTATCATTAGAGGAACCACTATTCCGAATTTAAAATTCGTACATTGGATAACTATGTAGTTTTTAAGATGTAGTGATGAATGAAGGACTGGCTTTTTTATATAATACTAGCTCATCCCGTGCACTCCGTTGCCCGTTATATGTAGGTAACACTCAATATGACTCAAACTTTGTTCAATTCGTTATCTAATATTCAGTGTATGGTGTTCAAAATGTATCTTAACTTTTCTGTTGCCCGGAATAAAAATTCTGATACGCAGCAGTATATTATCAGGTAGGCAATCTACCTGCGGTAGATCGTGGACCCCGTGCTGTTTATACTTAAGTGTATGATTTAACTCTAAAGTATCAAATTTATACCAAGTTTGTCGTTTTTACTTAATTTCACCTACTGTGGATTAATATAATCAATTAACCTAACCTGACCGTATTAAAATCCGATGAATAAAAAAAACCAAATTTTACCCTTTTTAAATTGGCCTATCTTCTTCCTAGAGGTCTAATCTACACACAAACATTAATTTATACATATATTGACAAAAAATAATAATACAAAATTAATCAACAAACATGTCCGATTAACCAATAATAACCCAATAAATATACGCTATTATTATTTGAATCTGCAACAATAAACTAATTTTTTATTTTATTATATGGTTGATTTTTTTCTGGATAGATGGCGCCACAATGGTATTTTTTAAATCCAGATTTCCTACTTTTCTGGTGGCTTTTCTTAAAATGTTCTTTCATAAGATCTTTCTCCGTAATATACTATTTCGTTTAAAAAAAAAAATCAAGATGATGTGAAAGTAGTTCCAGAGTTTAGTCGGTAGAGAGATTTTCATTTCACATTTATTTAGTTAGATAGACAACGATAATATTAAAAACCAATATACCTAGGTAGTATATTATATTATTATCTTTTTATCTAAAAGTCTCAACACTGTAATAATTAGTAATTACTAATTATTCTTATATTCGAATTATAACAATATGATTTAGGACATTACACAATATGTAGCTATACATAAGATATACATTTATAACTAATTAATTACCTACTCGTTCAAAATTCGATTTTATTATATCGGATGAGGAAATGTAGGCAGCAATCCCTTAAGATGTGGATGTCATACTGCAATTGTTGTCTCTACCTTACTAAGCATAATATACCAAGATGTACGTCCAGCAGTTTATATTTTGAGTTGTTTGCTTGAATATTAGAATAAATTGACTAATAATGTATTATCAAATTTGAAATAGGTATGTAAGAACATTATCAGTGTTCAGTCGTTTTTTAAGTGAATTGTGAGCATTTTTAATTAATTTCATTATATTAAATCTTATAGTTCATTTAAAAATAATAATGTAAAAACCAACAAGAGAACTCAGATAATGTTCATACATTTAAGTTTGATAAAAAGTCTATTCATTCCAATATTCAAGCTAACAACACACAAATGGAGCTACCAGACATACATTTTTGTATATTATGCGTTAGTAAGACAATACGTCCTTTTAATTAAATGTAGGTACTCTTTTAGCTAAAAATGATTCAACATTTTAACCATTTAATTACCTAGAAAGTTTTTTGATTTTTCAGTAGAAGAGAAGAGGTATAATTTTATTCCAACAGATTATAGACTGTTAATAAATTACAACAGTCAATAAATTGTCATGTACTAAGTGAATATAAATAATAATTAAAACCAAAACTTTATTTGAGCAAATAATGTATTAATATGGATGTTTTTTAATAATTATATTGAATACTTAGTCAATAATGAAATGTTTATGTATTAGTAACCCAGATTTAATTTAAGCAGTTATGTAGTCATTTACGATTCATAGACAATACTATTGCAGTAGTTATCATTAATATATTATGAAGAAAAAAAATTATCAGAAAATTAAACTAAAATGTTTTTATTGGGCCAAGTTTGCAAGTATGGTTCTGGAAACTCAAAAGCCACATCCCTGCCGGTCAGCTTTCGATATACAGATGCAAAAGTATTCACCTGTAAAAATAAAACAAGATAATGTTATTCAGAAAAATATTATGTGAGTGAAAGATGAATATATTTTTATCCATAAATTTGTTAGACTAAATTGGTATTAAATTATCCCGCACTAGGATAACGAACCACGTTAATAATATGGTATAAACTACCAATTAGTAGGTTTTTTCACACCGGTTTGAGCAAGGAAATTTTTATTAGAATTTCTAGAGAAATACTTAATGCAACATCAATAGACTAAAAAATCAATAAAATATTCACTAATATATTTACAATACATTAACATATTTTAATATTTGTCTGGTTGGACGCTAATTGTATCAATTTTAATCATACATTAGTAACACACAGACATAATGAAATATATTTAACTGTTTACCTTTATTAAGATATTAAAGAATAAGGATCAATGACTAGTTGAACGAATATTGAGATAATATATTTTTTCAATGTGATTTGTAAATTAATTATTTCAACTACTGATCATAGTAAACATAGAAAATATATAAAACTACTTTAGTATAACACATGGCTAGAACTTAACAGTTATGTAGAACTGTAAAGAGGGATGTAGTGCATCTTTGACTTTGCATGTTTTAATAAAGTGTAGGTTAAAAATAGATAAAATCATCTTAAGGCTAAGAGGATAAAAAATAATCATTCCTAATCATTTAATAGAGCACAAGGATATAACTTGATAATAATGGAAAACTGTAAAGACCGATGTAGTGCATCTTAACATAATTTAAAGTAATTTTATTCTTCTGTATATTTTGAAATGTAGGTTTAAAATGGATAATATCTTCCAAAGAGTTAGAAGGATATAAAAATCATTTCTAATCAAAAGAATATAGCACATGGATAGAACTCGACAATTATGGAAAACTGTAAAGAGCACTGTAGTGTATTTAAGAATTCAAACTATTTGCACTCTGCATAAAGTTTAAATAATGGAACAATTTATTATAAAAATAAATACAATCTCCATTTTTTAAATTAAAATATTATGTATGGTAAGTAAGTAAGTATATAATTAGTTGATACATTATATGTCATTAAATGATTATCAATGTATTTGAAAAAAGATACTGATTAAAATTATGATATATGAATTTATAAAAATGTATTTTGTATAAATTATAATTGTTGAGTTTTCATAGACAACAATGCTAACAAAAAAAAAAAAATATAGATGAGTAATATATATTGAGGAGTTACCTATTTTATCTTTATTATGATTTATTAATTTATTAATTTAAAAGTAAAAACATATGATTTTATAAAAACAAAGAAATAATTTTTTTCAAAATGTTCTATTTGGTAATTTGTAAATAAGTATACAACAAATTAATTACCTTGTACTCAATATTGTTTTGTTGAGTTTTGTCTAAATGAACTTTCATAATTTGTTTTCCGTCTAATTTCACCCTGATACGTTTACCAATGATTTCTGCTGGAAAGACTAAATCCTCAAGGATTGCATCGTAGACCCAAGTTAAAGTTCGACTGGAAAATATTAATTTGATGTTAATACTCCAATAAAACAATTAATAGCACAATTTAACAATAATACTTATATAATATTGTTATGTTGAAATAATAATAATATTAATAATAATACATTTTGTATTATTATTTGTAATACAAGAATTGAAAACATTTTTTAATTTATGTCCGCTTAGACGCTATATGTATCAATTAAATATACATTAGTAACACGCAGACTAGAATACATAATACTTTTTTTTTATGTCAAATATACCTTCTTGGACGCTTTTGATTGCTCTGTGACCTTGTTTTCCTAGTTGGTTTTGGTAATATTCTTCGATCACCAATAAACACAACATGCTTGCCACTAAACTTCTTCTCTAGTTCTCTAACTAAGCGAGGTTGAATTTTTTGGAATTTAGCTCGTTGCGGCATGGGCACATAGACAATGACGCTCTAAAAAAATATAAAAATGTAGAGAAATAATGAAGTTATAATCAATTAAAAATTTAATTTTATACAAATTATATGTGTGGTTATAGTAGATAAAGACTAGTATATATTATATACAACAGTTATCAAAGACCAATACTTTAATATGTCATCAGTGTGGACCATTGTGGACGAGTACAAAAGAACACAACGCATTTGATGATGTGTAAAAAATAGATAGCTGGTTATGAAACGTGATGGTAAGAACAGTGTCCGTGTATGTACCTAAGGGCTTTTTTTTACGATAGTTCAATTTTTAGAAAGTTTAGCGTATATAATATGGCATAAATTACAAATGCTCTTAACTTAGTTAAAAACTAAATTATCGTACAAACCCACATATAAACACCGATAATGTTCTTACCATCAAGTTTCATACGATTCACTATAATTTTTAAACTAATAGAGTTAAATGTGATTAGCTGAGCGTAAATTTAGTGTATTACGCACTTGTAAGACGAAGACAACGAATGCCTGTGGAATATCCTCTTAAAGATAAAACGTCATTATAATGATCAGAAGAGCTGAACGTTTTCAACAATGCGAAAATACTTGTCAAAATAGGGATATTTCATTATACTGGTAAGTATCATAAGTTTTTTAAATTTAAGTTAACCCTACATTTTTCTGACTTTATAGAAAGATAATTAATAGGTATATAATTAAAATTTAAAAAATGTATTTCAGGAAAATGAACTTACACTAAATTATAACATACGTATTCTAACTGTAGAACATGACAAACATAATATTATGGTCAGATCCACAGTTTGCAACACGATGTTTACTTATACCTATCATCAGATGAGCACAATTTAAAATTTAACTGCCAATTGTGTCGACGTGTAGGCAAAAATTCGATGGACGTCAAAAGAAAATATACCGTGAAACACAAAAACGGGGAGGTGAGTATTTTTTTCACAGCGCCCCCAAGTAAATACCTTCGTCCGACACTTAGTGATCGGTAGCTTACCTTTTTGCCGAACACCTCGATCTCCTTGGCTTTGGTGATGTATAGCTCACGGAGTTGGGCCTTCAAGTCGCTTTTGTTCTGCAACTCGAGCAGGGCCTGGGCGACGGACAGCTCAAACTGGTCAGGCTCCGAGTTTCCCTTCTTGACGATTTTGGCTTGCGCGGGAACAGGCATCTACCAAAACACACGAAAGGTGGCGTGTTATAATTAAAAATTTTCATCCGATCGATTCGGACGATCAGCCGCCCGGAAAAGGTAACGCTCTCGCAAATACCGCAGGGCACTGGCCGAAATGATAGAATTACGTACCTTGGTGGTGAGTTCCGACGACTGGATAAAGGCGAAAAACGTAAAATAAAATCACAGAACGTTCCAAATGGTCAATGGTGGCCGTAATTTGTCGATGGTGAGACGTGCCGTAGTGTTACGTGTACGGTATAGTGTATATCCCCTCCACAACTAACGTGATGGGCATGTAGCAAATACCATGGATTATTTGCTTGTAGACATACATCGGACGACCGTCGCAGGTGCGGCACTACCATAGTAAAGCAAGTAAAATGGTTACTACAGTGTTCTCAGAAGCACGGTAATTCACGTCCTCTCGTCAACACTCTACGACAGTGTTGTACTCACTGTACAAGCAGGGACGCACAATACAGAGAAAATATGACGTGATGTGGGCAATCTATAGGACAGCATGTCGGCATCAGCTGCAGCTGCAGCTATTTTCAAAGACACATTTTACCACGATATACCATATACTCAAGGTTTATAGATTATAAACAATTTTTTTTAGATTCTGAGCGGAGTGAGGAAGCTAGTGTTTTTCGATGGTGTTTTTATTTATTTATTTATTTTTTATCCTCTAAACAAAATTTCTACCAGTAGAAATGATTTGATTTCAACATAAAGTGCCTTGTCTTTTAGGAAATTGGATCAAGATGGTACTTTAAAGAAGTCATTTTTCGATTTTCTTAATAGTTATTTAATACCAAGAAAAAAACTACCGAAACATTACGAAAAACCGCTAAAAATGGGATTTTAATTTCTAACGCTTTGTTTATCACCATAGAAACTAATAAAAATAAAAATAATGATTTTAGTTATTTTGTAATTCTACAAGAAATAGGTGGTTGTACAGCTGTAAAGTGACAACATTTCATATTAAATAACCAAGAATAACTTAAGTTATTTCATTGTAATTTTATAATATTAATTCAACTTACCAGTCAGCGTATTAATAGTAAGTAATAACAATACAAAATAAGACTACTAATTTTTCCGAGTACCTTATTTATTTCACAATTTGTGCTTTGAGTTTCAATTTTTCAAATTTTATCATTTTCAAATTATTCTTTTTTGTTCATAACAAATTATTTTAACAATTCAACTTAACATCTTATGACCATATGCTTTAAAAGTATAAAATAATAAGACCCACATTTCGCATCTCGAGTTCTCGGCCCACGGGAGAAGGCAGACACATTCGTCGTGACTGGTCTCGCAGGGTTACCGGGGTGAGAATGTGCAAAGCATATTTTGATAAAATTAATAATCACCACAGCAACAGGTGACTTGTGAAAGTCGGAATTAAAAAAGGAAAAAGAGGAACAAATAGGGACCCGCGTCTTGCGACGCCTAAGATACGTGCTTCAAAAAGGGGGGGACATAGGGACAATTAATATGTTACAATGCTTTTAGACCACGACGACCGATGTTTTGAGATGTTGTACGTTGTTGTGTTTGATCGCCTTGCCCGCTGAGGGCCCATCATTGCTTTGTTAGCTCATCATAGCTGTGGTAGACAATTGGTTGAATATATGGTCCACCATAAAGTTAGAACAGCGGCCACGAGGATTTTCGTGTACGGTGTGATGCTTGGCAGTATCGATGGGACTTGACACAACAAATACGTCTTTGTGGTTAGCGCCCAGCGGTCAGTAAAAGGAAAGCCGATCGGTCGGCGACAGAGCTTCGTACTTTTTCTTCGTAGTGGGGCTGGTCAGTGTCGTCATATAGGCTCTTTTTGTACAACAATAATAATTTTGGGGTACAGGATGCCCTGCAGTGTATACTTTACAACAAATAAAAACCTAAAACTTCAAAGAATTCAACAATTTATTGTAGTAAATACTTTAACTTGATACTAGAATTTTCTTTGTAATAAATACTAATATATAACATTTAAAATTATAAGTTTCAGGGCTCAGAAGTTCTAGCAAATGCATATATTTTTTAGTAAGTCTTAAAACATCCAAAGTTAGATACAATTTTGTTTCACACTTCCCTGATGTAGTATACGAAATTTTATTTTGCTAATTTTTACATACGTATTTAAAGATTTTAGTGCTATTTTACTTATTTTGAATTTTAAGTTCTATTTGTTTGTTATTTTAGGTTTATTCTCATATTATATATCCTATTAATTATGGAAATAAGAACAGAATTTTGAACATGCTTATATCAATGTATAAATACTATATAAACTAAATTTTTTTGAATTTTTTATATCTGTTCATCGATAATGTCTAAAATTAAAGAATTTTAATTATTATAAATTAATCGGAAATGCTAGTATATTGTAGTGGCTTATTTTTTTAGTAAAGGAATATACTGTAACATATTCCTGAGCCTTGATCACCTTATATTTACCGTATAATATATTATCACATTTTACTATTATACATATAACCTATGATAAAAAAGGTGTTTTATTTTGTATATTTCCCAATTTTTAGTGCATATTTTGACTTTTTAATTACATATAATTGGTGCTAAAAAGTATCTTTTTAGTACGTTAACTTTTGAGCCCTTGCCCCTTATAATTATGTGGTAGGGAATAATAATGTAATATTGTCGGCTATAATATTGGCTACAACTAGTTTGCGCACATTTTAAAATTTCCCTGCTAAAACCTGTAACTCGTTTGCGCACAACATATTGTAGAAGGAACCACTCGATTGCGCACAACATATTATATACAATAATATGGTATAGCCATGATTATATTTTGTACATAATATTATTATATACCTACAACACAGCTTTACACAACACACGTGCCAACAGTGATATTAAGTATAATTGGTTTTTAGACGCAGATAATGGTCTGTAATCGGCAATATTACTTCGATAAACTTTATCAGTATTTATGACCCATCAATAAACTGGTACTATCGTTTTGAAATCGCAAACACAAATTTTTAGTTTTAGTTTCGACAATTCTCTCGTATAGCCCTTACAGAAATATGGATTACGAAATAACAAATATATACTATACGCGTCGCGGTAAAATATGTGTTTATATTAACAATTTTAAGTTTTCGAAGTACAGAAAATTAAAATGTGGGAATTTTTCATTTCGATGTACCAATAAAAAATGTAAGGCAATTGCTACATTAAATCCTCAGTGTACAAGTATTATTAATCATAAAAACGAACATAATCACAGTGAATATTCTGAGAACGCAGTACATAAAGATATTATCCGTAGTTCTGTTAAAAGAAAAGCCGTTGAAGAAATGCATACACAACCAAGTAAAATTATTAGACGAGAATTATTATTAAAATCAGATTATAATTTAAATCATGGTGACATGCATTTGTTACGAAATTCAATGTATGCAACTAGAAAAAAACATTTCCCAAAACTCCCAAAGACTGTTAACGAGGCTGTATTACAGCTGAAAGAATTCCAAGTTAAATTTAAAGATGAACAATTTATGTATTTCAGTGATGATAATAGTGTAGTATTGTTTACATGCTCAACAAATTTGAGTGCTTTATGTGATGCTCCACATGTATTTGGAGATGGAACATTTTCTTATTGCCCAAAATTATTTACACAGCTGTATACCATTCATATTTATCAAAATTATTTTTACGTACCAGTAGTATTTTGTTTTTTAGAAGATAAACATACGTCAACATACACAACTATGTGGGAAACACTTCAAAATCTTTGTACTCACATTCTCGATCGGCAACTTATTATTAAAGAATTTCATGTTGATTTTGAAAAATCAGCTCATAACTCAATTTTAAATGTCTTTCCACAGTGTAAAATTGTATGCTGCACATTTCATTTAGCTCAATCTTGGTTTCGTCGAATACAAAAAAGTAGTAAATTATTACGGGAATATAAAAATAATAATTCAGATGTAGGTAAATGGCTTAAATATTTTTTTGGTTTGCCGTACTTGCCACCCGATGAAATAGAAATAGCATTTTCAAATTTAATAGCTATTGCTCCACCTGATGGATTATACTTCTCTGATTATGTTTTTTCATCATATATATCACCTAATTCAAATTTCAATACATCCCTGTGGGCAGGAAAACCAGATGATTTACCCAGAACAACGAACGGAGCTGAAGCATTCCATAGGCATTTTAATAATCAATTCTATAACCCTCATCCACACGTATACCAAGTAATAGATGTTATTTTAAACATTCAATCAGAAACTGATCTTAAACTGAATTCAATAAAAATGAATATTAATAACTATCGCCGGAAAGAAATATTACAAAAAATTGAGTACATGAACAATTTGTGGACAAAATATTCAAATAATGAAATTGATCAATTGAATTACTTGGAACAAATGGGCAACCGCTTTTAAACATAAATAGATGACCGCTAAAATAAAAATTAATTGTACATATTCTTTAACACAACACACCAAAAATACATTTTTAACCACACCAGTGAAGTTAAAATATTCACTGACAGTCCTAAGTCTGTAAAAGTGGGAAGGGAAATGTGTGCGCAAACCAGTGGTTACACTAGAAATAATCTGTGCGCAAACGAGTTGTAAAAATGTGCGCAAATGAGTTGTAATTTTAGTAAATGTGCGCAAACCATGTGCACCCTATAATATTGTCGGCCGAAATATGGTTTTGCTAAAATACATGTCCAATAAGAACTTATAAAATAATTGTATTATAAAAATAAACCGTTTTTTAATGCCAAAATATAGCTATAATGATTGATAAAGGTACAAATTCGTGCAAAGTAAATACTTTGATTTTATTTAATTTTCAGAAAAATAATGTTATATTCTAATGTAAATTCTAAATATAGTAATAACTAATAAGTATTTTCAAATCGAACAGTTTTTGTAGAACACTAAATTCCTTATAAAACCTGTATAATTTAGGAACGTTTATAAATCTTAATACTCCACGCTAGATATTCATAGGAAATGTTCTGCGAAGGTACCTATTTAGAGGAATAAAAAGCTCGCAGCTCTCGTCTGGTATCATAATAATTGGAGTAATAATACGTGAAAATAATAAATTAAAAAATTTCGGACACGTGAATGTGGCAACACCGCATAAAATATTCTATGCTCAATTGTGTTGCTAAAAAGGTATATGCTCAATCGTTTTATGCTCAATGTTGCTTTACCGATCTATCGTATCATTCATCCGGCAGCTGGCTCAAGGTTTAGAATTAATTGATGAAATAAGACAAAATGGTGTTCAGAACATTTTACCCGTAAGTTATCACAGGCCTCTACAGGGGTACCTCTACTTATGCCGTCCGCTCGGTGACAACTGGGTTTTAGGTATTTTTACTTGTAAATAGCAGGGATGGTAGACGGGGACGTGTGTAATCTAATGGTGCAGGTTTCAAGTCAATCACACATTTACAAGTTATAATATTTACAACCTACAAATATAATAGCGGTGTGTAGTGTGTACCGTGTGCATGAGTGCATAGACTGGTGACTACGCAGCTAGATTCTACAACAACTACAACATGACAACAATAATTTTTGGTATTTCTGTAAGAACTTAGTTATTATCCAGTATCGCAACATAATAATAATTGTTTCACCCCGTCTCCACCCACCCATGAATTGATGACACGAGATGGGATTTACCCATAGGATTTTTATAATTAATTTTATATTTATAACTATTTTTATCAATTTAATTTCAATATTTTTAACCATATAGTTGTTGTTGAAATAAATGATAACATTATTTTATTGTTAATTGAACCGTATACTTTAGTAGTACGAATTGTTGGACTCTAATAATTTTAAAAGTGTCAATCGAACCCTTCATTATTGTTAAATATTTTACGAACTATAAAAAATAGTTGCAAATACCGTTAATTATATTGAAAATGCCAAAAATGCCAACTATTTACTTTTAGTATTCTCAACCTAAAGTCTTAGTTGTTGTAATCTTGTGTATTGTTAGGGCAACCAAAATATTTCCAACTATTTACTATAACCAAATTATTTTTTTCCGTGCAATTTTAACTAATATAATTGTTTAACTAAAAAAATGGAAGACAATAATTTGTCTTAAATAAAGTACAAATCTTATCGTATTTCTCTAAATTTAAAATAGGTATAATATAAATAATGTAATGGACATATGGTTACTATCGATATATGTTTTTGTTTATATTTATTAGATATTCACTGCTCTCTGAAACATTCTCTGTTCAAAATTCGTCATGGGAAATAATTACTATTTTAACTTCATTTGTGAAAATTGGCAATCTTTTGTATTATACATCCAGCGGCTGGCTGAAGGTTTGAACTAATTTAGGAAATAAGACAAAATGGTGTTCGGAACATTTTACCCGTAAGTTATCACAGACCTCTATACAAGGTAGGTATTCTATTCAGAATTATGATAAAAAAATGTACTTATAGTATTATTATCATAATAGGAAAGACAATCTACTCGAGTCCTGTACCGAATCGCGAACGGTGAGCCTATAGTTATATTTAAATACGACTTACTTATGAGTTATAATTTTAATGATAATTAATTTATAATAGCATTTGGCTTCGAACGATCACAGGAGTGAGTCAGACAACAAGAATTGCACGACCAAATTATTCTTATTTAAAATAGACAGACCAGACTGCTTTATCTTATTCTTGTTACATCTTCGGTTTCATTATATTATGTAAGATTTTAAAAAGTCAGTCATCAAATTTAGAAAGTTATTAGCATTGTTTAACTATACCTACTAATGAGTGTTTGAATACGCTATAAGACTGTTCTTACACTTTGTCTCTTCTTTTACGTAGAATAAAGGCATGATATAATATCATGCATCATGTTCTTAATGTCAGCGCTTAACAAGTTCAATAGTCACAATGAAAATACTGTTGATTTAGTAGAACTGTCATCATTAGTATGGGTCTATTAATAATCATAAATTTATATTTTAAATTAAGAATTTTATGAGACAAGTAGTTCTATAGAGGAAACAGTATAAGATAGACTTTATGAAGAGGTAACCAGACCAAACCATGAAAGTGCATTGCCTAGGATAGTTAAACTTTTCAATAGATAATGAACTTTTATCTGACCTTCGGGGTGTTGGGAACCCTTGGCTGTAGTATTAAGAATACACTATACATTAGGATATTTTAGCCATATAAGCATAATGTATTTTACATTTTAGATTTTGAGCGGAGCGAGGAAGCTAGTGGTTTTACAATGGTATTTATTTATTTATATCCTGTATACGAAATTTCTACCAGATGGAGTGCTTCGATTTCAACATAAAGTACCTTATCTTTTAGCAAATTGGATCAATATGGTACTTTAAAGAGGTCATTTTTCGATTTTCTCAATAGTTATTTAATACCACGGGAAAAACTACTGACAAATTACGAAAAACCGCTTAAAATGGGATTTTATAATTTCTAACGATTTGTCGATCACCGTAGCAACGAATAAAAAATTATAATATTATACTATTAGTTCAACTTACAGGCTATAATAAAAAATAAAAATTTTAAAAATCCAGACTGAAAAACCGTCTCCGCTCAGAATCGTTTTTCTTATACGATCTATATATATATAACTGAAATCAAGCAAAAGAGGAAATCTTTGTTACAGTTTGGCTTTGAAACTTCTTATCCAATTGTCATGCAGTTTTTTTTTAAATGAAAGAGGATACCACGGAGCAGGTTTTAGGCATAAATAAAGTCCGATAATGTTAGTCAATAATTAGTTATCTATACATATAAAATCCAAATACCACTGACTCACTGTTCGCTGTATCTCAAAAACTACTCAACGTACGGACTTGAAATTTGGAATAGAGGTTCTTCTCATATTTTCACCGTGCAATAAGAAAGGATTTTCAGAAATGTTACGTTTTAGTGGAGTAATTAACGATTATAATTATTCACTGCCAATACGTGATAAAATTTCTATCGTAAATCTAAAAATTCCTGTTTGAGCACCTACCGGGGGTAAACTAGCCTATGACACTCACAAAGAATGTGGCTTTGTATTGGTGAAAGAATTTTCGAAATCGGTTCAATAGTTTCGAAGTTTATCCCGAACATACAAACAAACGCTATCATTTTATAGTATAGATAAAAATGAATATTTGTGTGTAGATTAGACCTCTGGGAAGAAGATAGGCTAATTTAAAAAGTGTTAAATTTGTTTTTTTTTATTCATCGGATTTTAGTACGGTTGCGTTAGGCTTTTGTATTAATTGATCATATTAATCCTCCGAAGGTGGAATTAAGTAAAAATGACAAACTTTGTACAATTTTGATACTTTAGAGTTAAATCATACACTTACGTACAAACAGCACGGGGTCCGCGATCTACCGCAGGTAGATTGCCTACCTGATAATATACTGCTGTGAATCAGAATTTTTATTCCGGGCAACAGAAAAGTTAAGATAAATTTTGAACACCATACACCATACACTGAATATTAAATAACGAATTGAACAAAGTTTGAGTCATATAGAATTGGTACATTTAACGGTCAACGAAGTGCCAGCGGGATCAGCTAGTGATATTATATCATTGAATTCAAGTTTAATACAACCCATTATACATTGTCCCACTTGTAACCAACTGTACAGCAGGTCCACTTACCCGCTTTTTTTTATATACTTACTAGCCGACCCGTCACAGCTTCGTCCGTGATTGGTTGTTTATTTTGTTTTCGGACGATGATATGTATAATTTTTTATTTAAATTTTATCGTTTAATGTGATCGGCAAGTGAATATAAAAAACGGTTAATGAAAACGTATTGAAATGTTTCTAGCGGTATTAATGATAAATTAATTTTTATAGCACTTCATTACCCATAAAAAAACGTAAATCTTAAAAAAATTATGATTGTTCAACTACTTTTGGGTGTAACATGCTGCAGCCTGCAAAGTGCAACTCAGCCACCCTAGTAGGCAATCCGACTACGTCGGATCGCGGACAAAGGGAAACTCTTTCACCAATCACCTTGGTAGGCAATTTTCAATCATTCGATTTGATGCAAGTTGAAATTGTACTTGATCTGACCAAAAAACCAATGGCAACCGATAATAAATAAACACAAATAATTTCTACTATTGACTATTGACTATCTGACTAATGGGAACTATTAATAAATAAAAATAAAAATTTCCAATGTAAACTTCAATGTAAAATAACCTCTTTAAAAAGCGAAGTTCGGCAAATCCTTTCTTATTGCACGGTGAAATACGAGAAGAACAAAATATGAGAAGAATATTCCCAATTTCAAGTTCGTACGTTGCGTAGTTATTGAGTTAAAGCGATCATTACAACACAATCGCTGGTCGATGTATACATTTTGTTATACAGTCATAAAAAGCCAGCGATTCCGTGAAGACTAATATTATAACATATTTTTTCCAAACCAAAAAATATAAGTTAGTTCTTATTTCACCAAAATTGTCTTTATGCTTACACACCAAATAGAGTTATTGAGACTGCTGTATTTAAATTTCCATAATATGAAACATGAATACTTGTCACAATGTCACATAATTAGTTACCTTTGGTTAGGTCTTAGGTAGTATCTATACAAAATATATGGTTCCGTATTATCTCAAACATGGAAAGACAAATATATGCGATGTTATGATCAAGTCTATTAAACAGCGATATAATAATATTTTGTTATATTAATGTTGAACAATGACAATAACAAAAATGGAAAAACATAAAATATTACAACATAATATAATGTCTGATGTATTTATTAATTTGTTTTCCTTTTTTTGATTTAGAGAGAATATTATGTTTTTTTTCGCTTAGTGGCCGATATTGTAAGTATTTATTTTAAGTCAGTCCATTTGGTTTTCACTAAGCCGACTGGTTGATAACCTAGTCCGAAGTAAGTTTAGTCATGTAAATACTGATTGAATTAAATTGATTTTTAATCATGATATTAAAGTGAGAGCCAGTTATAGGAAATAATTTAATAATAATAGTGCACAGTTTATTATTAAATGTTGTGTATTCATAGTATTATAAATAATCATTTGTAATTTATATTATACTACTGATATCCAATCTCGACAACTGAAGTACAAGAAGTGGATGACAGCGAGGTAAAAAATTCTTGCATTCTTACACGATTATTATCAATGCTATAAATAATGACGTGCTGATATATACTTTACAGGTGTTGACGTCGGTGTTTTTAACCAGTAATTACAATATAGGTGTATTATAAATTTATAAATAATGAAGAAGTCACACAAAAACATTGATAATTACCACCCAGTGCAATCAAATTTGACCGGGGCTACAGTACATACCTTGTGTGCATAAAGGTGATTTCGATATCTCAGAGACCAAAATTGTTTTTTTTACTCTCTAATTACAAATTATGTTTGTGTGTGTGTCTGTTCAGTTACAGTTTATACAGTTTTGCTTAACACCATACATTGTAAGTTTATGCTAAAATGGGTCAGAAGAAAAATAACAGTCAGTCGTCGACAAATGAATAGTCTGAATTATTAGAAAAATACAGAAAGAATATCCACAGTAAAAATGTTTAAATAATTTTTACATTTTTATGAGTTATTTATTTGTGTACTTTTTTATTAGATTTGGTAGTTGCGTATAAGAAATTGAAATTAGAAAAAAATGCAACAATTTTATTATGTAGGTACCTTTAGACAATATTATAATATTTTATTATAATCATTTGCCGAAAAATTAAAGTATCTATTTATAGTTAATTTTTGAATTACAACAAAATGTCAAAAATCGTTAGAGGAGAAATTATTAACCAACGGTTGAATATCCATCGTAAAAAAATGAATTTCAAATGTTTAGACGAAATGATTCCAGTGTTGGGAATAGATAACTAAAATAATATCTAGATAAAGATGTTTAAAATAAAATATATTATAATACAAAATATATTGGTTATGTTACCAAAACACAAGAGAATTATAAGGACAGTTAGTAGTCGCGTTGACTCGTTGTATTGTGTTTTGATAATCTGATCCTAAAATATAAACTCTGAAGTATATCGATATTTATATTATAAAGGATACTGCCTGAATAATAGTATTAGAATTACATCGGGCATCACCCGAACAACCCACCACCGATTTAAATTATTTTACAAATTACAACAACAACCTACATTTCATCACGATTTAAACTAGACGATTATTTTTTTAATAATTTAAAAATGTGTTCATTGTTATTGTCAATTTAGATTTATATAGTCTCAACTTATTATACTATTATACATTTTACTACATTTATAACGAATACTATTAATTTAAAGAAACAAAATATAGTGTTTTATATTTTTTTTTGACATAGCTGACTGACTATAGCAGATAAAAAGGTGCAAACACTATTTTCGTCGCAGCCAAAGTCCTTTGGTAAATAACTAGAAGGTATCATATTTTCTCCATTTTTACTCCAAACTGCATGGTTATTAGCTGGTTTTTACTGTGGACAATATTCCAAACCATTATTTTACTTGCAATCCACTATGTCACGCGAGAGGTTCAAAAATAAATCATAGAACGAACTTCGTTTTTTTGACACTCAGCAACCCCATTCGGTTTGTGTGGGGGCCACGGTTGGTATGCTTTTTTTATGTGAGGCAGATAGATCGTCAGAAAGAACCCTGGGGGTCACCCATCTAGGAGCCTCCTCGACCGCTACACACATTACTATATTAGTGACTGCGTTCAATCACCGCGCTTCACCAGGTCACCATAAATTGAACTCTAATACCAACCATGTTAAATTGTATATTATATGTTTATATATTTATCAGTTTTTGCCAAATGTATTATATGTAACATTTGACGTATTAACAAATTGTATAAAATATTACAATCCTTAATATAGCAAGAGTACTGAGTAGTAAAATATATAATGGTTCACACAGATTAGTGTAAATTGAATCATTTGTTGATCGTTGCCACATCGATAAAATCAAATATTTAAGAAACTTGATTGTCATATTTGAAAGGTGATTTTGAAAGGATTTAATATAGATACTTTAGAAAATTAAGGTTTCAGAAATATAGTAAAAATAAATTGGACTACGTTATGTTATTTGGTATTAGCAAGACTTAAACAGTTAAACCATTTATTAAGAATGTAGAAATAAAATAGTTAGAATCATAGTTAAAACCAATTTTAATGTTTAGAAACCCATGTAAACATTCAAATTAATAACTATGTATATTCTTAAAACGTATCTACTGTACAGAGTGTGACGGTATGTATGCAAAAAAAAAAAGAAAATTAATTATGTTAATTTATGTTGATCATTAACTAATAATCAAATGTGTACCGGTTAATGGTTATTAGGTATTTTTCATTGCTTAACATTTTAAAAAACCCAAAATATATAGATCTATTAAAAATTTGAAATATACAAATATTATGTATTATAATAATTAACAAATATAAAATGTATCAAAAAAGGATACTAAAAAAGTCCAACAAATCAAAGTATACTGCTGGTAGCTGGTTAATTAAGAAAAATAAATCAATAAAGCTATGCTAATATTGTAATATTTAAAATATATCCATTTTTTTGAACTTTAGTACCTATCAAAAAAAATATACACTCGGACCAGAAGTTTTAAGTTTTAAGTAGTTTGTATATAATATTATATAATATATAGGGGTCACCAATTAATAATTTTGAAGGTCCACATTAGGAATCTGGAAATTATTTGCGTGCCATCAAAATTGTAGACGTCAGTAAAAACCAATGCACACAAACGATAAATAATTACAACAATAAAACCTCGTTTTCGATTTTTTTTTTCATTTATTGTCGTTAAATAATTTTTTTTGCTGAACAAAAAAACTTGAAAAGTTACCCATAAGCCATAAGTCATTTCATATTAAAAGTTGAAAAGTAATGAACATGTAAAGATTAAAGGCACAATTTTTTTTATAAGCATTTTAAATTCAATTTTTGACAAAATTCATCATTATCGCGAACATTATCAAATTATTTTGTATTTAAAAATGTATATACTGTTCAATTTTTATAGCTAAGAAATATAATTTTAAAACAAGGTTAAAATATTTATAAATATAAGTTATTTAACTATTTCAAATAATAATTAATAGGTAACAACAAGGCAACAAAAAACAACAGTATAACGTTAATATTTACACAATACCAGTTCTTAATATATATTTTGATGTTTTTGTTGTAATTAAAAAATAATTAGGTAACCCTAATGAGTCAAAATCTTATCAAATATTTAAAGTACCTACATTTTATATAGACCTAATATTATAATGTCTAAAATGTTTTACATTTTGTAGAGTCTGCATAGGTACCTATTTATAATTACCCTATATTAAATACCTACCTATTTATAAGTAATACTAACGCAAGTAAAACAGAAACAAACTACAACTATAACATTAGCATAACTACAACCTGCAGCCACATCTTTGGTTGACGGAATATCACTTCACGCGTGAAACTTAGTCCGCCAAGTACTGTGTTGGCAGCTATTTTAAGTTGAGGAAAAATAATGAAATACCAAACTTCAAAAAGTTATTGGATAAAAATATTAAAACAATTCACTGTCAAAATATATTACAATATAAATAAACTCATTCTATTCGATTAAACATTTACACAGTGCATACAGTGTAAGGCACAATTGTTGACAACAATAAACAATATGTTCACCTGCTTCCTGTTATAATAATAATAATATTAATTGTAGCCAGCAGTAGGTACTGGTGGTATTAATATATTACACATAATATTTTGCTTATTTTTATGTAATAGCCAACACAGTATAATATCAATTTTATATACAGCATAGAGTTTATAATAATAAATAATAATATATAACATCACTGAAGTAGGTATATTGGAACAAATGCAGTTTAGTTCCAACGCGATTTTTGTTTTTGAAATCTCTCCATTTTACTATAAACTATTTGGTGGATATTTTTTAATGCGTCACCAAATAATATAATTATATATTATTATGTGTTCTGATGTGTTCCGATCGTATCCAAGGGGACAATGTCATTATTATAATTATTTTTTTTTAACCGATCGGGTTTGTATCTTAATTTTAACGCACTAATAAATAGATAATATCTCTGATTCGCCAAGCATGCTCGCCATACCGTTTTTACATTTAAAAATGGATTAACACCGGGTAACGGAACTTAGCTCGGGCTGGATTCTTAAAAATGTTATTATATTTTGTTTGTTTATACTTTATGTTAAAACTTAAAATTATAATTTAATATTACATTTTATTATTGGATTTAATCAAGAAAATAATTGTCCTTATAAAAAAATCATGTTGTTTGTTCAAAAATATAACGTGCTATATATTCACCTCGGTAGTTATAATCAACAAAATAGTTCTATTGATTCTTTCATCAAAGGAATTCTCTAGGTACAACATTCTAACGAAATCCATGTAGCCTTTTTCGAAAAAAAATACATACTACTCTTGAGATTTTTTTGTACTACTAAATACAACTTCTGAAGACTTCCGTTTTTGAAAATGTACTGTATATTATTTAATAGATCATTTTTTGGAAAACGTTGATGGTCATCTAATTCAAAATTGCAACAAGGAGTCAAATTATTCACTCACTTATTTTATATGATATCATATTCAGCTGGTAACAGATTATTTCACCGATAGTACTAACATTCCCCAGCACCATTATTACATTTAGTCTAAAACTAATATGTATAGTGTATACTGTATTAGGTACCTATGTACATTTAATTTATAATAGGATCGCAGACGTCTCCATTTAACGACAGTCGAAAAGAAACGGGTATTTTGAATTAAAATAATCGAACTTAAATAAATACATATTAATTTCCAATAAGTATATTCATTTTTTTAACTGGCACCGCTGTTGTCACAATGTACTATAACAAGTGAGTAATCGGAATTTATACACAAAAACGCTCAAAGTACGTACTCAATTTCCATGGCTTTATGTATGTATTAAGTATTTATTTAATAATAAGCCTGATGGGCTAAGAAAATAAAAAAGATGCCTTCGGTACACCTACGCAGTGACCCTGTGGTTCGAGTGCTGTGAAGTCTATATAGCACCCAGGGCCCCACAGGCCGTTAATTGTACGATTAAAATTATTATATTACCCACAGAAAAAATTACGTCTTGCGACGATTAAAATTATTATAATTTCCTTAAATTTAAATTATATTTGCCATGTGACCTTTTTCCATCACCCAAAACTACGTTGTGGTCCCCCATAAAATTTATTTGCATTAACTGTCTTGCGACATCCTTTTAAAAATTATTAAAATTCCTTTACGCATACACCTGCCATGTGTCACACGAAAAATTATTATACCTGACAATATTGATTATCAATTATATAATTTGTTTTAAATGTATCTGTATTATTCGCATTTCGGTTAGACAAAATGTATTATTAATTATTATTATTATATTGTTTTGCCCAAAATTATTATTTACTAAACCCACATGTAAAATATAAAACCAATGATTACCTAAAACTCAAAAACTCAATCTTCTTCTTTTATTAATATAACTTAGACTTTAGAGTATCGCCTTTATATTCTATCTATTATTATTTTTCTAGTTAATTCAATTTAACTAACATGTACAAAACCTATGGTCTCCACTGAATTATCTCTAGGGATAACACGTAGTGCGGGCCATGGATCAATGCCTAAGTGTTCCATTATGTGTTGAGTGGAAAATAGGCCCCAAGAAGGTTGAACTCTCACAATTGATTTACAAGATTAGAGTATTATACATTTGTTTTCAAATAAAATCAATATAAAATTATAACCATCTATTGGTGTAACTTTCTGAGAGTGAGTACAGACTTCAGAGTCAATGTCGTAAAAATTATACAAGTCACGCCTGTGACTACGTTCATTTTCAGTTAAAACTTGAAATTTTGAGGAATTGATAAGGATTATAATTCGGTGATACGGGTCGTTGTTTGCTGACACAGCTTATTAATATTTTTCAACTGCTATTAGAACGATATATCAGGAGACTTATATAAAATTTCCACGCTTTTTTACCCAACAAATAAAATTTAATTGATATTTATAGAAAAAAAACTAAAAAAATTTAAAACTAACAATGTCCGTAAACGGCTCAAAAAGAGTCAAATTATTTTAAAAATGTTATCGTGTATAGAAAATGCTAATACAAACATTCAGTGAAATTTTCAAGTATCTACAGTCATATGTTTTTTAATTACAACAAAATAAGAAAATCGTTACATGAGATACCAAGTGAATATCAAATGTTGTAAAAATATGAATTTCAAACGCTCATAAAAAATTTAATTTGACTGGAAATATACAGTCAGTGAGTCATATTGGTTATATCGTGGTCTTATAAGCCAGAGCATCGTGAATTATGTTGTCCAAACAAAAAGGCGAAGAATGGTAAAAAAAATTACTTTTATCAAAATAACATCATAAAATAAACTCAGAAGGTGCCTAATATTATATCCTATAAGCTGACAGTCCGTCCGCGTTTTGGCTCAGAATCATTTTTCGTATACAATTATTTTGTATCATTGAATTAAAATTTAAAACACCCGTTGGTCGTTACAGAGACACCTCTATAGACTCCTACTGTACAGCAGATCGGTGCCCACTTGACTACTTTTGTGTGAAAATTCTGTCCAAGCCACTGATACCTAGTAGGTATGCCAACAAATCTAATACCGTGGAAGATCGAATCTAAATTAAAAAGATACAAACGGAAAAAACGATTTTAAGCTCCATCGAGATCACGAGTTATACAAAATTGTTATTTGCTACCAAATAACGGATGTACTTACCTATAATATTTATATTTGATATAATATACATAAATGAAAAATTCAAATTATAACAATTTTTTTAGTTTTTTTTTTTTCCATAAATGTCAATTATATCAAAATTGTGACAACCATACCCGGTCTCCCCTATTTGTTGTGTCAAAAAGCGTGAAAATTTAATACAAGGCTTCTGATATATTGTCACAATAGCATTTAAAAAATATTAAAAATACATGGGCAAAAATTTTTTTTATATGCATTTAAATTTTAAAGTTCGATCTTTGACAACAGTTACATATCAATAATATTGAAAATTTAAAAATGATTTTGCGTTAAAAGCTTATAAAATGTTCAATTTGTATAGCTAAAGATTGAAAATTTAAAACTAGGAACAACATAAAAATGTTATTCTATTACCAAAAAATATAAAAAATTTAAAATACAGTTTTATCTTATGTTCAAATTTAAACGAATTTACATACTATAATAGTAATTTATATTAGTTTATACCTATATTTCTTATCTATATGAGTAAATTGAAAATAAAATGAAAAACGTTTTAGACAGGTATTGAAATATATTTTTATTTTTAAAACACAAGCTTGAATTGACGATAAAGAATAAAAAATGTAATGTTGTAACTTCACTGGTGGCAAAGCAGAGAAAATACTATGGGAGTTTTAGAATTCAATATTCTTAAATATGATAGAATGAACCAACTTAATATATCGTAAAAATCCGGTAGGTAGTCCTAGCAAATATTTTAGCCCTCCGCCCACCGATAAACTATGGCACTGCCATGCACCATACAGTTTTTGAAATACTGCTAATCTTTTAAAACTATTTAAATAGGTAGGTTTTTAAAATTATTGTCGATAAAAAACTTGCTCAGTCAAAAATATGAAAATGTAATAGATAATACGTTACTCGTAAGTTATTATTCCTAAATCCTTACTTATTATAAAGTGTTGAAAAAAGCGAGAGTGGCACTGTTGATAGCATGTGTGAGGTCACTTACAATAGAGGCACGACTTAAATATGACTGAGACGATTTTATTGCCATAGGAGATTACGATGGGCACCGGCAAGTATATCGACTGGCATGTATTCGACGATTTTAAATTGTTTTAAAGCTGCATCGACGCGACGTTCAAAACAGACGGAATATTTCTGTGTGGACTTTTTGTACATTATTTATATAACAATTTAAGAAATATAACTTTGCAATTTTCCACCTAACCCGATAGCACATTGTAAGAAGTTGGTGAAACAGCCGTCGACCGTTGACAAGACTGAAATTAGAAAACTCGTATAACTTTAAACTAATACATGTTATAATAATATATTATATTGCTCTAAAAGCCTTGTACATTTATCAATAGAAAGTATATGTACTGGAAAAAAATTTCTGATTTACACTCGAATTGTTGTAACCTGTTAATCGTCAATAATACAAAATAGTGTAAAAATCTATGTGTAATCGTATAGGTAATAGATACATGTAGACCAAAGATAGACAATAAAAGATGTATTGTTACGAAACACAAATGTAAGTGTGATATAATTGTACATTTGTACATAATACTAATATAGGTCTATTATCACTAGGTTTATGATTGTAAAATATATACATAATAATTGAATCATATAAATTGAATATGGTTAAAAAAAAAATTATAAAAAATTAACGTTATTTGTAACGCACTACTTTATTAATGAAAAAGTAATGTAACGTAATAAAAATAATTTTAGGTAATTTAAATAAATATATTTGATGTAACGAGTAACGTAATTTCATTACTTTTTAAAAGTAATTTACCCAACACTGCTAATTAGGGTCCTACCGGAGTGTTGTCGAAGTACGAGCAATCTCGCCCACGTCGGCCCGCATGCCTAGTTGTCCCTATCTTGTAAATAAATAATAGAAAATATGTATAAACAAGACGTAATACTGATAAACCAATACGTTTATTAATTATCTCACGAAGCCGCAGATCCATCAAGATCAACTCTTTTAGACAGAAATCTTTTACAATTTATTATGTTGTATGGTTTACAAATATTTTGTTATACATTTAAGACATATAATCTCATTTACAATATTTAATTTCACACGATTTTTTAAAAAAGTAAATTACATTAATTACATAAATTATGTAATATATTTAAAATCACTACTCGATTGCTTAAAATTATTACTATTGTTGTTTTTCTAGTAAAATGTTTGATAAACCATTTAATTATAATGCTATATTTACAAACGTTTGTTGAGCATAACTAAATTTAACGTTTATTGCAAATGAAGTTCAAAAACAAATTATGGAATCAGACCATAAATTAACAGTTAATGTCACCATGGTTCACAAAACATTTGTCAATAAAAAACTTGAAGGTTACCCCCAAAGTAGTATAATAGATATAATAATAATAATAATAATGATAATAAAAAAACTTAATTGTTTTGGACGGAACAATGATTTATAAAACACTTGTTTTATCAAAGTGGAGTTGGAGAAGACACCGAAAATGTTTCACTTTGTTCTAAATCGTCGGCAGCTTTGATTTGTGTACACATGTATGGTATGGCGGCTACAATAATAGTTTAATATGTATAGTTCACGAAATATTATATATTATACTCTCAATAGAAACCTGAAATGTAATGTCGATGTTCTGGTCCAAGCTTCAATGCATGTTCATACATGTCTTTTACTGCTTTATCAGACATTTTATCATGAGAAGGCCGAGAGTCATTATCTAATTTCACTTGCTCAGTGGATTTCAACTTAATTAAGTCGGTGGTTAAAATGCTTGGTTCAGCTAGAATAAATACAAGATACATGTAATACACAGTTATTTTTGTTTATAAAATTACACTTACAATTTAACCCGATAATTCTTTGGTAAGAAGGCATCACAGTGGCATCATCGTGTAAATTACCAGAATCACTACTATACCAACCCAGGTTTATATTTGAAAAACAAGCCAATTCTTTGGAACTACTGCGTTGATGATTTTCACGTTTAAAAAAACTGCGTTTTGCATCACCTTCTAATTTTTCTCCGCTACATCTAATTGCAAGTTCTTCTTCAACTCTAAACATAAAAAATTAAACTTAGCAATGAATCATTGTATTGAAAAATGTTATAACACTTAAATTTAAAATATAATTACTTGTATTTACTGGGTATAATGCCAACTTGTTGTCTATAACCATTGTGATCAACTAACCACGCTCGCCAATTGCCCGGAACACCATTATACATTGTGTTATCTACATACAGAATATCATCTTTACGAAATTGTAGCTGAGAAGAATTACTACCAGCTTCATTTAATTCAATTGTACGATCAAACAGTGCTCGGATATAAAAGCTATCACCAGGTTTATCCTTTATTTCATTGTATTCTATTATAATAAACCAATGATTAAATACATATTTTTTCGTTTAGAAACATTTAATAATCATTTTTAAATAATTTTACTACTTACTATCAATTAAATATTGTGCTAGAACTGTGACTTTTTCAGTTGGCTTGGCTAATTCAAAAGCTGCTTCTTCAGCAGTCGCTTCTCTTAAATCTGTTCCATTACATTCAAGTATACAATCACCAGTTCTGTGTAGAAAAAAATATTTGTAAATAAACTATAAATTTATTCTTAAGATTAATTAAACAAATTAAAAGTTTAGACAAATTTAAAGTTGCCGTACCGTAAACCTGCGTTATAAGCCAATGAATTTAAGTTAACACTTTGTACAAATATTCCAACAGCATTTCCGCCAACTAGGCTTATTCCTAAGTTACTACACTTCTTTGTCTCCATGATAAAATAGTGTGGCTCATATGCTATTAAACTTCTACTATCTGTATTTCGATCACTCTTTCGTCGAGTTAATGTAGCCATGCCATGAGCTATAACTGAAGCATATGTAGACTTTCTTTTAACAGTAGGTGAACTGCATGGTGTTGGAGTTTCTGAACCGCTGCTTGTTGAACTTTTGGTGCGTTGTAACTCTTGGTATTCTAAAAACATAACTTAGTTAACATTTATTTATACAAAACTATTAATGGATTAATTAAGACATACCATCTGGGCTGTATTGTACTAGCATGATAACTGAGTTTCCACACTGCTGTAAAATATTTTCGGCAAACTGATATGTTGCACATCTCATGTTTATTCCACAAACTTCTAATAGCTGATCTCCGACTTGAATACCTACTTTGTAAGCCACACTATGTTCATTAGTAACAGAAGATACAAAAACTCCACTACTGTCAACACAAAATATCTTAATTCCTAGAGGTTCGCCTGATTTCTCTATACTGATCCGTCTCAACTCGCCAGACAATGGACCATTTTGAACACCTCTTAGTAGTGGTCTTTTGAAATATCTAAAATATTTATTTTAATAGTATTAAGACTGTTAATAATTTAGTTTTAATACTAACTTTGATGCCCAATCATATACAGTTTGTCGCTTGTTGGCAGGCATAGATATTTGTCCAGGATTAAGAACTTCAACTTTAAAAGTAAGTATTGGGCTATCCCTTTCACTACTTATAGATCTATTAATACTCCCAGTCGATATACCAACAGCACCACCACTACTTTTATTAGTCACGCTTGGGTTGGAAGTGCTTCTAAGTAAAATAAGTAATACGTTGATTCATATTTATTATTATTATATTAAAATTATACAATTTTATTTATCAAATGGTACTTAACAAAACAGAATATTTTAATAAATATCCACCCTTACAGTAATATTAATATTTTCAAAAACTTATATCATTTAATAAAAAAAAAAAATACTTTGAATACAGTGAAATTTCCATACAACAAACTTCCATTTAACAACATTTTCTGTTTAAAACAATATTTTTGAGAACCAAATTTATTTTGCTCTGCTCTAATGAAATTCTCTATAATACAAATAATTTTTTTAAGTTTCAAAACATAATATTAGGTATCTAATAAAATATTTCATTGATATTATAATTTGATGTTAAAAAGCAAATAAGTATATAAAGTTTATAATAACTAATAAGTATACAGGGAAGATCCATTCAATTTAAAACACTCAATATTTCAGAAATCACTAATGTTTTTGAAAAATTTTTTTTACATTATTATAAGTAGTTTTAAAATCAATATTTTGTGGGAAAAGATTATAGTTGAACTAATTTTTTAGTTTTTACTCTTTTGAATAATATACATTTCATATTATGAAGAAAATATTATTCAAAGTATTTCAATCTATAAAAATCAATGTTAGAACAAGTCGTTTATTAGTAAACTGTTATAACCTTAAATACTGATAACTAATAAAATTTTTGATCAAAATTCAATTTTAATATAGGTTGTAACAAAAAGACCTGAAAAATTTTTTTTGCTACTAAACCATATGACAACAATTGTGAAAATTATATTGCTAATAAGTACAGTGAAACCTCGATAACTCTAACAGATATAAGTTAAATTTTCAATAATTAAAAGGAATAACTTCGCCCCTCCAATTCAATAAGTAAGTACAACTTTTTCTATAACTAAAATGTTCGATAATTCAAATTTTTTTTCACCCCCAACCGATTTGAATTATTGAGGTTTTACTGTAATTTAAGAAATATTATCATGTCAAGAAATTCCCAAAAACAATATTTAAAAAAATGTAATTATGTTCTAAATTAATTTATTCAAAAAACTATTGATATTTAAAAAATTCTAAAATATAAACTACTTGACTTAGAATAATGTTTTTAGCATCAAAATTGTTCTTATAACCACATATACAAACATTGGCTATTTTGAATTTTTCTAAAAAAATTAATCAAATTTAAAATTTTTTTATAATACAAGTGTAGGCAGCAAAACTGACTATAAAGTGTAAATTTAAATTTATATATTTATAAAAAAAAAAGGTGGAAAAGTAGGTACCGTTCTGCTGTAAAATAGTTGTTGAGCATGTTGTAATGGATGTGTTATATTTTAATTTAATGATAAATTATTGCATACAAAAAACGATTCTAAGCGGTGACAATGGTCAGCCTAGAATACTTTTTCTTTTTGAATTATGTAGAAAAACGTGCTGGGAACCTTCAATTAAAATTTCTAATGATAGCCATGAAAAAAAAAACTATTATTAATTTCTAACTGAAAAATTATTTGAAAAAATTATTATGGCTATAAATAGTTAAAAATAGATTACAAATTATACCATATATGGAAAATTCAAGTATAATTAATAATTAGTGAATATTTTAAGAGTTCAAGGTTATTTGTTATCTTAAAACAACAAAATATCAAAAATCGATTAATGGGAATTCTAAAATTTACCACCGAATATCAAATAGTGTAAAAATTATAAATTCAAGCACTCATAAAAAATGAATGTTTTGTTTAAGTAAACTTTTTTTTGTTATGGGTAGAAAAACTTATATCAAATCTTCTATTAAAATAAAATTTTAGCTATGAAAAGAAAAACTTTTATGAATTTCTAACTATAAAATAATTTCAAAAATTTCTCATGGTTATAGCTCAAATATTCAAAATTGTTTGAAAATACTACCTTGTACGGTAAATGGTATTTTTAATATTTGGTGATAATTTGAAGAGTCAAACGTTATTCGTTTTGAACTACAACAAAATATCAAAAATGTATAGATGAAATTCGTTAATTTACCGATGAAAATCAAATATCATAAAAATTTTAAATCCTAATGCACATATAAAAATGAATGCTTCTTTCCAGTAAATTTTTTTTTTTGCTTAACGTAGGAAATTTTGTGGAAAATCTTCTATCAATATTTTTAATGTAAGATATGAAAGGAAAAATATGAAATTTATTGAAAATTTGATAAATTTTGTCAACATATGAACTTGAATGCATATACAAAATAATCGTGTTCATGTATCTTTAATATTTTCGAACTTACATAAAGGAAACTCATACGGAACCTTGCATTAAAGTGTCTAGGTTTTTACTAAGTGAATAAGTTTTTAACGAGAATAATTTCAAAAGAATTTCTTAATGCTATAACTAGCTTAAAAAGAGTCAAAATATTTCGTAGATGTTACTATTCATTAAAAATGCTAGGTAAATAAATATTTAATGACAATTTTTAAATGTCTACAGCTATTAGTTTTTGAGTTACACAAAAAAATTAAATCGATTTTTTCAAAACTTTGTTTTGCGTAAAAATTACTATTTTTTCACTTTTTCTTTGTTTTTCTTGACAGTTTCTAAAACTACTTAATATTTTGTATTTTGTCCTCCCAAAAGTACCAACTCAATTCACTTTTCTATCAGAAAACATTTTGATCTCAAAAATCTAAGCATTTTTATTTTTTATTTACTGAGTACAAAATAATACAAATACTAAATTTTCATTTAGCAGAACAAATTTTATGTTTCTATCTTTAATATAAATGTATAAGACTGATTCAACCTAACAAGACAAAATTAGTTTTACTAAACACAAAAATGCTATTTTTTAAGGTTGTAAGACAGAAATAACACATACTTCAAAATAAAAATTTACACTTAAAAAGAAAAAATTACAAACATACCCAAACCGCGGAGTTTCACTCCTTCTAGGAAATGTACCAACTTTATAACCATGATAAGATTTCAGCATATCTTCACCACGATAGCTATTATTAGTCATTAAGCGATGAGGTGATCTATTTTTATGTCTATTATAGAGCATATCAAGGGATGGAGAGCGACTGTGATGAAACTGTATAAAGATACATTATCTAGATTAATAACAACTAACAAGTAAATGTATATGATATTTATTTCATATAT
Organism: Metopolophium dirhodum; assembly: GCF_019925205.1. NCBI lineage: Eukaryota > Metazoa > Arthropoda > Insecta > Hemiptera > Aphididae > Metopolophium > Metopolophium dirhodum. Next base: position 41,559,552 of record NC_083560.1, on the reverse strand, counting down.
ATTTTAATTTACTTGAGAAACATGACTGTGAGGAGTTTCAAAACAATTTAACATTGATTCCGGCCTAGGGGTAGGATATGATTGTGAATATCTACTATATCGTGGAATGAGAACATTAGATGATGGTGGTCTAAACATATTATGTGATGTAGGTCTTGCTGCAAGGGTATTTCCAGCATTACTATCAGTAATGCTATATTTGTATTTACCAGTTATCTTTTTAACATAATAGTCCATTACATCTTTACCAACTTTACCAGATCTATTTAAATAAAGTAAGGAAATAGTTTCAAATATACTTTATTTTAATAAGATTATAATTTTATAGCATAAAATAAAATATTTACCTGACAGAGAAATCTATAGATGATACATCATTTTTTGATATATTTTGAGATGACCGAGACGGAAGATTATTAAAAAGTATGGATAACGGCCAACGTTCCTTATTTTTACGAGGATGAAGTATTGTCCCAGTTCCATGTTCAATTACAGGGCTACTTCTAGTTTTTGGCCACGTACCACTAATCTTGTCTAATTCCTTAGATTTTCTATGTCGACTATAAAAATAAAAATCACAAAATGTATGTTTATTAAATAATTATAAAATAAATATACCTAACTATAAAAAAAATAAATGAATGCAATGAACTAATTTACATCTACCTAAGAGTTTTGTATAATTATGTAGAAGTTATTGGTTTTGACTTGATCTAAAACAATTTGTATGATATTTTAGTATTCATTTGAAACTGGTATAATATAAAATAATATTGCAGAAAAAATTATGTCCCCCATTAAATTCTAGTGCTTTGAAGCGTCACATCAAATTATGAATAATTTATTTGTAAAAATGAACATCTTACAATGCAAAATATATTTTATTTAAAAATTGTAATAATTATTTCCATACTCGTAAATTGTTGTTTGTATAGCTGTTTCTATGTCTCTCTCTTTTTGTTAAATGGTAAGTCATTATATAGAAGGTTATGTATTTCATTCACCATTGATTTATCGGGCCAAAAGTAAAACCAAAAGTATGAATGTCAATAAAAATTTATTTGTTGTGAAAAAAACTTAAAAATTTAATATAAGACTCTTAACATATTGTTACAATGACATTTGAAAAATATTAAAAATCCATGGGCACAATTTTTTTTTTATAAGCATTAAAAGTTTAAAGTTTGATTTTTGACAACAGTTAACTATGACATTTAAAATTTAATAAATATTATATAGTAAAAATTTTATAAAATATTCAACTTTTATAGCTAGGGATGAATATTTAAAACAATGTTCCATGTAAATTACGTTATTCAATATAATATTATCAAATATACTTAGTAATATCATAGGCTGTCTGACCGTCATCGCTCAGAATCTTTTTTCTTATACAATGATATTATATTATTGAATTCAAATTTAACGCCATACATTATAGTGACCCACTTGTAACCTACTGTACAGCAGAGCAACATCCACTTGTCTATTTTTTTTTACTTTTATTTTTATAATTGTAATTTCTGAATAAAATTTTTTTTAAACATTATATTATAATATAATGGTTTATTCAATGAAATGCAATGTATCCAGTGACTTTAATGTCATGAGAATAATATTAATAAATAATAAATTGTAGAAGTCAGTTAATTAAAAAATGTGGCTGCTTTGAAATAATTTGTTTGTTTTTATTGTAAGTAAGTTGAGATGCAAGTGAAGGGAATAATTTTTTTATAGGTATTGATACAAACTGTACGCAGTATACTGGCACGACTTTTGTTACCATAATATTAATTTGGGGAACCTATCAAAAAACTAAAAAGACGCAAATAACTAATGATATCTTTAAGATGAAACTGGCAGCTACTGCTTGATTCTGTGATGGATTAGGCAGTTATTTAAATAAAGCGTTAATGATACAAAAAATTTCTTTTAAAAAGTAACAAAAGCCTAAGGAATTTAATGCTAAAAATTTGGAAAAATCTGTGCACATTGAGAAAAATTGATTATGAAGAAATTATATTAGTAGATATTATGTTAAAAATAAAGAAACTATATTAATCCAAGAAAAAATAAATAATTACTTAAGATATTTAGTAGTAGTGGGAAGTGCAGGATGTGGTTTAAAAGCATCAGTTGCAGAATCTAATTCTGCTATAGCATCTTTTTGATCTTGTTCAGAGTTAGAAATAATGACAGGTGAAGGATTTCTTTGAGATTTTTCTGGTACATCAAGCATCACTCTTATTGACTGAACATATTGAGGTTTTTTATAAGATTCTTGATGTATTGAATAACTAGATTTATCTGTTTGTGTTGTACTATTAGTATATTTTTTATAAATATCACGATTTGGACTGGAACCACAATTGTCTGCGCAGTATGTAGATTTCATAGTTGTAATAGTTAATACATCACCAAGTCCATAGAGTAATAGCATAGCTTCTTTTGAATGTTTTACATTATCTACTGTTGTGTTGTTAATCTAAAAAAAAAAACAGCCATAAGAATATCCAGACAAATAATTTATTTTCATTTAAACATTTACTTACACTTAACACTCTATCACCAACATCTAAATTTCCATCTTTAGCAGCCATTGAACCAGGTGTTATTTTACTAATGTATACACCAGTTTCCAATGAGATTCCATGATGATAATTGTTTACTTTAAGTTGAGTTGTGAAAAGACTCCTTGATGGATAAGCAGGCTTTCTTCGGCTTACAACCAAAGTAGCACTGCTTAATGATCTCATAGTCTCCAAAACTAACTGCTTACTAATTGATGTACAATCAAGGCTATTCACTCTTAATATACAATCATTAACTCTAGAAAAAAAAAACTTACATAGATATTATCAAATGGTATATAAAAAAAATTAAATATTTTAAGTTATCATTTATATTTATTAAATAATTAAGTATAACGGTTCAGAGGAAGTCATCACACTATTTGATTTCTCTTTCAAACCCACACAAAACATAGAAAATATTTACTCACCAGAACTAATTTAATGTTGTAACTTATTAGCTATAATATTTAAGTGAATTGACCCAACATAAGATTATTATCTGAGGTTTAAAGTGAGTTACAAACATTATAATAGTTATAATGCACTTTGAAATTAAAACATCAATAAAAGCCTATGAAGTGCTTTAGATAATACTCTATACTTTAATTATTATAATTGGTCAATTCACTTCAATATCAAAACTACCAACACCAAATTGGTTCTTCAGAATTCCAATTTGCTATGTTGCACATAGATCAGAGACAGTAAACAAACAGTACACTGATATATTTTTAAACAATGGGGATTTTGTTAGGAGCTCCTACCTATAAAGTATACTATATTCCAAATAAAATCAGGCTTGGGAGGCCGAGTTGTGCGAATGGGTGTGGCTTAGTTTTCGTGGCAGCGCCTGATGCACCGCCGTAGTGGGGACAGCATCTGACCGTCGAGAAAACGGGTCGCCACCGAAGCCTGATCTTATTTGGAATAGAGTATAGTAATGTAATGCAATGTAACGTAGTATAAACATTTTCAGTATGTGTAATAACTCTATGAACCGATCGTCCAGTGAAAACGGAAATGTGCTTACACAACCCTTTTGATCTACACAGATTATAGACAGAGCCTAAGTCCACACTGGACAAGCAGTAGTGTTACTATCATCAATTAGGCTGAACATGGTAAAAATATAATTTGTAGATTTTCTTCAATCTTTCTCAAATATAAACATATTTTTCCGTAAGTAAATTCTTTCACGTAAACGGATCGTCCTTAACTATTATCAACATAAGAGTGTTGGAAATAAGTAAGCGCTCAACAGTTTATTTGTCTAAGTTTTGAATAAAAAAAAAAGTATAGGTTGGATGTTGTACTTCTGAGATATATATGTATTTAAATAATTGAATTGACTATTTGACTCTTATATATAATATATTATGTACATACTATATAGTTATAGTATAAATATTAACATATTTTTAAAATAATATAGTAGATTCAAACCTCAATTTCCTTGCTGAAACACATCCTTTATTGACAGATGATATATAAATTGCATTATCATTCGGATACAAAGGACTATCTCTTCCACCAAGTAAATCAATCCCTAAATCTTCATTTGTTCCCAAAACACCCTAAAAATATACATTTACAGTAAATCATACGTAAACTGATAATATTTTAAGTAACACTTACCAAATCAATATTTAATATTTCTGTATCCCAGTCTTGAAGGTCGGTATCTATTGCAGAATCCTGACTGTAACAACCTGTAGCCTGTAATTTTAGTAAACGAACTTCTTTTTCTAATTGAGATCCTATTTTTTCCCTACAATATAAGAAAACATATTTGCATAAGAAAAAAGTTGCATTTTAAGCTATTATTATCATACTTAAATTCAATGTGATTTTTAGCTGTATCACTTTTTTGTTTCATTATGTCACCACAGTCTCTAATAACACGTGCTAACTTGCTCACAGCGTCATCGAGCTGCTTTCTTAAACTGTTACAGAGTGTTCGTATACTTTCACGCTCTAACACAATTTTATCGCGTTCACTAAAAGCCCAATCACGACGTCTCTTAGATATTTTTGCTTCCTCTAGAGACTCATCTAATTCATTATGATATTTATTTGCTAAATTTCTTAAACGTTCAATTTCCTGATTAGCTAGATCTAGATTATCTATACGTTCTTTTTGACAAGAGTTAAGTAAATCTAAAGAAGCATCTTGTTCTCGTGAATCATTTCTATTTTTTCTTTCTCTTTCTCTAGTGAAGTCATAATTTAAATAACTCTTAAATTCTCTTTGAGATTCATTTTTAGCTGTTATTACTCCAAATCTTTCTTGATAATCATTACATTCTTTAAATGCTTTATCACGATCATGTAATGCTGATGATATTTCACGTTTTAATGATTCAACGTGCAATTGTAGAGTTGTTTTTTCATCTCTACAAGATTTTATTTCATTTTCCAATAATTTATTTTTGTTGTAAGCTTGAGATAAATCTTCAGAGAGTTTTTCGACTTCATTATTAACAATATCACGCTCACTCATAATGAGTCTATATTCTTCAACAGCATCATCATGAGCTTTATTCAATTCTTTAAGTTCCTTTTTAATTTTTACACTATAAGTAACAGCAGCTTCCATATCTATGACTGCTTTTTTATTTTGTTGTTGAACTTTTTGTATAGCATCTTGAAGATTACTACGTTCCTGAACTGTTAAATTCAATTGGTGTAAAGCAGCTATATACTGTTGTCTAAAACCATATTTTTCTCGAAAAGCTATATCGCGTTCTTTAAATATATCATTACATTGTTTTTTTAGTTGATTTATTTCATCTTTCATCATGTTCATTTTTTCAACAGCTGCTGAATGAGTAGTGTGCAAGTCTTCATATGCCTTTCTCAAAGCTTCATAATCTTCTGGAATTGAATCATATGGGATGAAGTGATCATTAAGCGAATCACCACTTGCTGTATCTTCAGGAACTTCAGGAATATCCTGAAAAAATATTTTAATGGTGTCAAAATACAATTTTAAATTATTTTATGTTATAATTTATTATCCTATCTATGCTAAAATATATTATTGAAAAAAATAAATACTAAAAATACAAATTTTGTATCAAATATTCAAGTAAAATCCCCTTCAATAGAATGATGTAAACCATAAGTAAAATAAAAATTGATTTGTTCATCTCACTAAACTTTATCTCATTTCATTACATGGTAGTTCATAGCAATAAGTATTTGTTATTTTATTTTTTATTTGTACTGTATTGTTATCATATCATTTATGAACATTATTTGTTACTATCTAATTTATGTATTTGTGCCTGGCATGTTTATATCTTAAATAAAAATTTAAAAAAAGACTATTTTATTTTTGTAGTAATTGTAGGCTAAAAATCTCGGTAAAAATAGCCTATGAGGTTAATACCAATACTTACTTCTATTAAAGTATCAGTGGCAATATTTAACTTATAAAGTATTAGATTATGCAAGTAAATCTTAAAATAAGTATGAAGTATGACTGTCCAAATTTGATTGTTCCAATGTATAAAATCCTATTAAAAAAAGTTAGTTTTTTGAAAATGTTATTGGGGCTACCACAAGTTAAGAAAAATGAGCATGGAAATTAAACTAAATGTATGCTCTTTTACATTATTCAACTTTTATTTCAAATATTTTCTCCTTCCAAAATCCATAAACTATCAAGAGATAATAAGATACATATTGTTATCTTATAAAGTAATATACTTAAAGTTAACTAACGCTTAAAAAAAAAAAAAATTCATATAGGCTAAATAATTAGTATATCAAATTAAATTTGTATTTACTATTTAGCATTAGAATTTAACGTATTTAGTACGCATATGTGTTAAGAATTTGATTAGAGTATTAGACAAGATCAAAAATACTGAACTGAAATTCATAACAAGATGCTGAACAAACAGTTTATAGGCAGTAATCTACTAAAATGTCATTAATACCATAAATAATGGTCCTACTATTATATAACTACTTTATTAATACCTATACAGATTACTAAGACATTTTGAAATTGGATAAAATAAAAATACTCTGTAAAATAAATTTTGTTCCGTATTCTAATGTTTAAAAATCAATAAGAAATATGTACCTGTTCAGATCTATTCCAAATTTGTTTCGTGGCAGCTAGTTTAGCACCGAATGAAAATGGTTCTTGATTTTGACTACAGTTATATTCTAATTCTTTTCTTGTCTGGTCGTATCTTTGCACTGTTTCTCCGTATTGTCTGTGTAATGAAACAAAATATGTGATACTTAAATTGTTACCAGTAATCAACATTAAAATAATTATATACCTTCTCAACATCATCAACTCCTGCATCGCTATATCACATTTTTGCTTTAATCGATCATAATCACGTTCACGGTTACTATTAGCAACTCGATTCCGATCATAACTTCGATCTGAATAACTTCGCGTAAGCATATCTATCATAGAACAAAAAATAAAATTATAATAGGTATACTCACATGCCCGTAATTATTTTTACAAACCAGTATTTTTAGAATTTTTAATAGTACTGGTTGAAGACATCTTAATAGTACAGAATCGTCAGCATCGTTTTTATGTTTTTAGCTTTGACAATTTCATGTTAATTGTGGTATGATTTGATAGTGTTTGTAACGGGTTGTGCTGAATTTATCCTTGACTAATAGATGAAGTAAAATAACATAATCAATTAATGTAAGAATTTTTTTATATTCAAAGATTTGAGCAATTATTAAAATGGAAAATAAATTTAAATGTGTAGAAACAATAAAACGGGTTGAAAAAAATATAATATACCTACTATATTATGTAGGTACCTAACAAAAAATAAAATATTGCAAACTGTAAAGGTAAATATTATAGATAGTAAATACTAATGAAAATTCGATGTCGAAATTGTATAATTTTATCAACAATGAAATTGATAATTATAAATCGTCGCATCTCCGATGTAACGATTTTAAGGCCTAGAAAAATTCGTAAGAACGACGGAGATATGACGTTTGCTAATTAGGGAATTAGGCTGACCAAATGTTTGAAACGTTATTTTCCTCTCCTGTAAAAATTACCATTTTGGACTTACAACGATTTAAGCCGATATATTATATAAAAATGATTTAGATTTATCTCGACCTATTTATTTCGACCTATTTGGTCGAACTATTTTAAATGAAATATTGAGACGGCCAATCAAACACACATAAATAACGAAAACGCGATCAGTACCACCTTAATCATTTAAACCTTCGGAATACAGACTTTCGGTGGCATTTAAAGTGTTACAAAAACTTTATAAACGAAGTACAAACATTATTAAACGCATACAAATATAATAAAACATAAAATACCTGATTGCCAGACGCTAGACGCCAGACGCCAAACAATATTACGGTGATAACAATAATATTACTATCATACCGCAACAGTATACACGACCACAATTATTATTGTAATTATTAATGTAATATTTGAACAAGATAACATTGTATCAAACGTTTTTGTAATATATATCCTTTTGAACGCATACCATTGGAATAAATGTTTATTTGATCTTAACAAAATATATCGGAACAGACATGGTTTGGCAAATCGTTAATTGGAACAAATGTTGGAACCTAACCTAACCTACAATTAACAATTTTAGAATAAACCATTTGTTCCAAAAATAATATGTTCCAGTAAATATTTTGCCCCTATATTGTTCCCATTTCCCGAGCACTGGCCTTAGATCATATACTATGAATGGAGCCACAGCGTATTAAATCAATACAAAAAACGTTGCCGGTTTAGCGACGAGTCACCGAATTAGGGGGTCAATATGCGCATGCGCAACGTGACTTCTCGCATATTTATCCACAGATACCCATTGTACCTATGGATAATTATGCGAGGAGTCGCATTGCCCTTGCGAACATTGATCGCCTAATTCGGTGATTCGTCGCTATATCGGAAACAAAATCATACGCTGCAGCACTATCCATAGTATATGATCAAAGGCATTGGCGCGCGTGTAATCTCGGGTCCGCAAGGTTTGCGTTTGCTACCCGCGCCGATTAAATTTGTAAGGGCCGATCAGAACAGATTTGGGTTTAGTCCTTTGACCTTTAGTCTTTTAAACTGCAGATTTTATTCCTCTATTACCTACTATAAAATATGAATAATTGTTATAAATATACTTACACATTTTTATAAAAATATACACTGCGACGTAGAATATTATAGGTACAGTCATAGCCAGTGCCGCAACTAGGATACTTGAAGGCCTGGACCCAATCAATTTATGCGGCCCTGAGCTGAAAGACCTAAGGTTTATGTACGTAATATTGTTTCATGGGCAAAAAAAAAAACAGCGACTATTTTATAACTTGATACACGCAAAAAAAAATTAGAATAATAATTATTACTATTAAATATTGTCAATATCAAACCAATTAAAAAGAGTACTTCTTGGAAATTTTTCGACAGTTTTATACTGATTATTTGTAAAAATAATGGCAGTAACACATTTGGCACATAAGATATTTTATATTGGAATTTGGGAGACTGAAATTTGTTTTTATATTGGACTAAATGAAATGTGGATATGATACTGGAGACATTAATTAATAATAAAATTATCGATTGTACAAAATTGAGACCATAAGTTGTTCAAGAATGATATGGATTTTAGAACTTAGGTATTTTGACTTCACTAATAATTTAGTTCCTCAGAATTATATGCCAGTCAAATTTCCTTTAAACAAAAAAATTAATTAAATTAAATTAATTACAATTTTTTATACATCAGAAAATACAAAATTCAAAATATATTTGAAATACATATTTAAAATTGATTTAATTGATATACTATACCCGTCCCTGGATAATATAATAATGGACTGTCATCTTCGATGTGATGGTGGTGGGCAGTGGTGCCCAAGATATATTTTTCATGTGTAGCAAGAAATAATTTTATCCACTCACAAACTCAAAATTATATTATTTTATACATTTTACCATATTATTTTAATTAATAATATTAGTAAATATTAAGGTATCAACCAATATAATTTGTGATGAATAATGAACATATTTTAAGTTAATTATTTTATGTTATTATACCCACCCATCCCTTATTTTCAGGGTGTAGCGACCGTTACACCCAGTAATAGGGTTGGGTGCTACTGGTGCTGGGAAGAGGTGATAGGATGTTTCGTAAACGTCTTATCGATCCTTCCATCAAATCGCTCAGCGTGTATTGACAACTACTTAATTGTTACCAGCGTGTATCTTGAATGTTGGTTTAAGTCGTTTAACTACGGAGTATGGCTTACCTAAAATAATTGTAAATTTCAAATACTTTTTTACTCTACCAAAAGCATATTATACAAAATGGAAAAAAGTAATTAGGAATGCTAATTATAATGAAACATTAGTAAAATTTGTATGTGTAGTAAATTTCTTATCTGAAGATATAATAACCAAATATTTGGGTCCACAGGATGTTGCTAATATATATCACTCCGATATATGAATTTAAATATTTTTAATGTACCTAATATGTTTAACTTATTCATATAGGATTGCAATAAATAATAATACAGCAGGCTTACTTTTTTTTTTAACCTATGTAGGTAGGTTATGTTTATACCGACAGTTTTAAAGTCGTTCGACTCAGACTTAATTTTACTTTTTAGGAAAGTCAAAACAATGTTTCCCTTGCCTATTTACGTTTTTTTTAATGTATAAAGAACCTATTTTATTTTTAAATCCTGTCCTTATATTTTTTTTCCTGAAAAACGATGTGAATAGAATAATAACAGCAGATACAACTATAGGGTCATAGGAAACTAATGCTACATATTAACATGTTTTAATATTTATTTTACCTTCAAAACCTAAAATATATCGAATGATAATGATGCGATAATAATAATTTTTAACTTAACTACTAACTTACTAAATTTATTTTTTAATTAACGTGAAATTAACGAATTCATTTTTCATTAATTTTTTATTTCTAAGTCAATTTATTTTGTTTTTAATTTTTTTACATTTCATTATTTGAGTCTATTTTGTTGCCATGTCAAATAGTCAATAATATGATATAGTTTACCTATATATGCTATAATATTGTTGTTATCGACGATCGACGATGCACGTCGTCGTCATTTCAGGAAAAAATTAATACCAACACTAAAATCTAAAAATAAAAACCAATTACCTATTGTTTTTTTTCCATTTTACGGTTTTGTGCGATGTCGATGTGGTACTGTAATTTTAACAGTATTCAGTTGTGAACTTTTGGTTTCACATTACAGTGTATTCACGCTGATAGTTTAAACATTAAAATTAAAAATACCTACTCATCGTATTATGATTTACACAAATAATATTTGTTTGAAAGACAACTAAATATAATACTAATTTATTATTTTTAGGTATTTATTATTATTTATTAGTTATTACTTATTAGATAGGTAACTTCTGTACTTAAAAACACAATATATACTATATGTGTATGCATATTAACTTAACAACTGAGTTAAAAAAAAAATAATAATTAACTCGCCCAGTCTTGTGTATTTATAATTCATTTTAATATTTTAAATGTTTAATGTTTTGTTTATAAACAATTTAAATATTTTAATTCTAACTAATCTTTCATCTAAATACTTACCTATGGTTTATGGAGTTCAATGAATAGTTTTTGACATAAACTTCTCCAGCGGCAGAATAGTACAGAATGAACGAAAATTTTATAATATTATTTAACGAAAATGTTTAACATGGTCATTTACGATAGTGCTCTAAAAATAGAATCCATTTCACCGTAATATTGTCGTTTACGCGAAATTCAACGATTATAACGTAATCGGTTTTTTCTCCGTTGTCCGATCGGTCGGTCGAGATAATGACAATATTAATATGTATTTATGTAATTATGTCCGCACGCAACTGACTGTGTACGGTCAAATGTCTATTTTGATTGATATACGGCACCCATAATTTCGTTATGAAATCTTTTTTCGTTGTTGGTAAAGTATAGTGTATACTCAATAGTCATATTATGACGTATGTTTGTGTATACACGGATGTTTGATAATAAAAAATGCATCAATAATATCACAATTTTTTTTTTTTTGGTCCTGGGGAGTGGATGGGGGTGAACATGAATCCCCCTGTATATACGCCACTGCATACATGTACATATTAACATATTAACTTTGTGTATTTTAATATTTTTAAACTGATATCGTCACAATGTGTGAGGGCCCTTTGTATTACATTTTCAAGCTTTTTGACCCAACGAATAACATTTTATTCAGTGGTGGATCTAAGATTTGTTTACTGTGGATGCTAAGGTTAAGGTCTCATATTGTGAGTCTCATATTATTCCCATCGTGATGGAAAGGTTTTTCTTTAGTCCTCAAAATAAATGTGCTTAATAATATTCTCCCAAAGGTAGCAGCTCGATTTTTTTTTGGTACCAATTTTGTTTAGAAATGTCCTACTGTAAAATACATGTTGTGTAGAGTATTTGCTTTCCAAGGAAATAATATGCTAGTAGCACCCCCTCTGGGTCTTCGCCTAAATTTATTGATATTTAGAAAAAAACAACAAAAAATGCGGGTCAGTTGATCACGGTAATGAATGGTATTAAATTTGAATTAATTGATATAATATTTTTATGTATATCATTGTGTACGAAAAAAAATTCTGAGCGGAGACGTTTTGTCAGCCAAGTATATTTTATATCATATTTATAGTATTAACCTATGGTAGCCGGTAAATTAAACTAATATTATATTTGTATAACTTTGGAAGTTTTATGTACCCACGAATAATATTCATAAAAAATAACACAATACAAAAATCGTTCTTCTTCGTTTAAATAATTAATTTCATCCTAACTTGAACTTCAAATAACTATAAAAAAAACTACTACTTACGTGGAATCTTGTTTTAAATTTTAATACATAAAACAATAAAAAAAAAAATTTAACTTATAAGAATTGAAAATGTAAGGCATTTTTAACTGAAAAATATTTTGTAAAAATATGATAAATTTTGTCGAAGTTTTATCTTTAAATGCGTACCTATAAAAAAATATTGCGCATGTATTTTTAATATTTTAAAATAATATTGTAACAATGTGTGAGGAGCCTTGCACTACAATTTCAAGTCTTTTAAACCAACAAGGCAAATAACATTTTATTGATATTTATAGAAAAAAAACAATACAAATTTAAATTTTAAATTGTCCTTAATCAGCTCAAAAGAAGTCAAAATATTTTTTATATTTTGTCAAGTAGAGGAATTGAGAAAATAAATATATGATTTAAATCTCAAGTGTCTGCAGTTACTCGTTTTTGAATTACAACAAAATAAGAAAATCGCTACATGAAAAATCGAGTGAACAATATCCAATGTTGTAAAAAATGAAGTTAAAACACATAAAAATCTAATTCGACATTTTTGTTAACTAAAATGATTTTTTTTTTGATGAAGGTAGAGAAACTTATGTGAAATCATGTAAAATAATTTGGAAATGTTCGTGATTTTTTCGTATTTTGAACTTTAAATGCATATAAAAAAAAATTGTGACTGGATTTTTAATAATTTTCAAATATCATTGTAACAACATATTATATATTTGTTTTAGAGTTACACCAAAAACCAAAGTCGATTTTGTTAAAAACGGAATTAGCGTAAAACCTCTCGGTTTTCCTGAATTTTTTTTTTTGTTTTTCTTGGCACTTTTGTACATTAATGGGGATCGATGAAAAATCGAATTTTATATCCAATGTTGTAAAAATATGAACGTCAAACCGTCACAAAAATGTAACTTCCAATTCCCGTAGAATTTTTTTTTTTTGTTAAAAGTAGAAAAACGTATAAGGAATATTATATTAATATTTGAAATCTTAGATATAAAAATAAAATAATTAGCAAACTTTCATGATTTTTACGATTTTTTTCAACGCTCAAAGAAAAAATATTGTGAACTTATGCTCAATTTTTTTTTTTATTTTCTAGCAATACAAATTTACGATGGACTACGTTTTTGGTAACCAAGTTTTTTGTTCAAGGGAAATTTTTTTTAACCATATTAATTTGAATATTGTCAAACGGAAAGGATACTGGAGTCAAAAATCTAAGCTAGGTTGTTTTGTTGACAATTTAAGTTGGTACTATTTTTCATTAATTCAACGTTATAATTATGCGTACAAACAAAGATATTTTTCATCGTTTCTAAGTCGGTTAGATATAAAATATAATATTTTTTTTTCTTTATTTTAAAAAGGTAAACCGGTTGGACCACCCATGCGGGTCAAGCTGCGTACATCGATTCACAGGTGGCATATAATAATATGTAAATTCCACCGGTACATTTTTTGAGCATCGAAAATTAAATTCGAACAACCATAAAATACGGTTAGTTTATCCCTTACTGTGTGCCGTCAGACAATGAACGCATCTTCAATTCAAGCGCCACCAACTACCAGGATCTCATGAAGACATTACGATGGGCAGCTGCATGCATACGTAGCGGGCAAGACATAATTATTATTATGCTGTATAAAATATGTAATATCAAAATATATGTTATAATACCTATTATCATTATTTATTTATTACAATATGTCAATATATTATTATTATTGTAATACACTCATGAAAAACACGGATTTTTATATAAAAAAAAATACAAAAAAGGAAGATACCTATGTATTAAAAAATATGAAATCTACGGAATAGAAAAACAAATGAACGAACCAGAACGATCAGTCACTATAATAATATTGAGTATAGAGTAATAGATTATGTTAGTGTATAACAGATATAACGATAACCAAAATATAATTATAGTACAAATAAAAAATTAAAAAAAGTGGGTAAGTGGATGTCCCTCTGCTGTACAGTAGGTTACAAGTGGGTCACTGTATAAATGTATAACGGATTATATTAAATTTGAATTCAATGATATATTATCATTGTATAGGTACGAAAAGCGATTCTGAGGGGAGACGGTTTGTTAGTCTGAATTATTCTATATTGTAAAAAACACTAATTCGTCACAATTTTACATTCGTTTCTATGGTGATATAAAAAACGTTAGAATTCAAAAAGCCGTTTTTAGCAGTTTTTTCGTAATTTGTTGGTGGTTTTACCCATGGCTTTAAATAAATGTTGAGAAAATCGAAAAATGACCTTTTTAAAATACCATCTTGATCCAATTTGTTAAAAGATAAGATATACTATGTGTTGAAATCGAAGCACTCCTTCTGGTAGAAATTGTGTATACATTATAAAAAATTAAAATTAAAAAATAAAATAAACACCATTATAAGTAGTTTCCACGCCATTTAAACACCATTTAAGAATCTAAAAAATTTGCATTTACATATTTTCGTACTTACAACTTTGTTCATTCGGTGGAAGACTGAATTTGCGAAAACGGGAATCAAACAATTTATGATTTGGCGGAAAAGTGAACTGTGGGAAAAGGGAAAGATACTCTTTTAGTGGAAACGGGTAACTCCTCTTTAAAGTTAGAGGCCTCAAGTTAGGACTCCGAAAACTTTCGCATATTATATACAGCCTATGAAGGGGGGAGGTTTGATATACATTATATTCATATTCTTCTAGTAGAGACAAATTGTAGGTTGGGTTAGATTATTATTATTTCAAGTCTTCAGCTATATCATAGTTTCGGTCCCGCCGCTTTCCTGCGGGTGCCGCTCTCGATGCGGTTACCAACGAAAAGCATTACATTTTTATATTTTTAGTATCGGCAATCCGAATAATTTTTCTAAGACGTATTCTACATTAAAACTTTCCCCGAGACTAGGCCAATCCATGAGTGAAAACTAAACTAAAATTAGTTGATGACCTACTGGCTACTTTTTGAAATACATACGAAAAAGGATCTTCTATTTTATATTATAAAATATATAGATATAAATATATATAGTGGGTATATATACAATTATTACACAATACATGTAGTAAAAATGTAAAATAAATAATATTATTATTATTATTAAATGACAACTTGTATTTTGTTCAATTTCGCAACGTTGATTTTGAATCCTTTATCGGCGTTCACAACCCGAATGACGTTAAAACAAACCTGAATAAAATTTAAATTTAAAAAATAAAATAATTATAATTGGAGTTAAAATATTATGGTCTTTTATTTTCTACGCCTACAGTAGGCAAGGGACTAACCCCCTGTCATTCATTTTAGTTTATATTATTATTATACGGATAAATAATATTGTCTTGATGGTGCCGCCATTGTATTGGTAATTTACTAATTTGTATATTGTATCCGGCTACATTTTAGTATTTTACCGCTACCAATACCAAATACCAATATATGTAATCGCCTAAAATTACGCAGCCACTACCACCGGTCGAGTTATTATTTTAATTTTGACTATTAACGCTATCTGTTTTCAATAAATTAACTAAAATTTAGCGCAACGAATAATCACGACCAATGAGCAATTAAGTTTTTAATTAAATTAAATTAAATTAAGTCTTAACTACTACACACTCCATAGTTTATAACATTACAATATTGTAACATGTAATTGCCTATATTTACGTAGTAAGTATCAAGTATTCGCATAATCTATACCATGGTGAAAATTAATATTACAAAACAATATAATACGAATAAAGGAATTTAATGCATTTTATTTAATGATCAAAAGTTGAAATGTTTATAATTGTACCTATATAATAATATTTATGCCTACATAATATATTATTCGTCACACCTGCACCGAAAGTTTAGTTTTCGACGACGGTTGAAGCGTTGGAAAGCGACGTTTTTCCGTCCAGTGGGTGGTAAAGTGGGAATCCCTAATATTGCCGGGTGGTAAAGTGGAAATCCCCAAAAGTGCTGCATGCACATCTCACGCACGACGCGCGTATACCCTGCACAGTCACTGAAATCCGACTGAATCTATACCACGGTCGTCGGTTCCTTACAAATTATAAACTTTTGGTTACATCTCGTAATCATATTATAATCTCCATGGGTGACTCTTAAAATAAATAAAACCAAATCGTTTCTTTCATGAAATATATTGTTGTCGTATAATATTATAGTCTAGTTGTAGCATAGATGAAGGTTTCATTACCTTTGGCGTTATCGATGAATGCAGAGCCGTGACATAAAATAGTATGTGTGACTCATTAATGTCGTGCCTCACACGTCACCTGCGACTGAAATAGCTCACTTCCCGCCCTTGCCACACAACATACTATATATTGGCACAAATGATTTGTATTTTTCTTTGGTGCGTCAGTGCCAATTATATACAGCTGGCCGTTTACTTCGTTACTATACTCCGGAACCACGAGAGAATTATAACAGTCACCCGACGAAAACTCGTCCGATTCAGCGCTTTCCAATCGATTTCGGTTTGCATGCTCGAAACAGTAATGTTCTTTTGTGGGCCGGAATATAATTATACTTTAGTCCCGATAAATACCAGGATCCCCTGCTCGTCCGACTCTGCTCATTCCCCGGCATGCCGACTGCTGTTCGGTACCGGTCGAAATCGGTTTGCATGTTCGAAACAGTAATGTTCTTTTGTGGGCCGGAATATAATTATACTTTAGTCCCGTTACATACCAGGACCCCATGCTTCTCCGACTCCTCGTATTCCCCGGCATGCCAACTGTTGTTCGACACCGGTTTGCATGTTCGAACCTGTAATGTTGCTATATACCGGGGCCCTGTGTAGACGATATCGTGGTTCGTGAAAACCACATAGTCAGACGCGTCAGTCTCACGAAACGTAGTTAAAAATCGTAAATTAAAGATTATAAAAAAAACTAGTAGCAAATATCCACCAACATAATAATATTATCGACACACAAATACAATTTATATTATTGTTTATATTTAACATAAAATATTATAAAGTCTATACTACCGATAATGAGCTAAATTTAAATATATCTTAGAAAAAAATTAAGGATATACAACTATTAAAACTTTGAGGTTATGGCAAGAGATCAAAATGCTAATTTATATATAACGCCGATATTTTAAAATTATTTTAAATAATATTCACTATCGCACCGATAACAATAGTGTATAGACGCCGAAGAACTTTTGCATTATATAAACAAATATATTTTAATTATTAAATCATTTTTATAATAATTTTTTTTATACTATTTTATAGTTCTATAATTTGTTAATAGCCGTCGTGTTATTTAAACAAGTAAGTAAATATTATATATTTTATTATTTTATTATGTATCTTAAATGTAAATTTAATTGCAATTTTAACATATTTATAATGCAATTTTGACATATTTTTAACTCAGTAGTTAAATCCAGTCTTTAGTAAAAACTAATAACCCAGGAGTCTCTCCTATGTGGAATGTAAGTTACTTGGATATTTTAAATTGTAAAATTTTTAATATAATTGGTTATGACTTCAGACTTATTTATTATAATATATACTTTAATTATACATACCTATAATAGTACAATGTATTTTTCAGAATTATTACCAGAAATCGCCATGTGGGTGAGCTAGTATTATTACTAATCTTGTGTTCTGATTTCTGAATATCATTGTAAGTAGTATATAAAAGAATAGTAAGCTTAACATTTGGTTCATGGTTCAGAAAACTGAAAAAAAACTTTATTTTGCATAATATGTTGAGCTTTTTTAGATTTCAGTGCTATGTCTGGACTTATTGAGATATTTTCGAAATTTAACCCAATTTTTAATTAAAATTGGTCATATTTAATAAAATAAGGTTTTAATAATAATCGTGTTTTTGATTATTGTCTAACTGTAAAAGTAAATATAGTAAATATAGATTAAGTAAAATAGACCGAATACATAGACGCGCTGACGCATCATTTCTTATTATGTAGGTAGATATTTAGTTTTAATTTTAAAGTTTTCTTATATGCCGATTTTGGTAATTATCATCAAATGAATATTGAAAGCATTAGGTAAACTATATTAATACAATTGTATACTTGACTATACCTAGTGTACCTACTTGTACCTATTATACCTACTAGTTGTGTTTTCGGTTGAAAGTGTTGCGTTTATTCTTTGTCACGCCTTAAATTGTGTTTATCTTTATTTTTATATTCAAATTATTGCATATTTTTTTGTCTTTATTGTATATTTTTAGCACGTATTCAGCGGTATTAAAAATAATGTTATAGCACATATATTTGCAATTTTAATTGATATAAAATCCCAACCATGATAATCATTTATGACACCCCCTCCCCACCGCCATTGTGGTGGGAGGGAGTGTCAAATTTAAATAAGTTACTTTATTTTGTTTTAGTTACAATACATTTTAATAATGGTAATAACACATGAAAAAGTCTTGAAAAAGATACTTAAAAGTATTTACAGATACTTTTAAATACTTTTTTATTTGTATTTTACCTTTTTACCTTGGCCTAATGACCTCATAGATAAATTGAATAATTAGTAAACTGAATTAAATTTTTATTTGAGCACTATCTAGTTTTAAATATTAAAAAATATAATAAAATCAGCACGATACAAATGACGTCTGGTCGTATTGATACTTGATGCTTTGAAGATTTAACTAGTACACACTACGTAGTTTAAAATAGTCTAAATCATATACTAACACGGTTACAAAATATATACAATGTTATTCAACCATATTCTGCGATATTACAAGAACAGATTACCAGGAATAAACCGAATGGGGGTTGCGTATATCATGCTTAGATATAATTTATTAACTATCCACTATCGTTATGTTTTATATAATATACATAATTCGAGTAAAGGTATTTCCAATCTTATTAGAAAATCGACAGACTATATATTCAATTAAATGTATAACTTGTATAGGCCACTAAAAATATTACAATATACCAAACTACAACGATAAACGATCTACAATTTCAAATTTGTATTATTTTATTTAAATTTGGCGTCCCTGTAAATGAAGTAAGACAAAAAAAGTATTTGAAAATAGTATTTGATTTTAAATATAGATATTTTCAAAAAAGTACTCAAACACCTACTGTGCCCAAGTACATTTTCAAATATATATAGAATACGTATTTGAGTACTTAAAAAGTATTTTAATACTTTTACTCAAATACTTTACAGGGCTGGTGTGAGTACGCACTCCAGAAGTGAATACGGGAATGGTAGCGGTATAAATGGTTTAATTGATCTACAAAATACATACTTAACATAGGTATTATATTAGTATATATTTTGATGTGCGGTAGCAACGTTGTTATCGTATACCATACTTAGCCGATTTAACCGTACAAATACGGTAATAACCGTACAGGTGATTACACTTAGCAGTAACTGTTGAACTACCTGAGTCCAAATATCCTGTTGTCAAATCCTCGCTATACCCCTTTTCTATTACCTAGTCGAGCTAGTCTATACCGAACGCGCCGTGGTTCGTGGAGGTGCCTGGTGCAGCAATGTAGGCCATCGACTGCCATTCTGCCAGATGCATACTCAACAGTGTTGGCCACGGTACGATATTTGTAGGGAATTATGGAAATTTGATAATCCGTACGATTGGAGTTCGGACAACCTACAATAGATCAAACATTTTTTACGTAAATCCTGCATCTCTATTTGGTAGGACGAATATTATCATATTTATATAATATAGAGAAAGTTTTATAGCAAAAACGTTTTGCAGTACGAAAGACAACATTTGAAACGTTGAAAAGGTTGAAATTCGTAAGCACTTGGTGTGGTATTTAAGTTAGCCGTGGTATATATTTCAAAACATAATAGGTAACATACCTATCTAATCTATGCTATATTACCTATTATAAAGAGATAAAGTCTAATGTATAATATAAAATAATTTAATATTTTCGAATGTCTCACTACAGACTGATCAACGTAGAGCCTAAACGAGATGGCTTGAGGAGGCTTACAATTTTCATTGTACCTACCTCCGTATCATCATGTACGTGTGCACTAAGAAAGCGTCTTCCAAAATTCACATTTTATAAAGTGGTGCAGCTTCGCGAGTATTTTGATATTCAAGATTATCGATGAAAAGTTTTGAACACCATACAACGAATATTAAATAACGAATTTAATAAGGTTTGAGTCCTACAAAGTTGGTACATTTAACGGGCAACGAAGTGCACGAGATCAGCTAGCTTTAAATAAAATCAATACAGGTATTTTTGATTAATAAACTTAAGTCTAAATCATAGAATATCAATTAAATTTATGTATTGATTATAATAAAAACATAGAGGGCGGGTGAGACTTGCTTTAAAAAGCAAAAATCGGAAATAGCACAAAAAAACTCAACCATAGTTATTGAGACTGAACGGATAAAACGCTGGATCATGGAGTTTGAAAACATTTACTTTATTGTTTAGCAAACAGAAAGTCCTAATTTCTACGTTATCAAACGTTTCCAACGTTTACTGCTATAGAATTTCATCCAAGTATTCATTTCTGGCGTGCGTACTGACCCACACTTTTTTTTTGTCAATGTTTTTAATTTATTATTAAAAATAAAAACTAAAAATGTATTAATGTTTGTATTGTGGTTTCGCTTATCACGGTTTCTTATGTCACCACACTTTAATTATATGTAACTACTTTGGTAATTAGTAGGGCAGAGGAGTTGTAGTTCTAAAAAGTCACCAAATATGCATTTAAATATACAAAATATGCATTAAAAATATGCACTTAAGTATAAAAAATATGCATTTTAAAGTTAAATAAAAAATAAGAATTTTTCTGTTGGTACTTATTATTTTGATGAAAAAATGTTATCTACAACTTTATTTAACAACTTACAATTAATTATTTGATAATATAATTAATTAATAACCCGATAAATTGCGGCATTAGATCGGCAAATCTCGAGAAATATCGTCGATAATATCAACGTTATTTTGGACGTCGAAGAAAAAATATTGGTAAACCTATAAATTATTTGAAATATGCATCTTAAAGTATAAAATGGAAAAAATTTGCCCTAAAAACCAAAAAAAAGCAAAATATGCCCTAACAACCAAAAAAACGCAAAATATGCTTTTATATGCACAATAAAATTTCAAAACTAGCTTTGTGGTAGCATGAAACGCATTTGTTTCGCACTCTGCTATTTTTGTGACTGTGCAAAAAAAATATGCAAATGCTACAAGTCCTTTGCCCTAGTAATTAGTATGCCATTCGATTACACTTAAATACATGGTAAGTCCCATCCATGTACTTATATTTTACTATCAATGATGTAACTTATGTAATAACGTAAATGCCATTATTATAAATTCCTAACATTAGTAGTCGATATCGTCAATGTCTAGGCATTAACTGATAGCATAGGCAAGATTCTAAAATTTAAATATTTTGTTAACAAATTTACATCTATATGACTAGGAAATTACCTTAATGTCTAAAAGTGATATACAATATTGATGATTACGTTTAAAGAAATATTTAAATTGAGTCAGAAATAATACATATAAGATAAATTATACATCTTAATATAACAAAAAAAACCCGGTCAAGTGCTCGTGACTGGCGCACGAAGGGTTCCGTGCCATTATCTATAAACATGTTGGCAACGCTGTTTATATTATATATTCTGACGGATTTTTAGTATTTGTTGTTATGGCAGCAACAGAAGTACATCATCTGTGAAAATTTCAACTGTCTAACTTTCACGGTTCATGAGATACAGCCTGGTGACAGCGGGGCCTTAGTAATACGGTCCTGTTTTACTATGGTTTTACCCTACGGAACCCTAAAAAACAAATAAATTGGAATCATTAATTTTGACAATTTTATGTACCGTGACAATTTGAAGGTAGGTATGAATGTACGATAGGTACGGTGGGTAGATATTAGATATATATGTTATGCAATGTGTTAGTAGGCATATGTGTGTACAAATATAATAATTTAATAAATATAATTATTAATTAATTATTATAACAAATAAGACATCGCGATTTATATTGTATACTTACTATATAGATGACATAATATGTATCCGATAGACCTATATTTTACTTAAAATGTACCTAATGTACGACCATAGACGTATTAGATCCAGAAAGTACGTTATTGTAACTACCGTGATTATAAATAAATCGATAATTTGACTTTACAACGCAAGGTTGTTTCTAATTAAAATCTACGATTTTTCTAAACTTTTTCATACATAACTGTTTGCAACTTATAATAAGTACCTAAAATTAGAGTTCACCCAATAACCAGTTTACAATAGATTTTTTATTTTTTATTTTTTATTAGAATTGGTTTTTATCAGTTATGTCAGAAAAAGCCCGGAGTTATCGTCATTACCTATAAGAAATATTTCTAAATGCATCATTGCTTGAAAATAATGGACATTAGCGTATACCTATACTGTCTAATTTGATCGGAAATTTCGTTATTGACTAGTCATTAACATTAATTCCTTAATAATTAACGTCTTCTTATCTATGAGCATGGCAGTCGACAGCCTATATTATATAAAAATAATATGGCCACTGGCTAAACATTTACGTCAGCAATGGTTGGCAACGCGCGTCAAAAACGCGAGGATTTGACACAGCGTAAATGTCCACTGTCACCTATGAAGTATTCAATTCGATATTAAAAATAATAATAAAAAAAACTGGATAAGTGGATGTCACTCTGCTGAACAATAGACTACAAGTGGGTCAATGTATAATGGATTGTTAAAAACTTGAATGCATTGATATAATATCATTGTATAAGAAAAACGATTCTGGGTGGAAATGGTTTGTCAGACTGGATTTTTTATATTGCTATTATTTATTATAGCCTGTTAGTTGAATTAATATTAAAATATTATTATTTTTATTTGTTGCTATGGTGATAAACAATGCGTTAGAGATTAAATGTGGTTTTTCGTAATTTGTCGGTAGTTTTTCCCTTGGCATTAAATAACCATTGAGAAAATTGAAAAATTACCTGTTTAAAGTTTCATCTTAATCCAATTTGCTAAAAGATAAGGTACTGTATGTTAAAATAGAAGTATTCCTTCTGGTAGAAATTTTGTATACAGGATAAAAAAAAAAAAAAAAACATTATTGTAAAACCACTAATTTCCTCGCTTCGCTTAGAATCTAAAATATTGCTTTGTGTGGTGGCGATCACGAAAAATCAATTCTAACGTGACGCAACAAATACTAAGTGGGGATAAGACAATCAGTCATCTTTATAAACACAATGCACAGACAACAACTGCGCAGTGTTTTACCACAGTTATTGTGAATTAATCACAACGTTCACGTCCTCGCAATCAACATTTTATCAAGTCACGTTTACCTTCTTTTTCATTTATTTTCGTTTAAACTTAATCTCTATTCAGAAAGTAAACTTTATTATTGCGTTATTTTCAACACCAGGTATGATCTTATATTAGTATAATATGTAGTTTTCATCTTGTTTTGTAGAGACGGAAAATCTTAATGTTTCTTATTTCACAGCCTGACTATCCTTAAATAACACTATTGATCTTCATAAATACCAACAATTATATTATACGACATCGTATCCAGGTGTCAAAATATATTATAATTTATAATAATTAAATCTATCTAAAAAACCAAACTTAAAACACATTTAAAATATAATTTAATTACTAATTCATAATTTTAATGCGTCTTCTCAATTAGAGTTCACAATAAAAAAGTTTAGATATTTAGGATAAGCCAATTTTATATAAAAATAAATATTTATTGTAGCTTATTGAATGGGAAAAAGGTAGTTTAAAATTGATTTTTTTTCGAATATAAACAACTATTTATTAGTTACAGTTATACTGTATTATACATTTATTAATAGTCTGCATTCTTAAAATTGTTAGTTTTTATTTTATTTTGTTCATTGATAGTTCTATATTATACTATTAATTTAAATTTAAATTAATCAAAGGTATGGAAAACATAATCAGTCTATATTGTTATATTATTTGAATTTACACATAATGTTCTTTGAACTATCAATACAACTTATAATTGTAATGTAAATATGTAATTTTATTTGATTAGTCATTTTTTCTTTTGTTTCTGTATAATAAACTATACGAATGTTAGCTCACTACTCCATCACAAGGTTAGGCTTAAATGAGTAGATACCTATATTAGTATATTCTTTATCTATACATAATGCATTTATAAGAAAATTTATTAATATAAAAAAATAGCTAAGTATACATTGGGCTATATAAATAATCAAATAGAAACAATTAACATAATTAAAAATCAATTATACTATCGTAAACATATAAAAAGCGTTATCTCAGGGCTAATTATTGTTTCTTTCAAACTTTGACCTCTCAGTTGTTCAAATATAGATATAGCTAATTAAAACTTAGGACAGTTATCAATAAACAATAAACGTAGTTGATTAACTGATAAATACATTTGAGGTTACCTTTCCACACTACTAAATCCGTACTGATCCCATAACATACCAAATGTCGATTGAACGTTTAAAACAATAGTTATTCGTGTACAACGTAAAAGCATATTTAATCATAGTAGGGCATTGTAAATTAACATCGTAAGTCATACGCAAATCGACCCAATGAACCAAAAGATGTCTTCATTCCAGTGAGGTCTTCGTATATATTATTTCCATCTAAACCTGCATGTAAGTGAATATATATTATTTACTTTCAATTATTAACCAAAAATAAGCCTATGTTTTTATATCAATGTAATAATATTTAATAGTAGAATAACAATTACACTCATAGATAATATTTGTCACACCACCCACACTAAATGAACCCCATAAAACGGCCTCTTTCCACTTACATAATTTTTATTTTTCTATAACAAATAATAGCTAAGGCTTATGGAATCGAAAAATATTCGAACGATTTTTAAAAATCGATGATGATTTAGATATTAGGTGAACCAGTTGTTTGAAGTTGGCGTACGGCGCTTACTGGTATTAATAATATCAAAATCATAACCGCATGTAAGCATATTCGTTTATGATGGACACAACTAAGAAAAAATGTTATTTTTTTAGTAGTTACGTAGGTATTACGCTATGTCGCAATCCTCCGCAAGTAGATATTGCAGTCTAGGTTTTTGCATCTAGGTTTTATTTACCTTTGGTAAACACCGGGTAATTCAGCATTAGAGCCACAATATAATATATTATATTTGAAAGGTGTTGCGATTTATTCGGACCGCTTTACCTAAAGTTCTACGAAACTAATTTGCTTATTGTTTTTTTATTTTTATACTCATTTGTTTGGTATGAAGATTAGTAATCTAATGAGAAAAAATCAAAATAGTATATTCAGATGTGGCAACGCCCAAGACTGAAATTACCTTCCCGCACGAGCCACATATACTATTTTTCTGTTACGCCTCTGCGTTCATCGATCAGTGTCTGCAGGTTCTGCAGGGGATACGCCCAGCACTTTTGGGGATTTCCGGTTAACCACCCGGCACTTTTGAGGATTCCCACTTTACCCCCCCCCCTCCTGTACGGAAATGGTCGCTTTCCAAGATTAACTAAATTTTCTGTGCCCTGGCGTGATAAAAAATTAATTATTATAATAATATGTAATTTAAAAATAATAGTTCCATGCATCCTCGGCGTGAGTAATATTTTTTTTTTGTATGGAGTAAATAATATTACGAATGTATGTTCCTATTCAAAACCTCTATATAAAAAAATTAAAAAATTGTTATATAAAGTTTGATTGGACTAAAAATAAAGTATAAATGAAACGACCACCGACCACTCATTTATGCGCGAAGTAATCATATATTTCTCTCGGACGAAGGAAACGCAATAATAATAATGCGGTCCCAAAATACTAATCTTAAATGAGCAATATAGTAGATATTTATTCTATACAAATATCATTAAAATATGTAATTTTATGCTGTTGATAAAAATTATTTTATTTAGCTCATTTCATAAAAAATCAATACTATGCCAAAACGAATATGGCCATCTAAACATAACATACTATGTGCATATTTTGTAACCGGTGGCATTTCCTGATTTTTTTGGTAAGGGGTAGATGAAAATTAATTACGATTTAGATCATTCTTATTAAAATAACACTAATTGTATTTTGCATATATCAACGTTTTTGTTGGTTTTACATATCTAATTCATATTTGTTGTTTTATAGTGCATATTTTTGCTGCATCTTATATTTTCACGTTCATGGCCACGTAAATTTATCGTTTATCAAATTACCTACTTATGAAAGTGGGTAATTATTTACGTAATAAAATATTAAATTAAATAATAATATAGACTATGGGTCTACAATGCTTATAACGATAAAATTACGACCGGTCGTCAAAGATAAGATTTTAAAATTATACAACTTTTGATCATCTTGTCTAATAATGTAAAATATGAATTTATTTTTTCCAACGTGGATAAAGAATGTTTTTTGTGAAAAACGAAGTGTTAGACGACAATATATCCTTTTAACCATTACTTAATTTTTACGTAGTATCTTAAATACAATGTTTTCGACTAAATTTCAAGTACATATTTTATTGAATATTATAAAGTATTTTTAGAAGCATATTTTGAGTATTTTTTGTTTGTATAAATCCGTCCTCTAGTTATAATGTTAAGACATGCCTGGGTCGGTATGTTTGCTTCGTTCGGCCGCCCCACACCGCCCCTAGGTATATGCATTGAACTATATGATATCATATAGTTCAATGGGTATATGTCTCTCAGCTGCTCAGTGCTCAGATCCCTGTTCGAGACGACAAAAAAATACTTTTGTGGTGTATAAAATATTGTATAGAAGGTACACACTGTGGCCGTTGAACTGGTTATTATGATGGATGGGAAGTAGTGGTACGGTGCAGGTGCGGTGGTGGCGTCAGTGGCGCCAGGTGCGTTGAATATTTCTGATGAAATATTACAGTTTATATACAACGGTGGTGTAGGTACTCGTGGCGTACACAACAAAAACACATTTTAAATAACCACTTGTTGACGTAATTAAGGTGAGTAAACATAAGCGTAATTTTTGTAATATTGTCTTAAATAGGTATAAAAAAATCTTAGTTAATCGGATTATTGCTTTTGCAGGTTTCAAACTTTTTTTTCTTATTATAAAAACACATATCTAGGTCATCCGTAGTTTGTTTATATAATATGTTTAGGCATGTAGTTGTGTAATCGTCTTGTACCACCTAACCATTGCACCTGCAACTTGTATCAATAATATTAATATATAACAGTTATACGCAATAGCATTTCCATGTACGTCACGTAATCGAACGAATAATATAGGTACTATGTATAGGTAAATACACAGCAGTAAAAATCATACAATTATGATATAGTTTTTCTGGTAATTGATATTTTATATTTAACGTATTTACAGCAAATTTCACATCATAACTCTATTAGAACAATCCTCGATAATAGCCGATATGCTTATTTATTCAGTTCAATTAATAGATATAAACAACAACTAGATAGTCGTCTTCATACCTAATACAGTTGTGACCGATGGTGAAGTCGGCCGCCATTTATAAAGCAGGCAATGTTTACATTTATTTTACATTTATTGATATACATAAATATTATACTTAAATATACATATAATATTATACTTTGATAATATTGTTTTGTAAACATTGTCTGCTTTGCAAATGGCGGCTGATTTCAATGATAAAAAGAGACGGCCATCTATAGTTGTTGTATATATCTATGGTCCAATTACCGGTAGACAATATTATAATATTAACAATAAATACATTTTACAGTTCAGCCATGCCGGGAAGCGGATTATTGGAAACTTCTCCCAACTATGTTATCAACAAAGCTGTTGCAGCTAGATTTCAACAGCTGCCCCAACCCAAGGATAAGGTACAAGTCATGTACGTATGGATCGACGGAACCGGACAAGACCTTAGAGCAAAGTCCAGAACACTAGACTTTATGCCTACAAAACCCGAAGGTATGTCGTCGATTTTTCGTGTATCTAATTCGAAATATTAGATAAATATCTGTAATAAATATACATTATAAATTATAATCTTGTAAAAAATTAACTTAAATAAATATAAATTACATTTGAGTCAATCCTGTCGAGAGCACTAACCATCTGACTAAGTAGTTAATCTAATTCATTAATTATTTTTTTTTATCATAAATGTATATGTTTATAGGTCAATATTTATAATGGTTGACCGGGTGGGTCAGTTTAATTAGGATATCATGTTAAAACATACTATACAATTTTTTGTTCGATGTTCTCGTACTATTATAATCATTGCAGTAAATGTACGTCGTCGTTTATATTCTGTTATATGAGTAATTCATAGTCAACAACTAAATATTTTGATCTAACATTTATTGTAATTTGCAAACAAAAACAGACAAATGAAAAATAGCCATCTGCAGTGTGAAATATTAAAATATAATAATAAACGTATATTTTATCCATTGGTCGCATAATTATTACTTTGGAACTAAAAAAATTGAATTTGAATCGTGTTTTTAACATGGAATCGGATAATAATATAAAATATAAATATTCTATCAATCAATTTATTTACAAAATGTATATTAACTATACTCTTTTAGTCCTTTGTAATAAATAGACTAAGTTGAATTAAATGTAGCCACTAGCCATACTACATAAAGTATAATTATTGGACAAATTAGATCCATATTCACAGACCGCAGTAAAAAAGCTAAAATCACTAAATTATCCAACCACTTTTTCAAAGCATGCCCCTAACAGAAAAATAATTAACTACTAAAAAAAAAAAACACCACTTTCTATGGCCTCATTAATTCAACAAAATATCAAAGGTTTCTTGAATCACATTTAATTCAAATTTATCATACACCCAATGGCCTATGGACTACGACATTATGGGTTAATTAATAAAAATAAATAAATAAATAGACAAAAGTAATATATATTATTTTCCTGTGATTAAAATAATATGTTTATTTTGCAATATTGAGAATATGGAAGATATCTAAAAAATTAACTCATTTTACTGTTAAAAAATTGTTATTGAATATATCCGTTCAATCAATATAGTACTGACGCACTGTTAATTAATTTAAATTTAAATTTCTTATACATCTCGGTGGTATAAAAATAATGTTTTATTAAAATATATTATTCAAAGAAAATAATGGTTCGCCTGCTTAATAATAGTGTAAGTGTAGGCTAGGTACTCTATGATCTCGATTCAAACTTAATATTTGCCTTTCGCCATTTTAATACAGAACTCCCAGTGTGGAATTATGACGGAAGCTCTACGTACCAATCTCAAGGAGAAAATTCAGATACATTTTTGTATCCTGTGGCCATTTTTAACGACCCATTCAGGTTGGCACCAAACAAACTTGTCATGTGCGAAGCGTACAAACACGATCACACTCCGGCTGGTAATATAAACATATTATGTACTGACGAATTATTCAAAATGATTGACACTTGCAATAACAATAATTAGGGTTCTGAATTTGGAATATTGTACTTGAAATTTTTCAATTGAAATAATTAAAAACTGAAAATTTTACTCTTCTTTAAATATTTTAATGAAATTATGAAAAATATTTTCTCTTCTTTTGAACGTGTTTGGCTATGATATATGATTAGAAATAATATATTGATTAGATACTTAGAAATAAAGAGAAACATATTATTTTTGTTGATTTATTATTTCATATTTGTATATTCTATATAAAGTATTGAAAAATATTCCTA
Organism: Metopolophium dirhodum; assembly: GCF_019925205.1. Taxonomy (NCBI): domain Eukaryota; kingdom Metazoa; phylum Arthropoda; class Insecta; order Hemiptera; family Aphididae; genus Metopolophium; species Metopolophium dirhodum. The sequence goes on along the minus strand of NC_083560.1, from coordinate 41,529,228 downwards.
GCAATATTTTGAGAGTAAAAACATTTTTTTATGAGCTTTAAAATATTGTTGTATGCGGTCCGTCAGTGATCCAAAAGATAATGGTTTAAAATAAAGTTGAAGTCAATGTCAACCAGTAAATGAAATAATAGTGTATATATTCAGTAATTATTAGGTATACAAAATGTGTGTGTATGTGACTGAGTGATGTGATTATGTGAAGGTGCCCTAGACTCTTTTATTTAATACTTAGATCATATTTTGTATATTGTAAAAGGTCACGACTCACGACTGTTATAAGAGTGGTTTATATCTATATACATTTTGAATATAATTATAATATAGTATAATATGCATTCGCAGAGCAACAACATTATGGCTCTCAACAATATGTTATGATGTTGAGTTGGTTTATGAGTTTGTAACTTAAGAGTTAAAAGGCAATGTTTAAATTCGTTATATTATAGATTTTCTAAACAACTTATAAACTATATGTAAATATGTTACATATTTTCTTTGTTTCAAACAACAAACAAACTTTTAAAAATGTTCACTTGGAATTTGACGACTATACACTTTTAGATATAATAAACATTTTATTTTTATTTTTCATGAAAATGAAATATTTCAAGAAAATAAATTTCATTTAATTTTAAAACCCTAACAATAATATGTTCAATTCCAACTTTCACCATTTAATTTAATTTTTTTTTTGTGGGTACGAATAAAACTAATATATAAATTTCGTTAATGATTGTGGAAAACTAGATATTTTGATGACACTCATATTTTTTTCTACCTGCAATACTCAATATTCGGTACTTATTTTGCACTCGAAAAACAGTAGCAAGAAAAGGTACCTATTAGATTACAAGTACTTTTTAAGGAGTGGAATTGTCGGTTCCTAATGTTTTCAAAAACTTAAAAAGGCTAAAAAAATTAATTTTTTTTAAGATGACTTTTTTTGATGTTAAGAACATTTAAACATCTGTGTTTGTATGTAGGTTTTTTACAATAATTCAATTTTTTAGAAAGTTATGCATATATAATATGGCATAAATTAAAAATGCTCATAAGTCAATTAAAACCTGAGTTGTCGTAAACAACTTACTAACAAACACAGACAATGTTCTTACCATCAGGTTTCATTATAGGTCAATTTACTCTAATTTTTAAATTAACGGAGTTAAACGTGATCTACTGAACGTACCTAAATTTGCTATATTACACATTTGTAAGATGGAAACAAAAATATTGTGATGAACATTTAGATGGAATATTTCTATTTTTTAGTAAATAACTATATTTTAAACTTTTGTAGGATATAGAAGTATAATTTCGTTAATGATTGTGGAAAACTAGATATTTTGATGACACTCATATTTTTTTCTACCTGCAATACTCAATATTCGGTACTTATTTTGTACTCGAAAAACAGTAGCAAGAAAAGGTACCTATTAGATTACAAGTACTTTTCAAGGAGTGGAATTGTCGGTTCCTTGTTCTTACGAGTGTGTCAATAAAAATTATACATAGTTCCGGCGCTACAAATATTTACGACCTGAGCGAAACCTTGTCTTTGTGGTAAACGGAAAATTTATTTCGTGTTTACCGTATTGGTACGGTATGAAACATAATAGTCACCTCAATTGTTTCCCTATTGTATTTAAAAAAATATCCATTATCATTTCTTTATTTAAGAAACTATTAGTAGTTTCATACTTCATCAATGTATTGAAGTGAAGCATATTTTTTATTATTTTTTCCTAAATATTAAATAATTAGATTCATTACGTATTCTTTCAATTCTTTCAATTCTAACGTCTTCTTTCACAACAATTTCTATTATAACAAAATAGTGGGAGCGTGTTAATAAGCTGAACGTTGAAGTTGCACTGAGTCGTATATGAAACCCATACATTATCTTTAATCATCGTTATAATAATTGGTCGTTGTAGATTAGATTAATACTTCCCTAAAATACCATGCTGTACTTATCTAACGTGTAGATATTTTATGATTGTTTTTTTTTTTATAGTTTAAGATACCCAGATTTTAAACAACCGTATCAATATTCCACATTCAAAATGACAGTACCAATTTTCCGACAATCCATTTTACCACCCTTTCACAATATTCAATTACAATTTTGTTGAAGAAAAATCCTCTGGCCACCCACCCATAACGCCAAGCCTGGCTATACAAATTGATCTTAACGTTATTATTCAACTGTATATGTATTATGTATATTGGTACCCCCAGGTGAACGCATATACAATTTAAATATCACGTCCGACATTCCTATAATGATATGAAATGTCATCACAATTTTTTTTCATATTATATTTTATATTTATAGACACAAATCACCGTAAAGCCGCTTTGGAGACCATGACTAAAGCTGCTGATCAAAAACCGTGGTTTGGTATCGAACAAGAATACACGTTACTTGACACTGACGGCCAACCGTTCGGATGGCCAAAGACTGGATACCCAGGTCCTCAGGTACGTTTCGTGTATAGATCGTGATGGTCAATAGATGTGATGTATCTAGGTACATGTCATATTACATTATAGATAGGGTTCAGATTTTAAAGCAATATATAATCAATAAAAAAAGCATTTAAAATGTCAAAAATAGCGAAAAAAAGAATTTAATTTATATAAAAAAGCAATTACAAAATGTACCAAAAAATTAAATAGATTTTAGTTGATTTAACTAGTTTGTATAAAAAAAATTCACTACCATGAACTTAGATCAACTGTCTTTAGTAAACCATTTATGGTTTGAGCTCAAAATATATTTGTTCATAGAAAATGATCTTTCTACCTCCACCGAAGTTATTGGAGCGTATTTCATACATAAATATAAATTATCTAAATTCAGATTACTACTTATTAAATTGGCATCGTTTGTTGCTTCTCCAATTAATCCTTGACTGTTATTTTTTTTTAATGTCTTCCCATTCTTTGTTCTTCGAAATTACTTTGATGAACTTATTTAATACTAGGTATCATATCAATTGAAAATTAAACACAAAAAAGCATTTATAAGTAAAAAGGCGAAAACAGACGAAAAAGTACATCCATCATCTTAGATATTAAATGAAACACATTTTTATGTAAAAATCATTTTTCTATTACTATTATTAAAAAAAATGCTTTTGCCTTCAAATGCGAAACTTAATAAATTATAAATTATAATATAGTCACTTGGCGACCGCTATTTACTGAAATTCAATTCACGGTGTTATGTGTGTATATAGGGTCCGTACTATTGCGGTGTTGGCGCTGATAAAGTGTACGGGCGTGACATAGTGGAGGCTCATTATCGTGCATGTCTGTACGCGGGAATCAACATATCTGGAGAGAATGCCGAAGTTATGCCAGCTCAGGTACCTACCTATATAATTTACACGCTCATTCATATTAAACATTGACGAACGTTATTCGCCAACGCAGATGTATATAATTTGCATAATATATTTTAATACATATTATACCTAAGTATAAACTATAACTTTGTATAAACTATATAATATGTAACGCCGTCTGAAGCAGTCAACGTATACTGTTCAATTTTTTTACTGGTCATTGTTTGAAGATAGATTAGATAGATTCACATACATTTTACTGTAAAAAACCCGTTTAATCTTCAATGGATTGAATAAAAGTTATCTCGAGTAGTTGTAAATTGTATCGCTCGAATTCGAATCGAATTTTAGACCGTTTTCTATAAAAAAACATTGAGCATTTTTTTGTAATAGAAATGTATTAAAATATATTCAATTTGAGCGAAGAAAAGGCGGTGTAAGACTGTAGATGACAGTTTGGCTCTTGATACAGACTATGCTGCTGAGATCCGACTCAGCCGATGGAAGCAGACTGATCGTAATATCAAAATGGGGGGGTTTACCCATAGTATTAAACTTTGATACCTTGTTTTTATATATGAAATTGTTATTGTTTATTTCGTATAGTTACATGGGTATAATCAAAATATGTTTTGAAAGATTAATTACATTATACATATATATATATATATGGCTATTAATAGTTTTGTACATATTTTTTATAATATTTAAGTGCATAGGTACATATATTTATTAGGTTTTAATAGTAATTTTTAGATATTGTTATGTCATTTGATTATAGAGTAAGTATGAATGCTGGTGTTATGTAGGTACATACTTAACATACTTAAGAGTAAACATTTTACACTTTTCACATTTTAGTTACCTTGTGGGGAGGTACTTTTAACAGTAAACACTCATTATTTCAATAAGTATTGTGTCCAAGACAATTTTAGTTTTACAATATGAAATTTTAGTACAATATTATAAAACACCATATTTGAAAATATTATGATATTTTCCTCATCTGAACTTTTAATATCTATTACTATGACTAACTATGCGATTTTTCCATTTTAAAGCGGCATTTTATACAAAACTATATTATAGTAATGTGTATTATGTATGATAATTAAAATATGAATCGTTTATTTCAGTGGGAATTTCAAGTTGGACCGTGTGAAGGTATTAGCATCGGCGATCATTTATGGATGGCTCGTTTCATATTACACCGTATTGCCGAAGAGTTTGGCATTGTGGTAACACTTGATCCAAAACCAGTTCCGGGAGATTGGAATGGTGCCGGTGCGCATTGTAATTTCTCAACTCAAGCTATGAGAGAAAACAATGGAATAATGTAAATTATAGTTTAAATTGAAAATATATTTTTAAAACTTTTAAAATTCTAATCTAAAGATTAATAATTGTTTCAGTGAAATCGAAAAGGCTATTGAAAAATTGTCCAAACAACATATGAGACATATTATGGTGTACGATCCCAACGAAGGCAAAGATAATGAACGTCGTTTGACTGGAAAACACGAAACTTCTTCCATTCAAAATTTCTCGGCTGGTTAGTACTCAGAAGTACTTACTATAATACTACCCCTATAGTACTATAGTACTACCACTAAAACATACTGTAGAAGTTGAAAAAGTTTTAGAATATTTTCAAAAAATTCCGTTTACATAGCTATAGTAAAATGTTTAAATCAATTATTTTTATAATGATACAGTAGAAACAACAAACATAAACAAATATACAGAGTGATTCGCCAAGCATGCTTACACCAATTTTTCAATTAATAATAAATTAATTCAAATTCTGATTTTTGATATTTTTAAATATACCTTCTTTAAGACCAAGTTTTAAAATATTTTAAATTTTTTGTACTATAATTTGTACTATAATCTCGTCACAGCGAATCCTGTGGCGATTAAAAAACTTATGTTTTTCAAATAAGAACCCAGTTTTACTGTAAATTATTTAGTAGATATTTTTTTTTAAATTTTCGATGTATCTAATTCAAAATTTGGAAGATTACAAATATTTCAATATATGAGAAACTACTCCCTTGAATTTAGAATTAGGTACCTACATTTACATTTTCTAAAAAAATTATCCACTTAATAATTTATAGTAAATAAGGGGTTTTTATTTCAAAAATGAAAATTCTTCCACCGCCATATGATACTCTTTAAGTTGTAGGAGCACATGAAATAACAAGAATTTGAAAATATTGTCTTAAAGTAGGTATATTTACAAATTCAAAAAATATTTTGAATAACTGCATGTTATTGAAGAAAAAAGAGAATGATTGGTGAACCATTCTGAATATGATTGATGGGAATTTTTGTTTTAAATCTTTGTATTTGTTTTTTAAATTTATAATTTGCAAAGACACTTGACAGTAATTTTTAATTTAACATACCTATCCTAAGATAAAATTAAACAAGATCAAATATTTTTTACTCTAAAACAAATAAAAAATGTCTGTTAAATTTGGACTCCGATACTGAGTTTTAAAATGTGATAATAAGTTCACATTATCATCTATTTAAAAAAAAATGTTAAAACTAGCTTATTATTGTTCTAGGCGTGGCCAACCGTGGGGCCAGTATTCGTATTCCTCGTGGTTGTGCTGACGAGAAGAAGGGTTACTTAGAAGATCGTAGACCAGCATCCAACTGCGACCCATACAAAGTGACTGAAGTCATTGTACGCACCGTGTGCCTAAATGAATAAAGAAAATATTAAGAAAATAACCTATATTCCTGCTCGATAAACATAAATATCACCCCGCTTTGGGAAACAAAATATTTTATCTAATATTTATAATAATATAGGTACAACTATAATAATTGTTAGGCACTGTATAATACTATTGTGTTACAGTTTTTTATTTTAAATTCAGTACTAAAAACCACATGGAATTTTAATGAATGTTGCTAAAAAGAAATGTTTATTTTAGATTTTTTATTATTTATAAATTGTCAGCGTTCGTGTTCAACGTAGGTACACTTAAAATTTTTTTATTCTTATGTCCAACAGTCACCGCATCGTGCGATCACCACTGAAGGACCCACATTTGTCATTTTCTATTACTTATTTTGAGTTATATATATTATTGCATGACCTAGTTTTTATATCTAAAGCCTACGGACGAAGTCTTAATACTAAATTTTATTGCACATTTCATACATTTTTACCTAACCCATAGTTAACAGTATACCTTCAATACATTATATTTAAACATAAAACGATAAATTATACTCACATTAATATTGCAACACATGTTACGAAAACAATTTTATAATACCTAGTGAAGTACCTAAGTGGTTATTTTATGCCAAGTCAACTAAAATTATTTAGTCTTATTTAATATGATACTATTATAAAAAACTGTAAACCACTGTAATAAAATAGAAAAACAATAGTTATATTATACATCACTTTGATTATGTGCCTTACATTAAATCATATTATATTGGATTAAAACTGGATACAGTTTTATATTTTACTAGTTTGAAAATTTTTTTTAGAATTTATACATAATAACTTTATATAACCAAAAAAAAATAATAATGTATTCTATTCATGTATCTTTATTTATATAAGATTTCACATTTATTTTACTTTTACTAACCAAGAATATATCTTTATTTATATTTGATTTCACATTTACTTTAATTTTACTAACCAAAAATATATCTAATCTTGCTTAGTTTATAAAGTGTATAATTGTTTTTTACATGTTAGACCCTAATTTTCCTTATAACATAAATTTATTATTTAAAATCATTTGGCGTTGATGACTGAGGCGCTCAATTCAGTTGATTCTTAAGAACCCCCTCCCTTTCTTCTGGTTTACGAATCAGCCGATATTCCTATCGTATTCAGTAGGCCTGATTCTATATTAGTTATAACAATTTCAAGAAAGCTATAATAGATGCGGTCAAACCGTGAGTAGCTCATTGACTATACTAATTATTAAAATACGTACATACAACCTTTCGATTTCGTTACCGAATGAACAAACAATAGACGTTCAGTAGAGAAATAATTAAGGCCCGGGCACGGATTATATTAAAAGTTTTATATAATCTGTGGCCCGAATTTGGATAAAAAATGCTTACATAATAGGTATTGGTATATTTATTGTATAATATAGAGTGAATTGCCAAGCATGTTTACCACACTTTTATACTTGAATTCATGAATTTATTAGAATTCCGATTTTAAGAAATTGTAAGTGTACATCAAAAGGTAATGTAGTACATCTCATTTGTCGCGGTTGCCAAATTGAATTACAAAACTTGAAAAACAAAATTCTACTTTAAATTATCAAATAGATGTACTTGAAACAGTAAGAGATGGATTTAATACAAGTGAGAACGAAAAGTAACAAATACTCTATGAAAAATTCAAATCATTTTATGATAAAAATCCCGGATACAATATTTTAAAATTATACAACATTCAATACATGGAAATGACATTGACTCAAAAGAAAATCCTGCAAATGTAAACTGCTACATACAATGCCCCATAACAAGTGTTGACGTAGAACATGTGTTTTCACAGTAAAAACCCCATATTAAGTGGCAGAAGATATAATTTTTCAGAGATAAATTTGAAAATGTACTTGATAATACATTTTAATCAAATATTAGAAACTTGTTTATTATTATTTTGTTTAAATTAAATTAAATACTTTTTTAAAATATTTTATTTCAATATAATACTTAATAGTTAATGCCAACTAATAAATAATAATATTATAAAAAATAAATAGGATTAAAAATACAATTTGAAGTGCGTATATTGAAAAATTTGTTTTTGCACGATTTTGCACATTTTAGCATTTTAATTGCACGTTTTATGTGTGTTAGCTGCACAAAAATTAGGTTTTTAATCATGATACATCGGTGATTGATCAGCCCTAATATGTATCTACTTTGGAAATTAACTCTGCTCATTAGTTCTCCTACATGATGTTAGTAAATTACCGTCAAAACTCAAAAAGCAGTAACTCCAAAAATGTAGATTTTAATGGGAAACAATAAAAACAGTTTTCTACATTAAATTCGTCCCTAAAATAATAATAATAATTTTTTTAACATTTAAAATATGGTACGTTAATTATCGGTCTAGGACATCTCGGCGTGGGTATTTCGGCGTAGGGCCATTTCAAGACATTTCCAGAAAGTTTATTTTTGAATAAAAAACTTTCTCCTTTGTCTATATATGATAATAATATTATATGTAATATGGGTATGTCACTATAAATATATAATTATTATATGTTGTACAAGGAAACTATTTAACACTAAACACAAGTTTTTCAAAATTTGTCATGTGTTTTAATGGACCTCCAGCTTATGTCTTATATAAATCGAAACATGAAAAGCAGTAAGTATACTTTTATTTGAAGTAGTCCCCAAAATTGTGTGTAGTACGACACACTCTGTGAGTGTAGTACGAAATTTGTGTTTTTCAAATTAAACCTTTATAATAATATTATGTATAATTTTATATCTTCAGATTTTTTTTTATATTTTAATGGTTTTTTGCCAAACCACATTTTAATTATTATCTACTACACAGGCACACAGTAAACAATATTTTGTGTTGTTACATCTTATACTCTTATTGTTACTATAGTTATTACTATTCATTGTTATTGAGAGTAGCTATTTTTATTATTATCAGCTTAGTTGTGAACAGTGGTATATAGTATATAGTGTTTATCTAGAAATAATTTAGATTTGACCGATTCGGGACTATGTGTGTAGTACAAAAATTTGGATATTTTAGGGACTGATTTGAAGTTACTGTCAAATGGCAATGCCTTCTAGTATCACTGTCATATATGCTAATAACTTGTTTTAGACCTATGTGTTTTAAAGGGTTTTAGATATTTAAATAAGTTGTTTTAAATTTTTAGATTTATTAATTGAGTCTATGAAGCTTAAAATAAAGTGAAAAATGAGAAAGACTCTTCCATTACAGAATTCATAAAAACAATGATTTTCGTATTTGAGCATGATAAGTATTTAAATATTATAAACGTATAGGCCGTATAGGGTGTCTAGAAAAGTTACTGTAATGGGTTTGTTAAATTTGAATATCATTGTATACGAAAAACGATTCTGAGCGAAAACGGTCTGTCAGCCTTTAATTTTACTAAATACATATACATTTTATGATAATATTGTGATTAAAGTAATTTTTTAATATCAGGTATTTAGGTATAAGTTCTGAAGTAGATTATATTAACTTTTGCTGAAAATAATGCATTTTAAAATGTCATTGTGTGTATTCAAATATAATAATATACTTTAAAAGTATCAAGAGCACACGAGTAATATTTTAAAATGACAACAAAATAACCATAAGCATTATGTTTTGTTTAAAAAATTAAAAAATTGAAAATGTCTAAAAATACTTCAAGTCATAAAAAATTGCAAATTTTCGTGATTTTCGTGTTTTGGCGAATTTTGTTAAGACTCCAACTCTAGTCGCTAATTATTGTGAATTTACATTCAATTTTTTAATTTTCACTATATTTAAACTTATAAGGAACCTATTCAAGTTTTGTGACGGACAAAAAAATTTTTTATTAATTATATAAAAATAAATAAAACTGCAATTTCTTATGCATAAGTATAGAAAGATAAAAATAAATCTAAATCATTCGTAAGTTGTATAGAAAATGTTATTATAAAGATTCAGTAAAAATTTCGTATATCTAAAACATTTTTTAGTGTTACACCAATAAATAAAATTGAATTTGTCGAAAACTGGTTTTGAGTAAATATCTCCTATTCTTCCGGTTTTTTTTTCTATACTTTTCGTTTTTGAAAAATAGGTATTGGAAATTTTCAAATTTGACTTCTCAAATGCAACAATTAGATTCACTTTCCCAACATAAAAGATACTGAAGATAAAATCGAAGAATAATAATTATAAAACAAAAAAGGTGGGCTAAGGGTTGTCACTATACTGCACAGTATTTCACAAGTGGGTCACTGTAATGGATGGTGTTAAATTTGAATTCAATGATAATATTATAATAATACCAGCCTATGATATAATTGTGAATAAAGTAATTTTTTTAGCTATTTATATTGTGGAACCTTGTTTAAATATTCAATCCTTAGCTATAAAAGTTGAGCATTTTATATAATATGTTTAACTAAAAAACTGTCAAAATTCAAACATTAAATGCTTATCAAAAAAATGTTCAAATAAGTATTTTTAATATTTTTCAACTCTATTATAAGTTTATATCAGGAGCCTTGTATTAAATGTTCACGCTTTTTGACCCAACAAATTACATTTTATTGACAATTATAGAAAAAAAAACTAAAAAATTTGAAATTGAAAATGTCCGTAAACAACTTGAAACGAGTCAAGGTATTTTGAACATTTTATCAAATACAGAAAATGATAAAACAACATATGGTGTATATTTCAAGTATCTACAGTTATTCGATTTAATTACAGCCAAATATAAAAATCGCTACATGAGAAATCAAGTAAGTATTCAATCTAATAACAATTTGAACTTCAAACGTTCATAAACAATTTGACTTTCAGGTAAACATTTTTCTTTTGTAAAGATAGACAAACTTATGAGGAATCTTGAATTAAATTTTTAAAACTTAGATTAAAAAAGAAAAATTTTATTTTTATGAATTTCTAATTCACAATAGTTAAAAACTAGAAAACTGATTCTGAAAAAACTAAACAAATTGAAAACTGAAAACGTCCGTAAACGGCTCAAATTAATTAAAAATTAAATATTTTAAATGTATGGTCTATAGAAAATGTTAATATAAAGATTCAGTAAAAATTTCATGTTTATACGGTCGTTTGTTTTCGAGTTACACCATAAACTAAAATCGATTTGGTCAAAAACCGTTTTTCGTAAAAATTACCAGGTTTCCTTAATTTTTGTTTTATTTTTCTTTGCGTTTTTAAAAACTATTGAGAATTTCAAACTTAAAATTCCTGAATGCAATAATTAGATTTACTTTCCCATCGAACAAGATACTGTTGAAGAAAATCGAAGCAGTGTTCCTGCCCTAAACGGTAATGATAGTCACAAAAATAATAAAATTAAAAAATAACAATCATTTTAAATGAATACTAATACCTAATGATATGAAAAAAATTGTAAAAAAAAGCTTTATACTGTTTTACTGATTTTCAAGATATTATAATATTATTAAGTTTGAGATTAAAATATTGAAAAACTGAGTTCTATGTGGCATGTAGAATTTGTCATTTTATTGATAAAAAAAAGCATATTTGGTTGATCCTATAGGATAAGTTCGTTGATCCTGTAGAATGTATTTTTGCTTTAATATTATAATTAGGATTTTTACATTTCCTGAATTATTTCATGAAATATCCCGATAATAATATAATACCATTAATAGGAAGGTACCTAATTTATAACCATTAACATAGTAATTCGTAAACCTTGGTTGATAAGTCATTCATTATCAGTATTTTTAATAGCTATAACCAAATACGTTTAAATGAAAAAACAATATTTTTCAAAATTTCAAGTGAAATATTTTTAATTAAGAATCTTAAAATTAATAATATTACGTCTTATATCCGTAAGCCGGCGCGTTGTGTAGGCAATTTCGGTACATGGTCAATAAATTCGGCATTAACCTCCTTGTTGTTATTGGTAAACGAATTCAGCATAGGCGAGCCTTTCATTACGACATCAACTACGAGCAATATTTAATATTAACATTTCAATTTATTAGTCAATTCAAAAGCCTAAAAAATATTCATTCAAATTCAAAATATTGACTTTTGGCCAACTATTTTCATTTTTGAACCACTAGAACTGTGTGGCTGTTGTAAACGTGTTGTAACTTATAATCGATATTATCGTTTCCAAACATTGTCAATGACGTACAATAATCATAATATTATGGTGTTATACGATTTCGAACGTTTTTCAATTTTTGTGAAAAGAATGTGGAAAGAACCTAACGATTGACGACAGATCGAAGAAATTATATTTTATAATCAACCGATTGCAAACGATTTTCGGAGCGACGTTTTCGTTGATTTAAATTTTTGATTATCTTTGTACACAAGCGATCAAAATTACATTAAGGGGGCTGTAGCCGATGAAAAAAAAAGTGACTTTTAGACTAATAAGCTAGGCAAAACTGGAAGAATTTGATTTGACATATTTTAATTTTGAAAACCGATTATGATTGATTAACAAGTTTACTATGGAATGATAGAGGCGATTTCGAATATTTTTTTTCAAAACACTAAATGGCTGAGACAATATTCTACTGTAAATAATTATTAATATTGTATATAGTATTCATTTTTTGAATTTTTGATTATCCTGCTAATTAGACGCGTCTTTAGTTGTTTGGTGGATAATGGTAACAGTGAAATTATAGTATTTAGTTGTATATTATTGTTTATAACGGACAATTTTAAAGTCTTATCTTCTGAACGCAAAAATATAAATAATTTATAAATTGGCTATCTTAAAAAAAAAGTTTAATTTAATTTATTTATTTTTACTTTTAGTGCCTAAAAAAATAATAAAAATAAATATTATACTGAATTTTTTTTAAGTGTATAAATTATATATATAAAAAAGTTTAAATATTGATTAGAATTAACGTTATTTCATTTGTCAGGTCATTATTTTACATCCTGTATATTATTATAATAAATATATAATATGGATATTGGATATGGAACGTGGAAAGCTAATGACGTGTTTTTACCAGTGTTTGGGGGATGGAGATTACACGAAAATATAAACGAAAATTTACAATTAAATTACATGAATATACGAATACAATATAATATTATTATACTTATGCTGAAATAATTAAATAATAAAAATAATAATAATATAATATTATATTGTATAGTAGCCAGTAGGTTAGATTTAGGAGAGCTAGGTCCCCTTCCCCCCCCCCTTAAAACCACCATTTACACCCTCCACTGCACCTCATAAGTAATTTAGGACAAGAAAGTCATGGTCTTATTTTTGTGGGTTATTATAGATTTATTTCCAAGTTGGCTAGTCCGTCATTGCTCCCATGTGGATTTGACCTCACATAACTTTTAAGATGAAACCCACTGGCTTGCTCGCAGTTGTATTTTCCCCAAATTTATAGTACCGTATAGCTTATAAGGAAATAAATAGCTAAAAATAGTATTATTCCAATAACAATTAGTCATGTTGTATGAGCGAATCCCTATACGCGCGCGAGTCTTTAGATTATATACGCGTATGACGACGGACTATAAAATGATTTCAAGACATCACGAAAAAAATATTATAAGTTTATAGTGCATAATATTGTATATATTTTGTTTTAAGGGATATAACCTTAAAAAATAAATTGAAATATAATTTACCAAATAATAATTTGATTTGACTTTTTAATTATTAAAAATCGTTTCGCCAACATAGTAATAATTGATCATGTTTAATATTGTATTAAACAATTATTTATATTCAATCGAAATAATATATTCATTAGTCATCACTGTGTGATCTGTGTAAAAAAACTGCGATTGAGTATTTGTCGGACCGAGGAGATGGAATATAGAAAGCCGATGCGTTGCTATCGAAAATATGAACAACTATTAAATAAATATTTAGTCATTGTTTGTGCAGTATATTCGTTGTTATTATTAATAAGATAAATTCCTATTTTATTAGGTAAAAAGTAAAAAAATATATTAAATATTTGAATTTTGTTCAGGTAAAAATTAGGGATCTCGTCCTAAACCTGATATTGACGAGGAAAAGTCTGGTGGTTCGAAGTCTTCTATTGCTGACCGTTCTAGAGGTGACCTTAAAGGATCTCTATTCAAAGTTGTGAAACCAGTTACTACTGATGCCGAAACAGGTACAAGAACATATATTGCAAGAATGGTAATCGATCACATCACTATACAGCATTACCATACGTAGTGCGATCTGAAGAGTCAACACCGGCATCTAATCAGCCTAACTTGCCAAAGTCACCGCAGAGAGAGACTTCTGATAAAAGAACTGAAGAAGAGCAAAAGTCTCCTCAAACCAGAGTATTACAGTCATCTAACACAAGTGATGCATCATGTCATATGGTTCCCAATGAACAGTTGGCTCAAACTACTACACAAGTTGCTGTGACTGTGGATACATGATCAGGTAATCCGTCACTGTGTGCTACTTGTTCAGAACATACTGAACATGTATCAAGAATTGTTTCTGGATATGAAAGACATATAATTACTATTACTGCAGCTCCTGTGACTATAACTCTTAAATCTACTACAACTGCTGAACTGTCAGTTATAGAAATAAAACTGCAACCTAAAAAATGCAATTTAAAATCTAAACTATACTCAAAGCGATATAAGTGACAGTTCATCTGCCACCAATGTTATTGGAAATGATACACAGGAAACTACTTCGACTATAATGCCTGAATCTACTGCAACTGCTGAACTGTCAGGCACAGAACAAAATCCGAAACGACACAAAGTGATAAGTTCTTTGCCATCAATGTTATTGGAAATGATACACAGGAAACTAATTCGAGTATAATGTCTAAATCTGCTTAAACTGTTGAACTGTCAGGAATTGAACTACATCGGAAACAACGTAAATTAAAAGCTAGCCATACTAAATTCAAGACTAGTGATAATTCATCTGCCACCAATGTTACTGCTGTAGAAACTAAACCGTCCAGCTCAACCAGTGAAACTGTTCCATTCACAAATGACTATCAAATATTTTTAAACATTAGAAAACAAGTAAATTGGTTAAATAATAATATACTTAATACAGTTTTAGTTTTTATCTACGATATTATTGTTATTTATTTTTTTATGTTTTGTAGATTCATAAGAGACGTACTAAGCTGTTTCCTGTGCAACCAAAACCACCATTTGGCTTTGAAAACTATCTTATGAACAGACGCATGTACCTTTTGGATGGTAACTATAAAAGTCATGTTGTAAATACACAAACTCCCTCATCAGTCAATTTACACAAGCAGTTGAAAAAACTGTTTGTCGAACAAGATAAAGAGAGGCAAAAGCTTCGTATACAGTTTAGTTTTCAGTTAGGCTTTAAAATATAAATAAAAAGGAATATAATATTATAACTACTATAATTTCATAATATGTTTAGCACATAGTGGAAAAAGAAAAAATGGTGTTAAGCGTTGAACAAGAGATACTCAGTGTTCATGGACGCGTAGCTCGTACCTTAACTAATCAGGCTTTACTATTTTCTGTATGTATTATACTCAAAGATGATGAAGTATATAATATTGTGGCACCTGAGCAAGACGAAGATAAGAATGTTCCCATTACAATGGTCACATTTTTATGTCTTGGCTACAAGATATTGATGATAAATGGGAAAAGATTAAGGTAATAATTTCATACATTACAACTAGGTATCTATAAAAAAAATATTAAAATATTTTATGATTAAAAAAGATATCATTGTTAATGAGACAACACAGTGAGGCGGGGAGTTTACATGCTGTACAGAGAATGGATTGGGGGTGGAAGTTGATGGAGCTTCAGTTGTGTACCTATAGCAGCTTGAAACCCAATATCGATGAAGAATATGTACCAATAGTTCTAGTCAATGACGATTTTGATCATTTTTAACCTTAATATTTTTTTGTCATTTATTAACATATCGGTAAAGTGTCAGCTGTTGAGTGATTTTTGATTATTTGAAGAAGCTATAGTTGATATTTTTATTGTTATAGAAAGATTAATATTTTACTTGACCACTTTCTAATGTTTTTTGAATTTACCTTGTCGAGTGTTACTGCTGGGTAGCTACTCACCTCCCGCATTCAAAAGCCATGTAAATAAATTCAGCACATATGCTCATTGTAAATATTATATTACAGATTGTATATTATCTAATAAATGTTAAAAAAAAAAAAAACAATTTACCTTAGCTTTTTAGATAAACGATTCTTTTGGTACAATTAAACGTGTAAATCACTTTTCACGTAATGTTTAATCGGAAAGAACTAATATAATATGTTGGTATGAAATATATAATGTAATATATAACTATAGTAAGATTTGTTTTATTAACATATTATATACCTATGTTTTTAGGCTGGATACAACTTTTTATTTTCGGTCGGATTTTTGGTAAGGTTTTCGTTGTAATGGTAACTTATTAACAAAAACATATATATAATGATTCATATATTATTCTTTTAGTATCCTACGACCAGTGGTTTTTATGACAAACTTTTACACAGTTGCGTTTGTCATAGGTTCGCCATCTCTGTCAAATAAGAACATCAACCTAAAACAAAACCTCGTAATCAGTATGCTAATCTTATTAGTGACCCTGTAAGTTAATACAACTCTGTCTAAACTGGTAAACATATCATCCCCCCCCCCAAAAAAAAAAAAAAAAAACCCTGGCTACGCTACTAAATTTAGATTTCAATATTGTAGAGATTTATATTTACGGATATGTAAAATCTTACTAGTCACAAAAAAGTCGACAACATATTAAGGGACCTCGCTACTATCATAAATTTTAGCTCAAAAGTTTTGAACATTTTAGTTTTGACGAAATTTAAAAGTAGTTTACGTTGTCCGAAAAAAAGATTTGAATTATCGTGAGGACATTTCCTATACAGAAAAAATTATTTATGTTAGTTCCCAAAAATGAACATCCAGTCGTCAACGGATTTTTACTACATTTAATATATAAAATATAGTATATTTTTTTCATCATTATTTATTCATGAAATGAACATAATTATTATGATATTGAATATTATGATATGAATTATTTTTATGTTTAAGACATTAGCATCAGTTTATATACATTTTAATTTAATATATAGTATTATATAATATTTTATTATAACAATAAAAATTTAAATGATTAAATTATATTATTTATTTATTATATTTATTGTAAAAATAATAATTATAAAATAAGTACACTAAACACATAATACATTTATCCATACTGATACTATTATATTCCGATAATCACAGATAAACAATTAGTGCAGAAACTAACATGAGTAATTTTTTTTGCCAAGGTGGAACTAAAATACGTACATATTATTATGATGATTCAAATCTTTTTTTTTCAGAATTTTTATTCGGACAACGTAAACTACAAATCATTTTGTCAAAGCTAAAACTTTTGAACTAAAATCGACGACAGTTGCGAAGCCACTTAATGTGTCGTCCAATTTTTTGCGCCTAGTAGGATTTTACGTTATATGATTTGTCCACAATTATAGGAACTAACATAATATTTTGTAATTTTTGTACCGGCCAGGTAAGTCTCGTGTGTATGAACTTATATGCACTCGTCCCATTGAACTCTACTTACAAAAATAATCATAATAATATATTAATTATTAATCTACGACTAACACACTAACAACGAGATTAGAAATTATCTACCTACTACAATTGTTGCTTAAAATCTTAAAAAGATTAATACTTTTAACATTTTAAAATAAATAATTTATTTTCTTTTACCTACGCATAATTGTCGTTTGTAGGCGCTTGCGCGTCAAGAGTGATTCATTATTTATTTTACACACAACCACAACAATTATAATCGCAATAATTACTACGCAAAACATTGATCAACCTGAAAACACACTTTGAAAGATACAAATACTGAACTGTTTAAAAAAGGTCGTTATCGAATCTTTTCTTTATGATTCCAAATTTTGATGCTTAAAATACGTACTTAACGTTTTGTTCTAGAAAACAAAATTATTGTTTTAATTGGTATAAAACACTCAAACCTAATGTCGCGGACAATCAAGACCCTACTGAATATCAATTTTATTTTACGAGCCGACGGGCGGTGGTCGTGAGTAACTACGGTAATTACCGATGTGAGCCCCTAATATATAACTAAGTCCTTCCATACTTTAAAATTTACTTTAAATCTGAATATTGAGAATTTAAAAAAATAATAATATTGGAGTAAAAAAATGTAAGAAAGTCGAAATCAATTTTTTTTAGAAATTTTATCGAATAAATTAAAGTTGGTAAATACGTGAGCGCTTACTAAATGTTATGTCGTATTATGCATTTAGCATGTGACTAAGACCAAATATTAAAGGATTTAATAATGTTTAAGTGTAGGTAAAAATAAATAATCACACACGCGCACAGACGCTCATAGGAAATAATACGAATAGTGCATGAGCGACTCTCTGAGGTGAGAGTCTGACCGAAAATGATCGCTCTTAACATTTAAAGAACAAATTGATTTTATTCTGATTTATAATTTAATTTAACTGTTATATTTATTATTGGTAATTTGGTCTTCAGTATTTACTTGGTTTTTTGGTGATACTATTAAATATAAGAAATAGTGACTGTCTTCTGCCAGATTTTGAATAAAAACTAGTTTGAAAACTCACTCTGCGAGAGTGCCAGATATCCGGTTTCTGGGTGTGTTTTAATACATCCCATGAATAAATTATAGGTAGGTAGCCTAATTCCATATACAATTCAAAAATAATTTGGTTACCTTTATGTTTTGGTACCTATTTTTTAAAATAATATTGGATAATATAAATCTATACAAAATACTCATGTTTTGATATTTTTTTTATTACTGGGTAGAATGAGTTCTATGAATCTTAACAAACGTAAGTAGGTGTTTGCTACCTACCGTAACAACCGTTAAAACAATCGTAAAATCAACCTACCGTACCAACCTTACCGATAATTTGATTTCAATAGGCTCCGTGTCTACTTCACCTAGATCTCACTTAGATTGTGAAAAAATATTTTTATATTTATTTATTAATTGTATTAATTCACTTTTTTGCTGTGTGTTAAGTCTGGGTTAATATCAAAATGTCCACACGTTATGTTTGGAGATATGTTTTCAAGTTTTTTTGAATTCACAAATTCATCATATAACTCATCAAATGTTTCTAGGTGTTTATGCTGTTATACTTTATTGGATCACAAAACAAACTTTTCAAATTAAAATATCTAAAACAAATATATAAGCTAAATAATTTTAGCTAATTTCTTTTCCAACATAAGGCGAGTTATTTGTATATTAAAAGTTTTTAGGGAGTTATTTTTTGTATTGAGCTAGGTAGGTATGTTAAAAAATACCTACATACCCTGCGAAAAAAAAGTCTGCGCACGCCCATGGTTGTAGTATATTCATTAATTTTATAAATAGGTACTGTGTTTAAACATGCAATTATGTTTAAATTGTAAATTTTGTAAATTTAATATAAGATACTAAATAATATGTTTCATAGTTGTACTAGTCAACTATCAAGTATTAGCAAAAAAATACCATAAATTCTATAACACGATAATATGAAATTTCATATAAAAAAAATGTCATATAATTTAATATAAAATATAAATTCTAAAATTGACCAATAATTACTATGTAAGTTAGTCCACCTTACGAGGATGCCCCTGAGAATAACGATAAACATTAACATTGTATAACGTTTAATTAATATCCAAAAACGTAAAAACAATATATTTATTTTGAATTTAAGTCCTGTACATATTATACGGTGTATCAAATAGTATCAGACTTGCTATGAACACAGATATATACAGTGGTGGATTTAAGGGGGACAGATGGGACTGATCCCCCATTGGCCTAACATCTGGGTTAATAAATTGGGCCATTTTTTTTCTTTAGAGTCTAAAATTTGGAAAAAGACATTGGGCCCCCCCAAAAAAATCCGCCACTGGATCCCTATAAAATAACTAGATATAGCGTTAATGGATTGTATAATTTAAGTATTTACACAAAAATAAAAATAATATTTATGAAATATACACATATGCACATGTTTAACTGCGTAATCGTACAAGCTATACAATCGAAAGAGGGTCATGGTTCAAAATAATGCATATATTTTCGAAAAAAACATGAATAATTCCTATTGGTAAAACAAGCTAACGATACGTGCTCTGGTGCCTGGTGGAAACAATTTGTACCTTCGGATTAGGAATGTATTGCAGTAGCGGAATAAGGAATTTGGTTGGGGGGGGGGGGATAAACGTTTTATATTGGTTATTTTACTTTTTATAATAAATTTATTTTGCTATCGAAACTTTATACGCTTTTATAGCGAACTGTATAAGTTGGTAAGTACAATTTCTACGAATATTATCAAATACATTTAAATAAACATCACTTAAGAAAAAATGTATACGAAATGCAGGGAAAATAAATACAGTCTCCCGACTCGGGTCCCGACTCCACGTAGGGGGGAACCTGCGACCAACTTGTGGTGGTGTTGCACAACAAGTCGGGGGATATTTCCGTTTTTTTTTTGTCCGAGCGCAGCGTAGCGAGCGGCAACGCGGGCATCACTGTAAATAATTTTCGCATTGGTGTCACTAGTGTATGCTGGTATACTTTGTGGTATAATCTTCCTTATCATTTCTCGGACAACTACTTCCAACTCGGGGGAACCCGCCTAAACATCAGTACGATAGGCGTCGACAGCGCTCCCAGTATTAATTTGTTTTGCCAATATTACGCGTGTTAAAGAAGCAACCTTAGCGTACGCAGCTGTTTAACCGCGCTCATTTCGGGACTTTTTTCATGCGGCCCGTACGACTTTGGGCTCCTTATTCCGCAGACTTTGTAGACTACACAATTACTACACTATAGAAATCTTTGTCTTATTCTCACAGTTGTAGATATATCTAATAAACCGGGCTTATTCTAGTATTCAGGATAAGGTCTATGATATCACCACTGATTATATAATCTGTGATAGTACTATCTTGAATCGTGGTGGACAGTTGTGTTGTGATGACTGTCACTTCTACATTGTTCTAAGACGATATTACGACGTATTCTATAGGTATTAAATATTAATTTCTAAATTCTCGTTGATCAAACAACACGATAATATTAATACTATAAGATAAAATTGATTTACTATTTTACCGTGGAAAATCGTCGGGAGATCATGTCGAGATATCCATCTGAAGTATGTACCTACCTATCTCCATATTATACATTGTTAAAATTAAAACTTTATTGTATAAAATAATTATTATCATTTTTCGTTTTTACATAGAGACGACTTGTAAAAGAATTAAGATCCTTTGTTAATGAGCCGCCTGAAGGAATGTCCGTAGATGCCGAACAAACCGAACAAAATCTTAAAATGTTAGTAAAAATAGTAATCATTACTTGTGTGTTTAATCAATAACCATAATAACATAAATTCACAGATAGGTATGTACAATTTGTACATATCTGTGCATAAATGTTGAAATTGTATGTAATCTGTGTCCTGTGATGATATTGTGGTTAGTGCGCGTCAATAGTTTCGAATATTCTCAAACAATCTTGCCGTGCAAAACATACTGTGTTGCCACCTCCGCGTCTCCGGGAATGTTCTCGAACTGTTTCACTCTATTAGTATGCCCGAAAATATATTATTACGGTAAAACTTCGCTAAGACGGAATCAATATTAGGACCGTCCAATTTTTCCGACTTGACGGGTTTCACATTCATTATTGTGTATTTGAATTGGGACTAAATAAATTGTCCATATTACCAAGGTTTCCGTCTTACCGAAGTTTTACTGTGTTATATATTAAAATTTCAAGTTAGATACCTACTTAGATACTTATTTTAATTTTAAAATGAATTGGTGTTAATTATGTTTTTTGTTGTATTATAATATACAATTTTGTTTAGATCTTATGGCTATTATGTAGATCTAATATTGATATATAATATATTTAATGCTAGTTCTACAACCGAAATTCAGATATAAATACTCTAAAATTCTAACCATTTTGATTATATAAGTTATTTAATATAGTTAAGAATCTAATATTTTAGAAGCGAGTACCTATATTTTCTCAAAATATAGATCAGCATCAGACAAGTTAAAGACATATTCCAAAGAAAGTTATTTAATCAAATAAAAAGTTAAAAAAAACTTTTAAATGCAGTTATTTAAAAAATTTAAACTTGGATTTTCTAATAATAAAACTATCATTTGAATATGACCATTTTTATAAAGTATTACAACTTTAAGCGAGTATATTTTTATCAAATTAAATTGGTTCTACTAAAACAAGTGTTCATGTATATTAATTTAATAATATTTTATACCTAGAATATCAAAAATATTGTATTGCTATCTAATGTTTAATTATACATTTTAGTTGGATTGTATATATGAAAGGTGCGAAAGGTACTTTATTTGATGGCGAAAAGTTTCAACTACAATTCAAATTTGATGGAGTATATCCTTTTGAGGCACCTGAAGTAAACAATTTATAATATATTTTAATAGGTAGTTAATTTATTTATATATGTATTTTTTTAAGGTTATATTTGTAGGCGATAACATTCCAGTCCATCCACAAGTATATAGTAATGGCCATATATGTTTATCTATTCTTTCTGATGAATGGTCACCAGCATTAACTGTTCAGGCTGTCTGTGTTTCAATTATGTCTATGCTGAGCAGCTGCAAAAAAAAGGTGAATTCACAAAATAATACAAATAAAAATAACATTATAATATTCTGCAAAGCTTAAACTAATTTTAATGAGTGGCATAATATGGATAACATTACCCACAAGTCACGACACAAAAAAGTATACCCTCACTTAAACATAAATATAATTTGATATAATACTTGTTTCTCATTTTAATTAATTATGACGTATTACTAGATGTTTATTTTATGTTTATAAGTATATTTTTTTGTGTATGCAGCTATAAAGAGGTAAGAAATATGAATACATGAACATTAAAAAGCGTATTTTAGAGATAAGTAATATTTTTATAAGTAGTTGATTTGAAAATGTTATAGAAAAATAACAATATAATATTTTCTATGATAAAAACTAATTATTGAATGAAAACGTTTTTATGGTTTGATATAAAATCTAGCTGAGTGCTATGGAAGTGTATGTCATGTTTCAACATGTTAAATTATAAAATTTTAAAGTGTTTTTTTTTTTTTGTTTTTATCAACAATTTAAAAAAAAGCTTATTTTCCTTTTTTACTGGTTATTTTTGCATTTTTGCATATTTTTGCTTAATTATGATGTATGATGACACGTTCCACTAACAAAAACCTAAACATTTTACTAAATTTCTGTTTATTTTTTTGCTTTTGTTCACGGTAAAGCTTGAATTTCAAATAATTGTTCTCATTATTGTATCATATTTCCTAGTAATAAACACCGGGACTCGTATTTGCTCTCTTATATACTAACCATCCAAATTAATCAATTTCTTTTTCGGTTATTCAATTTCAAATTTATTCTTCTGAAGAGCTATAAAAAGCTAAGAATTATATAAAAGAAGTTTAAATGTTTTCAAAAACTTAAAAAGGCTAAAAAAAATTAATTTTTTTTAAGATGACTTTTTTTGATGTTAAGAACATTTAAACATCTGTGTTTGTATGTAGGTTTTTTACAATAATTCAATTTTTTAGAAAGTTATGCATATATAATATGGCATAAATTAAAAATGCTCATAAGTCAATTAAAACCTGAGTTGTCGTAAACAACTTACTAACAAACACAAACAATGTTCTTACCATCAGGTTTCATTATAGGTCAATTCACTCTAATTTTTAAATTTACTAACGTGATCTGCTGAACGTAAATTTGCTATATTACACATTTGTAAGATGGAAACAAAAATATTGTGATGAACATTTAGATGGAATATTTCTATTTTTTAGTAAATAACTATATTTTAAACTTTTGTAGGATATAGAAGTATGAACTCATAAGTCATAAGTTATTGCACATTTCTACCTAATGTTTTAATTTATTCATCTATTAATGTGTACTTATATAAATTAAAAATAATTGTGAGCACTTAATTATTTATATAATATTATTATAAAGTGTTTACATTATAATGTAGCATCATAAATATAAATGTATGTATAAACATAATATAATATGGTATACCAAAAATAATTTATATTATATTTGACAGGAAAGGCCTGAAGATGATCGTAAGTACGTACTTACTTTGGGTAACAAAAGTCCAAAATCCACAAAATTGGATTTTAGTAGTAAGTAAATACATTAAGATATGATACTTTATGAAGATTTTGTATTTAATTATGGTTTAATTTGTTTTCTTTTTCTTTTTAGGAAAGGAGTTATAAAGTACTGACTATCTATTATATTATATTTTTACTATATGTATTTTTATTACTATTATTATTCAAGAAGATGTCTCGCTGAACATGTTCGTAATATATTCTAATTTAGTGACAATTGTGTTCATATTTTTATTACAATTAAATGTACTCACTTTAACAAATTTATTAAGTGTACCCAGATTATTTTAAAAGTTAAGAGAATAGTGTCTGAATTTAAGCTTAAGTCATCATTAAAACTATTATATTGCTCCCTAGTTCGGTATATTGTTGAATATAGATCAGTGCTGTGGGACCCTCACACAACCTCAAACTCCCTCATATTAGAGCGCGCCCAAAGATGTTTCCTATCTTTTGCTTCATACATACTAAAGATAGACCATGCCCCACACGACTATTTCACTGTTCTTACCGAGCTTAAGCTTTCATCACTGACTGATAGAAGAGCAGCTGCAAATTTATCTTTTCTGAACAAACTCTTGGACGGTTCTATAGATACCCCCACTATCCTTTCCCCCAATATCAACTTTAGAGTTCCACATCGTTCTCTCCGCCACCACACTCCTTTCTCGGTGCCGAATCGTACCACAAATTATGGGTGAAATAACCCTGTCCATCGCATCATGCGTTTGTCTAATGAAGAACCTACCTTTTTGTCATAACCATGTCTGCAATTTATCTGTTACTGTTATATATCTATATCTTTATATTAATACAATATTTTGTAATGAATTTGGCTCTGTTCGTTATGTATAATAATAATAAAAGTAGATTTTTTAATTATAAATACCTAAATATTATTACATTTCGGTCAATTATTATGCACGATAGTTAATATAACATAATGTACTATTATTTTAAGTTGAGTAGTATACAACAGTGTTTCTCAACGGGACAGTCACCAACTAAAGTTATGATAATTAATTTAACAAATTCTATTAACCCAAATATAGACAGTATCGTTTCAAATAATCAGCAACAACAAAACCATAAAGAATAGAAGTTTAAGAAAAATTATTAATATTTTAAGATTTATAATACATATATTTATTGTAAAACAATATATAAACATTTTTTTATAATTAAAAATTGCAATATCTGTTCTTTATATTTTATAAGTATTGTATTACTAGTATTTATTTTTAATGGTAATCTATACTTGTATACAATGTCATATTGGCAAGGTATCACCCCACCGAGTAATAGAATTATTAACAATTACAGCGGTTTTTTTTTTCAACATTTTTTATTACTATGCCTCCTTACTGATTTTCAAAAACCATGGAATCGAATTCCGTCATCGCTAATCTTTGGCTTCGCCTGGCTTTTGTTGTACCAAAACCTAGCTGTTAATTATTTTGAGTTTGATAAAAAGATTCATAAACATTTTTCTTTTTATATCTTAAATTTAAAAATGTAATACATGGTTCTTCCCCTAGGGGTACGCGTACTCCAGGTTGAGAACCGCTGCTCTAGTATTTGGTTGACGGTTACATCTTATTGGAAATACATCCTTTCGGTCAAGGAGTATCTGGGAATAGTATAATATTTATTGCTTTATAATTTGTAAGTTTTACCCACAGATATATAATAATAATACAGTTTTTAATTAACTAGATTAAAAAAATTAAAATAAAAAATGTTCTAGAATGCTGTTGCTATACATATAAAAACTACTAAGAAATATAAGATACAGTCAAAATAATAATAGGTAACTAAATGACGGCATTCATAGGTTCTATAGAATGATAATCAACTTGGGGCTAGGTATTGCCATAAACAACAACGAATGGTCACAATCTCAAGAATACGCGAATCCAGTTTATTCGTAGGTTTCGTAAAAGTCACAGCTATATAGTTCTTCTTTAAGCTTAGCAATATTAATTAATATTCACTAATTGATATTAATAATCGCAACCTTCCACGACCAACAGCTGCAAGGACAAACTTTTTGGTCACAATTCCACGGACTTCAGTCTAAGACGATAGAACGAGAACACCACTTCTAAGTTATACATTTATAATGGAGCCCACAATACCACATATTCAGATGGTACCATAACCGTTAATAATAACTATAATTTCAAGTCTTATATTAAGTAGTCTTTTTAAATTATTATATCGATAAAAATTTTTCGCTGTCAAAAATTATGAAAATGTAATACATTGTCCTCATAAGTTGTTGTTACTGGAAATTAAAAAAAAAATTATTTGTAAATCCATAGTAATTTTTTATGTGGGTTTAAATTTTGACAAATTTCATCAAAATCACGAATATTTCAAAATCATTTTGAGTCAGAAATTATTAAAGATTTTTCTATGTATATCTAAGATTTTAAATATTCATACAAGATTACACTGAAGTTTTTTTACATTTAACAAAAAACATTTACCGGAAAGCCAAATTATTTTTTTACTAGCGTTTGAAGTTAGACATTATGCATATGCACCCGTAAATTAACCAACTCTCATACGATTTTCTTATTTTGTTGTTATTTAAAAACTATTTACCGCAGGTACTTGCAATTTTCATCAAACGTTTATTTTCTTAATTTCCATACATGTTAAAATTTTCAAAATATTTTGTATAGTTTTGAGTTGTTTATAAACATTTGAAAATTGAAATTTTTTAGTTTTTTATTCTATAAATTTCAATAAAATTGTATTTGTTGGGTCAAAAACCTTAAAAATATAATACAAGGTCCCTCATAAGTGGTTGTAATAGCAGCTGATAATTATCAATGATACATAGGCACAAATTTTTATATAAAGTACCTATTTAAAGTTTGAATTTTGACAAATTTAATTAAAATCTTAAAAATGTTCAAATCTGTTGTAGCTAAACAATTATAAAATATCCAATTTTTACAGCTAAGGATTGAACATTTAAAACAAGGATTCTCATAAATAGTTCACATTGTAATTAAAAAATCTAAAAAATATATATACACACTTATTTTTTACAGACATTTTGAGTTCAAATTTGGATAAAATTACATATTTAAACCATGAATAACTATTTTAGTTATTTTGTTGTAATTTAAAAATTTAATGGTGGGTAGGTATATGAAACTTTAAGGGTATATTATTATATTTTATACACATGAGATTATCAAATGTAATTTTTTTGGCTAAAATGATTTTAAACTACTGTACTACCTAATACCTAATAGTAAAATTAATTACTTCAATCACAATAATATCATCAAATATATTTATTAATATTTAAAGCTGACAGACAGTCTTCGCTCAGATTCGTTTTTCATATACCTACAATAATTTTATATCACCAAATTAAAATTTAATACCAGTTTATTACACTTAGCCACTTTTTTTTTATTTTATTTTTTTTGGTTGTCGTCCTCATCTTTTGGGGCAATGAAAATGCTTCAATTTTCTATTTCATCAACTGCATCTTTTATGGTAGGAATGTGAATTTAGTTTGTAGTTTGGTGAGTTAAAATTAAAAAATAATCATAGTACTTAGTTTTCAAAAGCATCCAGAAATACCAAACAATGAAAAATAGAAATTTTTAGTTTTTGACATAATTGATATAGTTTTTATTTGTTGTTAACTTGTAACTCACAAACTAATGACTGTAAATACTTTATATTTTCAAAAAAATAAAATTGTTTGTCTGAAAATTTTATTTTCTGTACATGACAAATATTTTGACTCTTTTGGAACTATTATGGGCAAAAGAAAATATCGATTTTTTTTTATTAGTTTAGGTTTTTTATGAGTTGTTAGTGCGAATTAAAAAATAATGTTTAGAGTAATTCCACAATAATTTTTTATGAGTGGAAATTTGATTTGCCAATCATTTAAAGACCTTTTTTTTGTATGCCTTACCTATGAACCTAACCTGTACATTATTTCTAATTTTTTGTTTTTTCATGTTATCAAGCATTTTAAATGTTACTGTTATAGATATACAGGGTGTAACAGAAAAAACTGACTTTTGGAATAACTTTTGTTCTAATCAAAATTTTTAAATTTCTTTGTTTATACATAATTAATAGTAACTTGCACTACATGTGTAATAAAAAAAATTATTTTTATTTTTTAATACTAAAAATTTAAATTTAAAGTTTTATTTGAATTTTTTTGAATAAATTCAAAATAGTCAATTTGTGAATCTGCCTATAAGAACGATTTGGATGGTAAAAACATTTATCTAAGTCAAGTAGTTTATTTTTTAGAATTTTTTAAAATATCAATATTTTTTTGATTAAATTAATTTGGAACACAATAACTTTTTAAAAAATATTATTTTTGGAAATTTGGTAACATGGGTATATTTCTTAAACTATTTACTAATCATATAATTTTATCAACTCTTGTCATACGTTTAAGTAGCGTAAATTTATTTATTTTTTTTTTTTGGTCAGTTCTTTTTGTTAAACCCTGTATACAAAGTGATTCATAAATCAGATCACCCCCTTTTATTATTTAATAATGAATTTATTTAAATTCTGATTTTTTTATTTTTTTAATATGCTTACGACCATATTTGAATATTTTGAGATTATCTGACTTTGTACTTCTAAGAAGTGTCATATCCCGATATAATTTATAAACTTTTGTTTTTTTAATAAGAACTCCCTCTTCTTTGCTGAGTATTATTTAGTAGATAATTTTATAAAAAATATTGATGTAAGTACCTAACTGGGTATTTCAAAATTCAAACAAGTAGTTCTCAGTTATTAACTTGTTTATACTAAGGATAAAAATACTTAAAATTTGTTTTACTAAAATAAAAAATATATTATGTAACATTACTAACATTGGATCTAGTGAGTAGATATTATACTTGGACAATATTTACAAATTATAAATGTTGATATATGAATATTAATAATTTAAATGTTCAATTTACTATAGTCTTCATATCTTCCAAAGCCATAATCATGGGCCTATTATCCTTAGTACCCAAAGTTAAATTCTATTTAGAATTTTAATTTTGATACAATAACACAATTAAATAAATAAAAAATATTTAAAAGTTATACATAATAAATTCCTTTTTTTCATTGATTGTTATTAGTTCTAGTTAGATGTGTACCAAATTTTAAAGAAACCAGTACAACTGAAATCAGTAATTAAAACCAAAACTGAAATAATTTAATACATGCACCATTTTGTTTGAAAATACCACAGCAAATTCATTATTCAATAGATCATTTTATCCTCTTCTAAGATGATTTTATACAATATTTATTATTTTACATATTAAATTTACATTATAATAAGTAGAAAATCGTATTTAAATGATAAGTAATTGTTTATAAGATAATTTATATGCCTTTAACTATCTCTTTAGTACCAGAGGCGTGCTAATGGGAATGGGTTGGAGGTCATGGAGTTTAATATCCTCTCCCGCCTAACACCTCTTGATCACATATTATCCTACAAATTAAAATAGGTGTTATTGAAAACTAAAATATGTAATAAAAAAATTTTCCACATACGACACGTCATTGACAACATTTTATTATGCACATATTTTTGTAGGTTTTGGGGAATGAAAATATAATTTAACCTAAACGAAGTACCTATATAGGTAGATAGTTAAAAATGTTATCTTTTAAAATGAACTGATACTTAAAAAAAATATCGGAATGAAAAAATATTTTTATTTTATTATCCAATATTGTGTTGGTGAACGGTCACATAGATCCCTCGACAGCTAGATCTCGGTGACTAACTGACGCAATAGGATGTAATTGACGGGGGATTAAAACAACCACAGCGAGTTAATAAATTAATTTTAATTTTAATTATTAATTAGGATTATTATTTTTATTTATAAATTAAGTCGTTTTACCAATTTTAAATTGTAATGGGTTTATGATTTGTACTTATTGTATCGCATAATGCATAGCAAGTAGTAACTAAACTATTTTGTTTTATAGAACAGTGTTGTTGTGACCTAAGTACTTTTTTTTACATTTTATTATGGAAATATAGACATTTTAACATTTATAGACGCAATCTGACGCATATTAGATAATAATATATTATAGGTATTAGGTACCTACCTACCTATCTACTTGGTACCTACTTAGTACTTATATATATGATACAAAAGAAAAACAATTATAAAAACTATTATATTAGTAAAGTAGGTATATTGATGTATGTACTAAGTAGGTAGGTACCTAAGTAGATATGTAATAACTAATAATACTATAATATTATTATTTATTACCTACCTATTAAGTCATTATGATACTATGATTATAATTTATAACTGTGTGGCCCTTATTACATATTTTTCACAGTACAAAATATGTACATTATCCACAGCTATTATTTTAATTTATAACTATTGTTTATAAATTATATCGTAAAATTGTCGCCATCAGCCGTCATCATTCATCAACATCTTAAGATCATACAATGTTTTTGTCGTTTATGACCGTAGACTGTAGACCGTATAGTGGCATAGTCTATGGAATACTATTATTCCTTATAGGTACTATGGTCTATACTGTAAGTACCTACTAAATTGTTTATCTCGGTGTTATATCTATATATGTTTACCATGTGTTATTGACTATTTAGTAGTTTAGCTAAGGTAGGCATTAACTAGTTAAAAAAATTTAAGTTAAGCCATGACTAAATAAACTATTTAGTCATGAGTTAAGCTAAATATTTAGTTTACCAATTTTTAACTTAACTAGTTAATTATTTTTTAATTAACTTTTTAACTTAATTAGTTTAATTAACAAGTTGAAATAACTTAGCTTTTTAAAGTAAAAATATTTTTAAATTGTTGGTTTTAATGATTTTATACATAAAATAATGTAATCTAATTCTATAATAATAATAATAATAGTAATAGTAATAGTAATAGTAATAAATGATATAATGCTATTATTTGAAATTTCTGTTTCTTAATAAAATAATATCATATTATATAGAAACAAACAAAATACTCTTTATGTGAGCCACCTGCCAATTAAAAAAGTGGATAGAATTTTTTTTAAACAGAGTTAAATTAATATTTTGTTCATATTACTTTTAGACTAGACTAGACTTGAATTTATTATTTGCTAACTAATAACTTCTTATTTAACGACTTTGTGTTCACTTAACTAACATGACTTGGGTTACATGGGTATTCATTTTATTTACACGCCCACCTTTAGCTTTAGATCCTAGGTAATGAGGTATTTACAATATTTACATTTTCACATTTTCAGTATAAATGTATTATCTACTATAGGTACCTATGTAGTTTAATAATATTACCTACTATTTATTTTAAATGTAACAACTAACTGCACCTAATTTTATAAGTTTAAATTTATTCAAACTACATATTAAGTAGTATGTTCATACTTTTATTGTTAAAATATCTAAAGCCGCTTTCTTACAGTAGTGGTGTACTTTAAACGTAAGATTCTTATTTTTAGTTTCTTTATCTTGTCTGCTATATTGAGTGTAGGTAACTCTAGTCTCTAAGATATGAATAATTTTATTGTACCTACATCAAATTGTATCATATAATAAATTATAAGTAAGGATATTGTAAAAGTGAAATAAGATGAAAAATTTGGCTATTAGAATATTATTATATTTGTCAAACAATTATAAAATATGTTGCAATTTCTCCTCTACATAAAGGGCATCTGTAGTATGGTATTGTTCTGTATGGTGGCATCCTTATGTATGTTTGATGGCAAGGAGCACACAATCCTTGATGTCTACATGGTAATGCTATGACAGTGGGCATTGAGTTATGGCATATACAACAGGTTTCAGATATGATTGGTTCAACTGAAAATTCAAAGTATGTTAATTAATTGAAGTATAAAAATTTTAACTAATGCGTATTATGCATGCATGATTAATGATTATATATTTTTAGTGTAATATTTATTTACTGGTCAAGTCTTCAAGACTAATATATGTATTATTCTGTAATATTGAACGTGGTATATTTTCTACTTCATCGTCCAGACCATGAATAAGATGCAATACTAAAAATAAAAGAATATTAGTACTATTATAGTTGTATCTTAGAGAGTATATTAAATTTTACTATTTATTTCCCCATCAACAATAGGCCATCTTTCTAAAATAAATTCCCTGGTATTAACTGGTTGCCGATTCTCAACGACCGGTTGTATTTCAGGAAGTGGAAGTGGTTGGGCAATATGCATGGGTCTGAATACTCCAAAATTTGGAGTAACATGTTTAGTACATGCCAAAAATTCAGTTACTGTGTAACGCCCTTCAGCTAACAGCCAAGAAGCCATATCGAGGTTTCGCTGGTGGTCTATCCAGATTTGCTGTTGTGGTTCCCTGACCTGGATACCATCAATTGTCAAATTGTAATTGGCCAATAGACCACTTGAGTATGTAATTAACCCTTCTGCAAAATTTAGATGTTTTATAAAACCTATCATGGTCGATAATATTTTTTTGTTAGATATTTGTGGTGCCTTATAGTGATAATTAGTTTAAATTTATGTAGACAAAAATGTTTTTATTGAAAACAGTATGTACAAGGTAAATTAGTAAAAATTATAAAATTAATTACTTAAAAACACCCATGGTTCTGGTTGACCCATATTACCCAAATGCAAGCGAAGGTGTTGATGGCTAACTTCCAACACATTGTTTGTCAGCCAAATAACACTGTTGATGGACAAGATGTCTGCATTTGGTCCTGTATAATGTATACATTATGTTTTTAAATACACTGTAATTATTATTCAATATTTCTCAATCAGTGTTAGTATTTTACTATTCATATTTAAATAATTAACAACTAAATAAATTAAAATAAAAAGTACATTTAATTTAAAAAAAATTTGTTTAATTACTTAAACAAAGTTCTTTGTTATTAAAATTGACATACAATTTTACAACTATGCTAAGTGAAATTAAAATGTTAAAATGTAATGTATCATATTCCTGATATCATCTTCTTCTAATATTTTTCAGGTTTAACAAACCTTGGAGCCATGTAGATTTGTAATACTGGAAATATCTTTGGAATATTCTACAGCTATCCACTGACAAACTATTTTCAACACTTTCTGTGTAAAATTGTCTTATAGAAAGAAAGCCTTCCATCACCTTATCCACAGGCAAAAGTGGTAATGCCATTAGCATATGTATGATGTCATATGGATTTCGATGCCTGGTACATATTTCTATCATTCCTGTAATACATTTAAGATTATTTAATATATTCTTATTGAACTATCAAAAATATTTATAAGCTTACCAAATTCTTCCACTTTTCTCCACAGAGCTTGAGAGCTATGGAACCAACAACCCTTTATCATAACATTATTGAAAATTGCTTTCAATGACACCACTGCAGCTCTCTCAAAATCTACAATAATTGTTTGTGGTGTCCACTGTGGCTCAATTTCTAATAGCCGTTTAAATAAAGCATTGTAAGCACTCGCTGTCTTTCTTGACATCAAAGCAAATGCTATTGGGAATCCCTAAAATACAAACATTTTATAATTTAAAAAGTATACACAGTTAGATACCTCAATATACTAGATATGAGATTTATGAATAAGTAATAAGAAAAAATCTTAGAAATGGTTTTATTGGTTTAAGGTAAGCTGCAATGATTATCGCATTATTATATTTGTATACATGAATATAATTATTGTTAGGTATAACTCACGGTGTTAAATGTTATACCCATTATAACATATAGCTGTTGACACTCCCGGTTAAATGATGGAGCAGCAGCAAATGTACCATCCATCAAAAACGTTGATCCAGTCCTCAGTATACTGAACAAGAAAACAAATAGGTTTTATACAATTATTATAATTTATTTACATAGATACCTATCAAGATAATTCGTTTTATAAGTACATAGTATTTACTTTTTAATTTCTGGTAATACAAACAGCATTGTTATCCCTTCTTCAGGGTCAATACCTATTTTTCCCATATAAATTGGTACATTATCCATCATTGAAAGATGAACATAGTCTCCAGTCAATTGGTAATGGAAATCGGTCATGGTTTGTGGTGATGTTGGTTGATTCGATTTGGTATGCCTTTGCATGGTTCCCCGATGAGATACAAATGAACCAATATTTATATTAATGAATTCAGGGATAGAACTTGTCTAAGATATAATAATATAATAATATAGTATAAGTTATTTAATATTTATTTGAAGACGATGTAGATATATTTTTAAATATTATAAATACCTCATTGTAAATTATACGAAGCAAAATCTGTTCATTTTTGGAACGTTCATTACAAATATTTCTGAATTTTGATACAATATTGTTTCTTCCATGATTGTTTTCATGACCAACAGTTAACCCAAGTTTTATTTTATAATTTTTTGATATTATACCATTTGCTTTGCACCTAAAACAAGAAAATGTAGCTATATGAAAAGGATTCTGTAAAATTAACAAACTTCAGAAATAAGGCTGTTTTGTTTTGTTTTTTTTCTAACAATTACTATAATTATTATTTGAAAGAATGGTCATAATTAGTAAAAACTATATATATTTTTTAAATTTATAATTTAATGAAATTGAAAATTAAGCATTGTAACTATTATGCATACATCATGCCCTTAATACTTTATATTAAAATGAAAAGCGTAGTTTCTTGCTCAAGACACCCTTTTATATGAAAAACTCTCACGCCTCGTAGAGTGGTCTAGTTTCATTAATTTTGTTAGAAAGAAGATGGTTAAGATGGTTTTCCACAGGGCACATTGTACTTTGAATTTTAATTTCATCGTTTAAACAATAGTAATAAAAAAAAAACAAAAATGTTGTAAAAATCGATCATATTGAAAATTGTAAAATAAGGTTTAGAAATAAGGTTTAGAAATAAAATTTTAAAAATTCAAGACCAATACACCCTAATAGAAGTGTTCTCTTTTCAAAAACAAATTATTAAGGCTCCTTTTAACAATGTATTATAGGTACTATTATACGTTAGTCATTAAGTAGGATGAATTATTTTTTCCGAAAAAG
Source organism: Metopolophium dirhodum (assembly GCF_019925205.1). Taxonomy (NCBI): domain Eukaryota; kingdom Metazoa; phylum Arthropoda; class Insecta; order Hemiptera; family Aphididae; genus Metopolophium; species Metopolophium dirhodum. The sequence goes on along the minus strand of NC_083560.1, from coordinate 41,493,699 downwards.
TTACATTTGAAAATGTCACTGTGTAATGTGTATAAAATATAATAATATACTTAAGAAGTTTCAAATACCCACTAATAATATTTTTAAATCACAACAAAATAACTAAAATCATTATTCTTTTTTTAAATATCTTAAAATATATATAAAACAAACTATGTTTATATTAGATTTTTTGGTTACAGTTCAACATTTTATAAACTTTTAACTACTAAACAATTTGAACTTATTACTAATAGTATAAAAAAAAATTGTGACTATGTGTTTTTAATATTTTTTAACAGCTATTATAACAACTTGAGAAACCTTGTATAGAATTACATTTTAGTATTTTACACCCATCAAAAAACATTTAATTAACATTTATTAAAATAAAAAATGTAAAAAACGAAAATGTCTTGACGATAAATATCTCAAAGAGTCAAAATATTTTGACTACCCATATCATAATGTTTACATTTTATAATGAATGCCATACTGTTATACAAATACAATAGTGATTCAAAATCAGAAATAATCAAGATTTAATTTCCTTAAGTTAAAACATAAGTATTTACCCATTGGCGCAAATAGTGGGTGAGACTTAGTCCTCTCAAATGTCAGTCAAGTCCCCCCAGTTAGAAATCTAGTAATTAGTAGTCATTTTTATATTCTGTGGCTTGAGTCCCCCCAAAAAATGTTTGTCAATTTGCGTCTATGTATTTACCCGGTCTTCCACAATGAACATCTGACAGTTGACAATTTAGAGTAATCAGAATTCAGATTGTACTTAGGTAAGTAATTAACATAAATAACTATAATATTCTTAAATATTATTTCTTAAAATCCTTGACAGTTTTGGAATATAATATGTTACTTGTTACTCATATTCAATTTAATTCAAATGAAAATTAAATTATAATCCCCTAATTATAATTAGCCTTTAGCCCCCTCCCCTCAAAATCCAAACGCTATTTATGCCTATGCCGGAGTCTGATTTACCTGTGTGGTATAATGCCTAGACTCTAGGCATTAGAGCTATGGTTTGGCTTAATCAAGCCCTGTGAGGGAAGATTTAATAATATTTTTTAGAGATCGTAACACTCATAACTTTTACATTCAAAATATAAAAAGCGGGTAAGTGGATGTCGATCTGCTGTACAGTAGGTTACAAGTGGGTCACTGTATAATGGATTGTATTAAATTTGAATTGTATACGAAAAACGATTCTGAGCGGTGACAGTTTATTAGTATGGACATTTTATATTGTTATTATTTATTATACTTATTATTAATACGGTAGCCGTTAAGTTAATATTATAAAATTAAAACAAAATAACAAAATAGGTATTCTTGGTTATTTAATATGTAATTTCCTTTGTATGCACCAACTAGTTTCACTTCCATCGAAAAAGATACTGAAGTTTAAAATGGTAGGTTCGACTACTATTATAATTTATCGTGTAAGTACGCAAGTCCAATACACTCGCAAAAAAAAAAAATTAATAAAAAACACATTGTACAATCAATACAATTATCGTTCAGTTCAGAATCTAAAAAAAAGGAGGTGTCGATAAATCGAGTGTATCTAGCCATTAACCCAGTGGCAGATTTTCAACATTTTTCTGGGGGAGTCCTGAACAATAATATGTATTTCAAAAGTATTTTTTTATTTAAAACAAGTATTGACGGTATGTCTGTATGTTTTAAAATAAATAACCTATTATGCCAACCATAAATACCACCCACAGGTAAAAATCGAAAGTCATCCCTGTACTATAGTCACAACTCACAAGTCACTTAGTCACTACACACATGTCATAGGTATAACACATTACAATAACAATTTCTAAAACCATTCCAAGTTTATAATATATTATTCCGTATCTATAGTTTCGCGTACCTAGTACCTACTCGCATTAACCGTTTACACGTACCTATCAGAATATCACAACTACGCACAGTCGCAAAAGAGTTCTGAATAATTCTGATTATTAAATCGATTTCGATTTACTTACTCTATTCCCAATAATTGTTGTTTGGGTTTTTAGTTTTTACATTCGTATATTAAACAATAGTCGACGACAATCCAAACACGTCATGGCACATGGGTATAAAGAAATTCACAAGACAGACACAAGTCACTAGGTATTCAGTATACCTACCTACTGACTTTAGTGACAAATGAAAATTTTGTCATTGATATCTGAAATCTGTGTCTGTGCTTGTGGTTTATATCTATATATTCCAAATACATTTTTAAGTAGATAGTTTTTTTAAAAACGATGTATTCAAAGCCAAATTTGAACGAGTGCCTAGTTTTTGAATTATATTATTATATACTAACTACTAAGGATAAGTCCATGATAATATAGGTTTGGAAGATTTAGGGGCTATGATTTTTTGTAAATTATAGTAATTACTATACTAATACTCATCTATCAATATTTATACTTTTTGAAAACTGTTTAATTAAATACCTAACCTATACTAGATTAAATATTATGTATTTAAGTATATTTTAAAGTTATGTTAAGAGGATTCGATACCGTGATTTTCTGTTTTTGTCTAACACGCGCACGGCATAGTATTCTAGACGTGTTTTTGCCAAACATTCCAATTGATCTATTGAAGCGATAAGAATTCTGAAAACAAATATGAATTCGTCGTCAAGTCTACTTGAAATCGATTTCCCCACATTTTTTTTATTATCCCCCAAATTCCAGAAAATGTCATATTAAAAAAGAGTATTAAAACATTTTTGTATTTCAATTTTTGGAGATGCTAAAATCAAAAAATCAAAATTAATTGTGGGGAAGTCGATTTCAAGTAGACTTGACAACGAATTCAAATCTGTTTTCAGAATTCTCATCACTTCATTAGATCAATTGATATGTTTGTCAAAGAATCCGTAAAAAATCCTATGTCGCGCATGTGTTAGACAAAAACAGAAAATCACGGTATGGAATCCCCTTAAACCATATTTCAGGACTAGAATCTTATTATATTATTAGTACATTTTAATAACTCAGAAACTACTCGTAGGTACAAAATACTATTTATTTACCTAGTTATATTAATATATTTTATTTAAAATAATCATTTGCTTAATAATTTGTAATAAAGAGGGTTGTTTCTCGTTTAAAAAAATAAATATGTTGATATCATTTCAGTTTTTAATAGAAGGGGCAAAAGTTATACCAGCACAAATGGGTAGGTAATTTAAAAAACAACCGCTTGTAAGGACATATTTATATATTATGTTCCTTTTTCCTCATATTTTATTATAATATGCCATACATGCCATATAAGGGCATAGTTATTAGTATTACCATAGTAGCAATAATATTATATAATTTATACGCAATATGCATCTAGATTCTAAATATTTTATTAACTAACGCAACTAAGAGTTTGCATTTTAATTAGGTACCTACCTACTTTAACATTTTCAAAAAAATTATCCACTTAATAATTTAAAAGAAAAGGGGTTCTCATTGGAAAAATAAAAGATTTTATTATCATAGGACACTCCTTAAAAGTATTGTAAATATGGCTTGTAAGTATAGATTCATTATTAAAGGAAAAAGTAGGGGTGAACATGCTTAGTGTATCATTTTGTATCTATATAGTATATATGTACATATATATTATATATAAACGAGAAAAGTCACACTCTGACTAAACACCAAATCTCGAAAACTACTTGACTTATGGAGTATGGAAGCTAATTTTGTATGTAATTAATGTTCCTATAAACTATATAAATAATTAATATTAAAATACATTACATATTATGTAAATTATTGATAAAATTATTAATAAAACATTAAAACTAAAATACACAAATAAAAATATATTAACCTTAAAATGTTTTTATATAATATGTTAAAATACTGAATATTATATGAGCATTTATATAAAATAACATTTCTTTGGTACGGGCCACGCCGGGAGAGACAGCCAGTATATCTGTATAGTGTATAGGTATATTAATAATATTAATATATTATATATTATATATTATATAAACAATAGCTTCTCTCTTAAGTACTCAATCAAATTATAGATATGACTATACGAGGTATACTCACACTAATAGATTAATGAAAAAATGTAAATATGTCAGCATTAAAATTGCAGAATTCAAACCAGTAGTCACTCATTTGAGAGAGTTCCACCCACCCACCCCAAAAATTGCCTTAAATTATACAATTAGAATATATGATAAATATATAATAAATATTACATTGTTACTGGAGATTAAATGTTGTGCTAAAACAAAATGTACCCTTGAAAACTGTTTTCCGAACCTATACCATTCAATACATAATCATCTAAGTAATACAATGTAATCGTCTTTCATTTTTTAAAAATAATTTTATAACAAACAAAACTAAAACAAAATTCTTAAAAATATACAATAATGTTTAAAATTGATAAAATTAGAAATTTTACAAGCATCACTTAGTTGTTACTATTACTTCTGTAGTTTATATTTTATAAATATTTTTAACTTATTAATGCTATTTTATAGTTGAAGAAATTGAAATATATTTATTAGTATTTACGTATTTTTATAAGTTTTTCAAATTACCACCAAAATCTGGGTATTTAAATGACGAAGGAGATTATAGTTAGTATGGGATCTAAATGTCTATAGGTTCTAAATGTCCAAAGGGATCCAGTTGACGTACGGGGATCTACTTGTCGCGGGATCTAGGTGGTACATAACCATTGTGTTTAGTGATAAATAGTGATAAAAAAAAAATCAAAACTATTTATGGTACTTGTGTAGTATACTACCAACCAAAAAGCTATACAAATGTAGTATGATACCTACTGGAATAAATAACATGCCTAGCCATAGGCGTGCGCACAGGAGGGGGCTGGCTTTTTTTTTAATAAATACATAGATATCTATGCTATACTAAATAGCGAACATTTTTACATTTTACATGAAAAAAGTATAGCCATTTTAATCTCATAGTATAGATGTCTATGAATAAATGTAATAAAGTTATTAATTAATCAGTTATCATCAACCAAATGATTTATTATTATCACAGAATATTATACTATCCGCTATGTTAGCTAGTGAACTATTTTTTTTATCACAGTGTATCTATCAACTAGGTACTTTATTTATATATTTACATTATTTCACGATTGTAACTAGTAGATAATATTATATACCAAATAGGTTAGTTAAAATAGAAACTACAAATAACCAATATTTAGACCTAAAAAAACAGAATATTCTTATTACCTACATTAAACTTTTACTTATTATACCTAACTATAGTAAATAAAATACTGTTATAATGAGTGAAAAGAAGATCATTTAGCAGAAAAATAATCATTAAGGTCATTTAAGTTCACACTTTTTTTAAAAGTTGAATTTTGTCCGGAGCGACGCGTAAAATGGGGTGACTTTAGACACGTACCTATTAGATTTCATTAAAAACCGATGTTATAATTATATGGTTGACTTCGGACAATATAGATATTTAAAAAAAAAAATGTAATAAATTGAAATAAAAAAACCCCACATTTAAAATAGAGGTACAAAGATACATAATTGTATTTTACATTAATACAACTTACATAAAAAAGATAACCTAAATTTACTTAAATTGTATCTAAATAAAATAAAATATTCCTACATACCTATGAAAAATTGTATTCTTTTTAATTGAACTTTCATTATAGAATCTACCGCAGAAAATATAGCTCATCATTTTTAATGTAATATATATAGGTAGTATATTATATTATGTAAATAATACGTATGTGTAATAGTATAATATACGTATAAATAATAGTAAATACTATTATTATAATAAGTTATAAACGTTATATTATAATTTCTGGTGAGGAAATTATCAGTACTATCAAGACCATCCAACTCATCAAATTTTCTTTGGCTTAAATTATAGTTCATACTATGACGAAAAAAATGATACCACTAAAATTTGTTCGTGACTGTCCATTTGCTAGTAATGGTAATTTTTAATTTTGCGCATGATGTCACAGATTTGTTGGTGAATTATTATATAAATAGAGAAAAATATTGATAAATAATGTCTCACAAAGGGACATTATGGTCCAAATATTAAAAAAATTAAAAAACACGAAGAATTTAAAAATAAATATTTAAATGTTAAAAAAAATATTATGTATTATATATCCATAAAAAAAAAATTTTAAACGCGCTTATGCACACTCCTAAAAATATATTTTCGGTATTATAAATAAATAAAAATACATTTTCTAAAGTGTATTTGTATTTAATTTTAAACAGTATGTATATTACTTTTTTGGTGCTTTTTTCAATATTTTATTTACCATAAACCGTAAAACTGGATTTGCCTTGATTATTTTTCACTCAACTTTGCAATAAAAAAACCCGTCAATAAAATACTTAAGGACGCAATCATTGTACTTTTATTTTGTTAAAACGTGTTAAAATAGTGAAAATCATACTCGAGAAGGTAACAATTTAAAATAATTTTCTATTAGCATAATAATATATAAGATTCAAAGGCATGAACAAATATTTAATATTTATAATTTTAGGATGCAGTATTATAATATATTGAAATCGAAGCATTTTAAGGAGTGAAACCAGTATAATATGGATAATATCATCCCACCTTCTAATCCAACAGATGGGTATGTGTCTAAAAACAAAACAACTTACCCTCTTGCTCTCGGCGAGCTGATAAAAAAACGTGGTAATTTCGTTTGCCGACACTTTTTTTTAATTCTCGACTGTGTCAGCAGGTAGTTTAGTATGATGTATTCCCTTTTATCATTTATCTACCTTTGAAACACACTTGCATGCATTTTCCAAAGTGGCTAGAGTTGTTGTTTTGGTTTTTGCGTTACCTGAAAAAAGTTTAAAAAATGAAAAGTGAAATTCATATACTTATTAGTTATTAGTTACCTATTAGATATAAATCTTATATTTTTGGTCGGTGAAACCACTGTTCACTTTAAATTTTTATATTGAAAACTTTAATATTAATTTATGCCAGTCTGGATTTTATTACTTGAATCATAGGTAAATTTATTTGTATTACTATGTTGAGTTTATATTTTATAGGCATTGAGTAAAATATTTCAAAGTTTTTTTTTTAGTATTTTAATGCATCAAATTGTAAGCTTTTTGCTGAGGTGAATCAAGTCACTAATCATAGTATAAATCTTTAAAATTAAAAAAATATTTATGTAGGTAGGTATCTTAACAAACTATGAAAATATGGTTGACAAGCAGTCAAAAGCTGTTTAAAATGGTGCAATTACATTTTGTGGGCATTTAGTAATAAAATATATGGTTTATTATAGTGATAACTCAAGGTTAATCCATCCGTAAATTATTTCACTATTTATAAGACTGAAATAGATCTATTATTTCACACATTGTAAGTTTTGAAGTTGTATGTGTAAAAGCTAAATTACTCTTTTTAGTCAAAATGTAATACATAATTAATAAGAAAATAAGCTAGTCATAGTTTTTTATAAAAATAAGTTTGTTTATTGTATTATTATAAGTTTACATATGACCACACGTCAAAATGTAGTTAGTAAGGAGGTATCTAAAATTATTAATTTTTGGATTACAGCAAAATATAAATACAAATTATAATTTTAAATTTAAATACTTACTTACACAAAAAATTAAAACATCTTTCTATTAATTACTTCCCCGCAGCATAATGAATGCAAGTCAGCGTCCAGAATTTCCCCGATGTGTCACCCTGCAATTACTTCTATCACAGAACAATATAGAAGTGGCACTCAATCAGCTAATCGAGTTCTTTTCTATCTGTAATCTGAAGTCTGAACCACTAAAAAACGTGAAAACAAACCCATGCATTAGCCATTATGCACTCTAATTTTTGTGACTTATTTCTGTATAATGAAAAAACAGTTTATTAGAAAACTGTATACATACAAGGAATAATAACAACACTCATAATTTGGTCAATAGGAATTAAATACTTTTAAAAAATATTCTAAATATAATAATGCAGAATACTGTTGGAATAAGTATTTTAAAAGTATTCCGAATACTGTATTTGGAATACTTTATCCAGAATACCACCCAAGACTAATCTTATAGATCATTTATTTTTATTTTCAATTAGAATCTAGTTAAAGATGGATTTTTTGACATCCTTCGCGAGACCCAAAAATACTCCCTGGGTGCCATTCTATAGGTTTTGTTGAGAAAATCTGTGGGTCGAGAGGTGCTAAAATTGCATTTTATAGGTTAACGTAATATTTCCAAACACCCGCCTCTTTAGAACTTTTCCTCCCAAACACTGCAAGGATATTGATTTCCACAAAAACTTGAAAAAAGCTAAGTTATTGCGTCTTTAATTCTTGAGATTTGCATCCTTAAATTGCAAAGTATTGAAAAACAAATGTCCCCCGTGTGCTGTGGTTGATGAAAAGTATCAAGATTGAAAAAAATATTTAATTATTATGTTTTGCTGGTAAATGGTAAATAGTACCGAAGTAAAGTTAGTACAGAAGTCTGTAGTATTACGTAATGTTTAATGAAGTTTGATAACGTACCTATAATGTATTAATAGAGATTGAGCATATAACATTGTAACATAGGTAGGTAGGTAATTTTTGGCATGTTAAATTCTTATAAAAAACTTTTGGTGTCAACTAATAAAATCATGTTGGCTAATGACCGATTAATGCCATAATCATCTACTGACATAATACTGTTTTGTAAATTATAAATTGTGAAATAGAAATCAGATATAAGTCCAATTATTTAGTCCTTATTGATTTTAAGTGTGAATTGTGAGTTGTGACTACTTTCAAACAACCTTATTACCCTTAAGTCTTAAGGATAAATGTATCTGCATAACTATGAGAAGTGATGGAAAAAAACTAGATACGTGAATTTTTACTCAGGACAAAAATAACAGGTTATATCGTTTCAAAATTAGAAAGTTAGGGCACAGCGGGGCCTCGAGTGCGTAAAAATCAGCTGACAGTTGTACCTTCATAATATTAGATTAGCCAGGTACCTACTAATGTACTATCAACACGGACTAAGATATACTTATATATTATATATCTTAGTCCGTGACTATCATATAGATACAACAAAACCACCTATGATAGTCACAGATGTCCATATCGTACATAGTATGATATAAACGTAAAATATTAAATATTACATTATTATGTGCAGTAGAGCTGCTGCAGTCGGGCTACTTACAATTTCTGGTGAGGTGAGACTAAGATCATGAGGCACAAACTACAAACCATGATAAAGTAAACTTTAAAATATAAAAAAGTTAACTAATGAAGTAAATAAAAAAACCTAAATAAACTTTATCATGCTACAAACTACGAAGACGAACTGAAGAAACAGTTGTTGTTCTCTATGGCGCATACCGAAAGCCATAGATAAGTATACCTAATATACACAGACACGGAATATATACTAGTATGCGTGCTGAGCATACGTGCCGAGGTCCGTGCCTAATAGATACCTATATCTGGGGATCTATTCAGTAGATTGGACATGATTACACGAGGAATCTATTTGACACCGGGGGATCTAAATAAATAAATTATTGTGATTTACTTGACACGGGGATCCAATAGACATTGGTGATCAAATAGATGATAGATGATCTACAGCGCAGGGGATCTAGGCGTCCGTGTTCTCTCAAATATTGTATACATAATAGGTATATTATTATTTTGGAAACGTAAAATATTATATTATATTATGCAGTAGAGCGTCAGTCGGGCACTCGGGTTACTTACGATTTCTTGTACGGTGGGAGCCTGTAAGACAAAATCGACGGATATGGATCACACGACACAAACTACGAACTACCAGCTCATAACAAACGTGACAAAATATATTTATTATCACGAGAAAACATTTTTTTATCATGACGACGTATACGAAACCACGAAACGACCGGTGTTATCGGCGCACACCGAGAGCGACCAATACAATTGATAATAGAACGACGACGGCGGACTGCCGAGCTATCGATATGCGCACGCGTTGGTCACTGCTGACGGGCCACTGGCCACCGCCAATACAACACATTCGGTGTGGTGGGGAACTGAGGTGGTGGAGGTGGCGGAACTGGCCCGAAGTGGGTAGGCCGGGTAAGTGACGGACGTGCCGCGTGCGGCGGCGGTAAGCAGCACGATTTAAGATGGTACCGCGGTAACTGGTAAGCAGCATAGACAAGACGACGTTACGTCGTGTTATTTTTCGGAACATTGATAACAGGGCTCCTAGTGTTTGGTGACAAGACTAATTTTTCGACGCATGCACATCAACGTATTAATAAAATATTATAAGTAATTACGTATGCAATTCGAAGTGTCTATTATATAATAATATAATATATATCAGGGCCGGAGCAAGGACAGTGCAACCGCCCTGCACAGGGCCCCGCGGAAGCTGAGCTCACTCCAGAAAAGCAAATCATCACTAATAAAATATTATAATTTCATAAAAGATAATATTTTTCAAGCTACATTTGAAATAATAATTCTGTGACATCCGTACGGTTATAATATGTGTAATCTAACTTTTATTTAAAATATCATTTTATACATCAACAAAAATTTAAAAAATCTCAAATATTTTTAACAATATTAAGTATTTACGATACATTGAAGAGGATAAACAATGTAAATCGTAATTAGGTACTGAAGTACTTAAACAATTAACGGTATAAAACTAAACTAATATGAAACCATAGGCGTGCGGCGTTAGATTAATTAAGTTTAGTCCATTTCAATATAATAAATTAATAACCTAATATAATATTCGCTTACCCTACACCTAATAGAGGTATTTAACAACGCCACTTGTAAATATTTTTGTTTATTTTTAGATTCCGATTTCGAGTGAAGCTAAATTTATTTTTTATCTATAGTCCATAGACACTATTTTCGGGTAGCAAACTTTGTCCAAAAGTTACGTTTGGTCACTCTATAGTTCATAAATTTACAAATTGTCACTTTGAAAATGCTTAGGTACAGCATTTAAAACATAACACATAATATATCTACATTCCACAGTGTAATTCTTTGTTATAAAACTTCATAAATGTATTATATTATAATTTATTTATGTAGGTATAATTCAACAAAGTATTATTTTATCTAAACAATTTTGCACAGGGCCCCACAATTTGTAGCGCCGGCCCTGTTGAGGACACTGCCTTTAATTAAGTATGACAAATATATTAATTGAAAATATTATATTATAGGTACTATAGCTGCAGCTGTTAACTTGAGGTAGATATTATAACTTATAAGTATAAGTTTATAACCAGTAAGTGATAACCACAAAAGCTTCTTACCTATCAATTGTATTATTATTACATAATGTTTTTAATAATATATAAAACTATGTAACTATCATCTGTTGTACTGATTATTCATAGTGTAACTTGTGGCTTACTACCTACCTACCTACTATAAGTTAGGTTAGGATACTTTATAATTATTTACATGTATCAGCACAAATCAGGACTGAATTTTATTTAGCAATGTGTAATGGCACCAATCATGTTGGCAGCCCTCTGATGTCATGGGAGGGGGCAAATAAAAAATGCCTACCCTTCAACCTTCCCCCTAATGACATAATGTCTATGCTCTTTTTTTAAGTAGTTACTCATATAGTACTCATCATCTCCGCATAATGCATTGTACATTGTAGAATATAAATATGATAAACAATTGGTTTATTGGTTTATTTTAGTATTTAAAGACTTTTTTTATGTTGAGGTACTATAGAATTATTATAATACCTACTATTTAAGTATTTAATAATATGATTTCATCTATCAAAGTGTAATAATTGTATTTATTTGTTAGAAAATTAAAAATACATTTTGTTAGTTTAACATTATTAACTGCTTCATGTACACAATTTATCTCATGCATTTGGCAACAAATTATAAAATGGGTTTCTAGCAACTTTCTTGAATAACATAAAACTAAGTCATATAGTTTAAAAGAATGTTTACAGTAATATTTAGGAATATTTACATGTAAATATGTATTTTATTTTTATAAATTTAAAATATGACAATTTGAGATAGACCATTTTAATAACTGAAATATCAATCAAGAAAGTATTAGATAGTTATTTATATTAAATATGTAAATGCTTACATCCATACAATTTTAAAACTTTTTTACGAGAAAATGTATATTATAATAACTTTTTTCAACAACTTTATTAACAACTAAAAAGTTATCCTTTAATATTAAATATTAATTATTTTCTTTAGATATATTTATAGTAAATCTGGAATAGTTAAAAATGATTTTTTCCATGAGCTTATCATTTAAAGAATAAAATAAAGAAGATATATTGTGCTAAGTTTAATTGAATGTGGTGTACATTTTATAAGTTACATGCAATACTTCCAAATTTATTTTTCTATTTCTTTAAGGGCAATTTTAAGTAAGTATTTGGTTGATTTTAAACAATTTGTAATTTTTTGTAAATAATCCTTATACTAAAAGCAAATAAAATAATCTAATAACCTACAAGTTCTTACAAATTTAGACATCAGTATTGTTATCATAGGCAGAAATTGGGGGGAGGGGAGGGAGCTTAGCAAAGATAAATTAAAGCCCCCCCTCCAAAATTCGATCAAATCTCCGCCTATGATTGTTATGGGCATTACAGGATATGAAATGTTCAGCGAACAACTAAAATGTTTCTTAACAAATGTTTTCAATAACAATTCTGCAGTCTCATTTAATGTATAACAAGTATTTTCAGTATATAATAAAATCGTAAAGCAAAAATTAGTAGTAAATAATAAAATATTGGGTTTTTTGAAGTTTGCTTTTCAAAACAATAGGACCCGAGTATAATAAATAGAGTTTTAATTCTGTAGCTTTCCAGAATTCAATTAATAACTCTTATTTTCAATACTGCATTTCATCAATATTTTTTTCAACCATTCAAATGACTTTTTTTATATTTTACCCACAATACAATTCAACTTTTTGTTAATCTTAGGTCTGCCTAAAATTTACAATATGCAACTTCAAATTGAATGGAAACTAGGCTGAAAAATAACTGTTGAAATTGGGGCTTAATGAGTACTAAGTATTTAGTTATTTAATGTAGATAAATAACACGGCTTAATGATTATGTAAATACTGAATATAACAAAAATATAAAATATGTAACGTACAACTGGACTGAATCAGCCACTATACACAAAGTATGAAGGTGTGTGAGCAAGTGCCGATTACATATTTACGTAAATTAAAGGCCCTATTTATATGTCACGATTGAGGTCATCCTAAATCCATATAACAATGAAAGTTATGTTCTAATAAGTAATATTACAACTAGAAAGTCAATAGTGAAATACAATATTGATAGGTGTACACATATTACATTGTGCTTACAATATAATTATTACAATATATGTGCATAGAATACAAATATTAATTGTATATTTCAACACTGCATCAATTAATAATTTCTTTGATTTTTGTCACTCCTGTGGCTGACTGTAGTTTCTTGAAATGTTTTTTTACCAAAGGCTTGGTCTGCATTATGGTCCTCTGTTCCAATGTAAGTACGGTAATTGAAACAATCCATCTTCATCATTTTCTCAAATGAAATGATATTGTACTTCTGAGTTGGCCCTCTTATGAAATTCTGGAGTTTTCACTTAACAAAAAAATAACACTTTAGTTATTAGATATCAATATACTATAATAAATTGTTTTTTACCTTCTGTTTTCTGTTTTCACTGTTATTAACAGTGTTATCTACGTGATTCCTTTTACAGCTTTGACTGCCACAATATTTTCTTCTTCCGTCAACTATAATGACACACGTTTTTTCCTTTGTGATTTGTGAAGTCCATGATATAATAGATGATCCATATTTGAACAAATATCCTGACATTGAAAGTTGTGAGCCTGTGTTTCAATGTTAACAGCATAGACAGCATTATTGAAAATATCCAAAGAAATCTAATTTTTTTTTTAATATAACATATACGTATAATAAATTTCAGTGTGTCTTTTTTAGACCTGTCAAAAAAAAAAAACAATAAATTACCTACTTCATGTTGATAAGGTATCTCTTTATTTAATACTTGAGATTCTTTTTGGTGATAAAGTGTATGAGACTTGTCAATCAAAATTTAAAGTTCTTTTGGACTGTGTTACATGAAAATCTATACCATATTTCTGAGAACAATCATTAATGACAAGCCTTGCCCTAAATTTGTTTGTACTACCATGTAGGCTTACTTTTATATAACTATCTATTTCGTAATGCAATTTTCTTTTGCAGTTAATTGACTAGTTCAATTTTATTTAATGACATTAATTCGTCATTCAAGGCATATCTCCTCCGTTCATTCACATGATGTCTGGTTATTGCCTCATCAAATGTCAATGGTTCCTCCCAATTGCAATAAACAATTAAATGTTGTACCTATACACTGGTTTTAATGTATTCCTTGTCATTTTTGTTTTGGTATGTATGTATATATTTTACATAACATTACATTATATAAACAAAGAGAAAAAAAAATATTTACTTATATTAATATTATAGTTATATGCAGGCGCGGACTGGCTGGGATGCTGGGATGCTACAGCATCCCTTGCCCTAAAATATATTTGCCTAATATTATTTATTATATATTTAAAGACTCTAGACACCTAATGAACAGCAGAACGTAACCAACGTACGATTATTAGTACTCTATAATATTGTACAAATTTGATTAAAAGTTTGTTGTAACTTGGTACTTATTTACATTTTTAACGTAAATTCAATATTTGTTTAAAACAAAATAAAATATATTAACATTTTATAAATAATCTACATGTTTTAAATTCGCCCCAATAATGTTTGTTATTTGCCCTTTAAATTGTGTAGCATCCCGTGCCCTATTTTACCAGTCCGCGCCTGGTTATATGAGAAATCTATATATATTACAAATTGTAATTATTTAATTTATATGAACTATTTAATGAATTTATATTTCAAATTGTGAACTCATTGGCCCCCACATGAACATATTCAGTGGGGCCCATTATCTTCTTGAAGAATTAAAAAAATAAAACATATAACAATTAAAGTTATGTCCTAATAGGTAATATTATAACTAGAAGGTCAATAGTGAAATATAATATTGAAACTTGCAGATATGTACTAATAATGATAGAATACTAATATTAATTGTATATTTCAACAATAACAAATATTGTTACATATTTCTTATTGCATAAGAGCCCCAATTACATTCAAACCAGAATTTATAATACTATAATGTTTATATATTGTGTTAGTTAAAAAAACTCTGTAGATTTTGGATTAGTACCTATTAGTTTTTACTTTTTGTAAATTACTTGTACAGCAGGGTTAGATTTAGAAACATATAGATGTAAAATAGGTGCTTGCATTGAACCAGATGTAAAACTTAAATTTTCATAGCCATATTTAACACTAGTAGACCATGATTGCACGTTTGTAAAACCCTTTCTTTCGATTCAACAAAAGGATCATTTTGCGTATAATTGAGAGTAAAAATTGGTTCAAGAACAAATCACACTGTATCTGAAATATTAAACCAAATAGTAAATACATATTATATAGTCAATAATGGTTAGTAATAAAATGCATTATAAATTATAATACACACCACAGTTTAAGTACAAAGATTATAAAAATGTATGCTCAGCGTCTGCTGTTTTACAATGGGAATTGATTACTTATAAATTACATGATTTATGGTGTTTTGCTTATAATTCAAACATACACTAAATATTATAGTATATGTTTAATAAATTAGAACTAAAATTATGCACATAAGTACTGACACAATATAAACTCAAAATATTTTTTACTATCTGCTGAAAGAAAATAACCGTTTATTTTTAGTTTAGACAGATTGATTGTCATTGTCAGTTGATTCATAAACTTTAAGGGGATTCGATACCGTGATTTTCTGTTTTTGTCTAACACACGCGCGACATAGTATTTTAGACGTGTTTTTTGCCAAACATTCCAACTGATCTATTGAAGCGATAAGAATTCTGAAAACAGATTTGAATTCGTCGTCAAGTCTACTTGAAATCGACTTTCCCACATTTTTGATATTATACCCCAAATTTCAGAAAACGTCATATTAAAAAAGAGTATTTAAACATTTTTGTATTTCAATTTTTGGAGAAGCTAAAATCAAACAATCAAAATTGTGAGAAAGTCGATTTCAAGTAGACTTGACAACGAATTCAAATTTTTTTTCAGAATTCTCATCACTTCATTAGATCAATTGATATGTTTGGCAAAGAATCCGTCAAAAATCCTATGTCGCGCGTGTGTTAGACAAAAACAGAAAATCACGGTATGGAACCCCCTTAATATTCCAAGCAATGCTTCGTAAGCACTGCTAAAATGTCTTAACTAACATAGTAGAAATTAAATTTATGTTTTTTACAACCTAATAATAAAATAACTTATTAAATATATAAAATATAAAATGTTGATTAAAATGATAAAGAAATATAAATTGATTAATATTTTAGTGATTAATTACTAGTTGTACATGGATACAATTATAATTTATAATTTTAACTACAGAGTTTATATGTAATATGCTTATAACTAATATATAAGGTATCGATTATATAGATTTTGAACAAATTTAAATATATTACTAATGTTACTATAATGTTAGTTGAGATTCCAACAATTAGTTAAAATTTTGAATGATATACTATTTTTTAATTTTTGTCTACCTAAATAGTTCTGCAATCATATATTTTTAACTGTTTAAAATTAAATAATTTTATATAACAACTTAATACTTCAGTTATCACAATCTGATTTAGTGCATGAGGTACTCTCATTGAACACTGATAATCGCTATAGCCCAAATCAAATAATACACATACTCCTCCATTTTTACAATCAATGCTCATATATTTTTCACAAAATTCACTTTTGAAATTTTAGATTCTGAGCGAAGCGATGAATGTATTGATTTTACAATGATGTGTGTTTTTTTTTTTTATTTATTTTTTTATTTCTTTTTTTTTGTGTCTGTCATTGCCTTTTAGGACAGTAAAAGTGCTTGGATTTCCTTCAACAGTAACTTTTCTGATAGGAAAGTGAATTTAGTTGGTACTTTGGGGGGTCAAAAGTAAAAATTTCCCTGTAGTTTTCAAAAGCGACGTGAAAAACAAAAGAAAAATTAAGGAAAAACGGGAATTTTTACGCAAAATCTGTTTTCGAGAAAATCGATTTTGGGTTTTGGTGTAACTCTAAAACAAATGACCGTAGAGACATGAAATTTTGACTGAATGTTTATATTAGCATTTTCTATACACCATAACATTTTCCAAATATTTTGACTCTTTTTGAGCTGTTTACGGTCATTGTCAGTCTTCAATTTTTTTAGTTTTTTTTTCTATAAATATCAATACAATTTTATCTGTTGGGTAAAAAAGCGTGAATATTTAATATAAGGCTCCTGATATATCGTTCTAATAGCAATTGAAAAATATTAAAAATACATATGCAAAATTTTTCTTTATAAGCATTTAAAGTTCAAATTTTGACAACATTTATCAAATTTATAATTTATTAATTATTTTGTAGTTAAAAATGTATAAAATGTTTAACTTTTATGGCTAAGGATTGAAAATTTAAAACAAGGCTTCACGTAAATAGGTTATATATAAATTACTTTATTCACAATAATATCATCAAATATACTTGGTAATATCATAGGCTGATTGACCGTTTTCGCTAAGAATCGTTTTTCTTATAGGTACAATGATATTATATCATTGAATTTAAATTTAACACCATCCATTACAGTGACCTACTTGTAACCTACTGTACAGCAGAACGACATCCACTTATCCACCTTTTTTAAATATTATATTATTACAAAAAAAAATATATTAATGAGATTAATTTGGGTTAAAAATATAAACAAAACCAAACTTTATAAATAAATTTTAGTTAAAAATCTACGTAGAGCATACAAATTACATGTGTATTGTATTTTAAAAAAAATAGAAAAAATTAGCACTTGGTATGTGGTTGAAAAATTAAAAATGATGTATTTTCCAAAATAAAGCAAAATTGTAAAAAAAAATGCAATAAATACAAAGTCAATACTTCCTTTATTCATATGTTGTGTAATTGTGGGACACAATGTAGAAGAACTACCGGTCGTGTCCGCATTCAAATGTTTTTTTTTATATTTTACCCACAATACAATTAAACTTTTTGTTAACCTTAGGTCTGCCTAAAATTTACAATATGCAACTTCAAATTTAATGGAAACAAGGCTGAAAAATAACTGTTGAAATTGGGTAGACTTAGTATTTAGTTATTTAATGTAGATAAATAACACGGCTTAATGATTATGTAAATACTGAATATAACAAAAATATAAAATATATAACGTACAACTGGACTGCATCAGCAATTATACACAAAGTATGACGGTTTGTGAGCGAGTGCCAAGTACATATTTACGCACATCAAAGGCCCTATTTATATGCCACAGTTAGGTCATCCTACATCAGTACAACAATGAAAATTATGTCGTTATAAGTAATATTAAAACTAGAAGGTTAAAAGTGAAATACAATATTGATAGGTGGACACATGTGCTTAAAATATAATTATTGCAATAGATGTGCATAGAATACTAATATTTATTGTATAATTATTAAAAGATTTAAATAAACAATAGTAAATACCTTGAGTTTAAATTCTTCCAATGACTTCATAGAATATAATATAACAGGAAGTTTTATTGTGACAGTACTAATGACATTTGTACTCATTACAGCTCTCCACCAAAAAATGGATAACATTTACAATTAACTAATGCTGACATTCTCCCATATTGCATGATAAATATATTATTAACATATTCGAAAAATTAAAGGAGGGATTTGCTAATTTACACATTTAATGTCGACCTAAAAATAAAAACATATTTTTAACAGATTTAGATTTAATAATAATATTATGTAATTTATTCCATGAATGTGGAAACTTCTACTTGATCATCAGTACACTTACAATTTATATTTTTGGGATTCATATTAAAATATCTAATACAGTAGGATGACATGGATTTATAACATAATAGTTTCACTAAAATATTAAAATATATTAGGTTGGTACATACAACTATGTAAATAAATACTTACAGTTTTTTGGATGTTTATTCTCTAGCATAATAACTAAATCTGTAGCCCTAAAGATATTTTTTATATATTGTAAATTTTTACAATTGTTGTCAAAAGTGATACGTAAATTGAATCCTCAAATAGCTCAATATCAATTGGATGTTAACCTATAAAAAAAAATACATTAAAACCAGTTTATTGCAGGTTCTATACTATTCTATACTGTCTTACACCGCAATATTTTGTTAACAAAAGTTGGGGATTTCAAGCATTTTAAATTTTTATTGAAGTAAATTGTTCAATTGTATTAATATTACTAATCAATACTATTACAAACACATAATAAAATCCATATTAATTGTTTTTTTTTATTTGTTTGATAATTGACTTAAATTAATTTCTTAGTTATTTGCCTACTTAAAACACTAAAATAATATAATTAATAACCATCATTGAAGAAATTAAACTTTAAACTTTGGGAAGTTTATGTATAACTTTATGTCCTTTTCTATCTAATAAAACAGATTTTATAGTATAAGGATTGGTGTCTGACCAATACAAACGACGAGCAGCATAATAAATTGTGATACCTCCAGGACTATGAACTGACTGACCAAAGTCAGTCTGCTGTAACCATCCATTGAACCTGTTTCAATATGAGGTTTACAACCCAAATCAGTCTAATAAATTGTGCTAAATAATAAAAACCGATGTATAAATATAAATATAATATCATACATGATAATAAAAATGTATTAAAAAATAGGGATAACCCATCCCTCATATTCTCAGAATCCTCAAACAATTAAGTTCCAAGAAATTAAAGTGCAAATTTGAACATATTGAACAGCTTGAATAGTTTGAGTATAATCAAGTTCAAAATGTTGGAGTATGATAGCAGATATATTTAATTTAGTTTTTTATGAGTATAAAAACTCTAGTACTAATATTATAATTTAAAATTTGTTGTGATCTAATTTTTAAAAAGTATGGCAGAGTTAAAAGTTTTAGATGATTAAAAAATAATTAAGTTAGAGTATATGAAAACTTAAGTTCGAAGCATGCCTATAAACAATTTGCATAACAATAAATGTTTATCATACCCAGATTAAGGATCTAACACGTTATTGAGTGGTTTACGATCAGTTTCAAGTTTCACCAAAGTTTTTTTTTTCCCATTCAATGTAGTATTTATAACTTTGGTTCCGTCAAAAGTTTCAATCCCACACAAATTTTTTGCAACCCAATCCACAGCAATACATTCAGGGGTAACTTAAGTGTGAAACTAAATAAAATAAAAAAATTAAGTATATATTATGTATACAATTTAGATCAAAGGAAATACAATTATTGAATCAGCAACTTAATTTTTTTTTTTATAGTTGTTATATTGATAATTTAACATAATGAATATTAATAAATTGTCTTCGTACCTAATGAAGAAATACAATGATAAAACCCATTACCGTAAAAGTCATCAATTCCACAAGTAAAACGTGAATCACATTCACTTCATCACTTTTGACTGGCTAGTATACATAGACCATCAGAGCATCTAAAATCATAAAATAATTAAAAATAATATTTAGATTTAAAATTATTAAACAATAAATTAAACTCATCATTACTGATAATATTCAGGAACAGGATATCTATGATTACAATATTCATGTCCTTAGTAATTGAGATAATTTTAGGCCCGGGTTTAAATCTCTGGCATCCCCACCATAGATCCGGCCCTGGTTCCATCATATTCACATTGCTCAGTATTATCCAACATTGCGGCACCCCAACATAGTTGATGTGTTGTATGATCTATGGTAGTAGCACTAGGAATATGAATATCAGTTTTCATACCTTAGCATAAATTCATTATCATAAGCTTTTTAAATGCCGGATTTTAAATCATTCCAATATTGGTTCAAAATTCTGTCTAAATAAAATTATTATAAAACATTTAAATATTGTTATTAATTATATATTCATAATAGACACAATTAAAACATTTTAATAAGTTAGGTAATCAGTGGGTAAATATTAATTTAAGCTAAAGCCAATAATAATTCATATTTTATGGAATAATTAATTAGAAATACTATTGTATAAGTAGAATCATGTTTTAATGAACAAAAGATTAGTTACAGAATGCAACAGACTTTGTTGTAAAAACAATAGGTAGAATTGTTGAAAGTTAAATTCCAATGCAATACCACCTATTTTTATTAATTTTGTAAATTCTTTTAAATTAGTTTTTAAAAATTATTAATTACGTTGACTGTTTACATGTTACATAATTTAATATGTAATATAAATTTACTTATTACATGTTATTTTAATTGCATAATATTTAAAGAAAAATTTAAATGACCAGCATTTTGAAAACGTGATTACATCTATATTTTTAACATTAAAAAAATTACTTACATCTCACAAAATATCAATTCTTATGCAACATAGTCGATTTGTATGTCCTAATTTTAAAACTATCAAAGGGTCATCTGGTTAGCTTAGATTTAATAGACTTGCAGATGCATAACGGTTTATCCAGTGCAGTATATATTCACTAATTTCATAGTCGATACCTTCTACAGACCCTTGATCACATCAACCCCATCTTGTTTAAATGATTCTGAAATATTAAAAAGTTTAAAATTAGTTTTAATAATTATAATTTGTTTCAGTCATAATATTGAACCATGAACATTTTCAAAATAGACATTTTATGCTATTGCCTATTTGCTTCCATAAAAAAACCTTTGAATTACATTGGTATGTGCTGACTGCTGAGACTCTTTTTATATGTACACAATTATATTACAATTATGAGATATTGACTTCTTATAATGACCATTGACCTTGCAGGGGAAGATAGTTATTATAACAATTTGAATACTTCCGAGTTCTGATACAAACAAAAACACAATGAAAGGCTTAAACCACAGATCATAAAAGTAGTTAACTTTGGGGAAACCATTGACTTTACTTTGCTAATTTCTAGAAAAACAAAATACGTTACAAAATGTGTAGAAGAGGGTTGGCAATCATATGAAATACTATGACAATGGATATGGTCGGCGTTGACACTGCCAAGTTATTATGGAGCCAATATGTGTTGTAATATTATTATACTTATAGCAACTGCGTAAAGCTTTAATCAATAATACAGCTGCAGCTGGATGCACAAGCGTGGGTATTGAGAATTTCCGTCGGTCAGCAGCACGAACGCCACTATTCCGTGAGAACAACAATCCTTATTGTAAGGGAAAAGAGAAGTAGAGGGTAGGCCTGTATAGGACAGACCAGAAGAGCCCATATTCAGACGTCATTTACGAGATCAAGAGTAAACACCTTCATGTCATTCGAGGTTTTAAATTATTAATTTAGACTTTGAATAATATTATGATCAATAATAATGTTTTGGACTTACGAAATAAACAACTAAAATCGTATATTTTCCGAACATTTCGATCATTTCGTCGATCAGAACATTCTATGAGATGTAATAATTTCACAGTTTTACTTTTAGATTCTAAAGCCGTGATTATACCCTATGGTTATCCCTACTTTATTGCACGTTATCGTTAATAAGTGATATGATAATAATCAATAGCAATTGTATGATAACAGATATTATGTTTATTATTAATTATACTATGATTATTCATTAAAGACAATTTATTGGTTTATGTGCCTTAGTTTTTTTTAAATTTGATATACCATTTATAGCATCTATATTGTATATAATATATTATTATGACAGTAAATGGTAATCCCAAATTGTAACTTACTAGTTACTTTAATCATAAGACTTCTGACAGATTTTTAAAGAAAACATATTGTTTTTAAACAAAATAAATGAGTTTTGAGAACTGGGGGTATCTCGGTGATATGTCTAGAAGGGTACAAAATTGTTGCCTCCTCAAAAAACACCGCCACTGTTAAGTAACGAGTCAAGAACGATTTTTCAAGCTAATGATCCTTCAAAAAAAAACCAATGTAAGTGTTTGATACTCAATATTAATATGTTATACTTTGACAAGGAAAATCTATAGGTACCTATCATACCTATTATCTTAAATACATTTTTGTTAATAAGTAACCATGACAATGAAAACCTTACGAAAATCGGTCAGAAACAAAAAAAATGCGTATCCAGCCCATGGTTTGAAAAAATATACTAAGTACCGTGATCCAGCCAAAAAATATTTTTAAGTTATATAATATAACTCACCGGTCTATACCTACCTTATATTTAAGGTATAAAATGCATTACTACTGTTTATGATCCAAACTGTAACCTATAACAATAAATTATGGTACGCCTCGCAGGTTAGGTTGTGTAGGGTCTGCCTCCTCACGCGCGCACGACTATGAATGCGAGATTTTTAGGATAATATTGTATTAGATCTAATTATTCATAATATTTAATATAAAACTGTTAGATAAAACAACTTAATGTCACAAAATAAAAAGTCTTGTATAAAATAATTATTAATCCAGGTCACGGTGAAACTAATAAAACATGTTTAAAACAATAATGCAAATTTTAAAATATTCAGTACCTACTTTCCTAGCGACATAAATTAAAATAAAAACACAATTATATTATCTAATTTCATTTCAAACTAACAAAAATATATGTACCCTTTTTGAAAGGGATTAGATTAAAATGAAAACAAATAAAGACATTCTTAAAAAATTATTTTTATTCTATTAAAATTGTATTTCATAAACATTTTTTTTTTATTTGTTATATTAAAAATTATAAACTAAGTAGTGTATACAAATATCAAAATTGCAAGTTTATAAGCCGATGATATTATTTGAAGTTTTACACATGAAAGTGTTTGAGGCATAAATTAATATTAATTGCTAACATGTTAAAAAATTATATTTTTTCTTATCTTATAGGCGTATGTCATTTAATTGACCAATTAATTAAAACAAATATTGAATATAAAAAAATATTATTTTTATAAATTATGATTTTTACTTTAGGATATTTTAGGTATCTACTTAAATAAATGTAATTACTTAATACTAAAAGGAATAATGAATATTCAATAATATTTTCACAAGCAGATATTATTAATTATCTATAAAAAAAAAAAAAAAAAATAGTTATCGAGGAATGAACTAATTAAATTATTTTAGTGACTGTAAGAACAGGTGTTTATCAAAACATAATAATAAGTGGCAGTCTTAAACTAATCACAATATTATACAGTTATTTTTTTTACAACTCATCGTGGGTGTCGTCGGTGGTTACAATTTCTTCATCTTCCTCTCCATTCTCATTATCAAGTTGGGCGTCACTAGATATCTTTCCTTCTTGCATTGCTTTCATCCTTTCTTCATCTTCAAGTGCTATCTTCATATTTTTCTCGCCCTCCTAGTAAAATAAAAATTATTTAAAATTACATTCAATATTTTTAAAATATAGATTGTACTTACAATTCTTAATTTGATAATGTCGTCTGCTTTATCTTTTGCTACTTCAATGTCGTCTGTAATCAAAATATTCTTGAAAATAGTACCAGATTTTACTTGCCACAAGTCAAAACCAACGGCACAAATTTCTTTTCTGGCATATAGTTTATCATCTTGTTTGTATTCTGGATTGACAATTTCTGGATGTACCCATACTCCCTTTAAACATCATAGATATAATTTTACAATGACTTAAATGTAAAAAAATGAAAGTAGAATGAAATTTTAATTTATTCATACCTTGTATTTTGGGTTATCAATCTGTTTTGGTACCCATTCACCCTTGTATTCTGGATTATCAATCATTGCTGGCTCCCAATCGCCGTCAATTTCATCGTCCCAATCTTCTGGTTTAGTGGCAGTTGGGTCGGTAATGAGTTTTGGCTTATCCCAATCTTCTGGTTTCTTATCATTGGGGTCATCAATAGTAGCATTGTCATCCCAATCTTCAGGTTTCTTAACTTCAGGATCCTTGATTTTCTTGGGTGGCAAAAAGTCGAAATCGGCTTCTAATTTACCAGATTCTACATTTTCATTGTCAATTAATACCTCATAAGTATTATCAGGTTTTACAATAAGTGTGTAAACATGAGTGTAGACATCATCAAGACAACGAATATCTTTATTGATCAATACGTTTTTGCCATTGTAGCTGAAGATAACATGCACCTTCTTCACAGCAGGTCCACAAATGTCAGGTCCTAGAAATAAACACAACTTTTGTTTAAACAATACAAATTATAGAAGTAAAATGAATTGAAATTAAAAACAAATTTACATCAATTAGATAATTTTAAAAGAAAATGTTAAAAACATCAAAATATTGAATACGTACACGTATAGAATATAAAAAAATTATTGTACCTATAAATTATTATTTCATTCTAGGATACAGCATCTTAATAGGGAAAAATATTTACCATTTAAAAACAGATTTTTATCACTTATTATGTACTTTATGCACTATATTTAACTCTTGCAGGTTTCATTCATAATCATAAATTCATATTGTTATGTTAATACATTTTTCTAGAAATAGGTAGGTTCTCAAATAAATTTAATAATTTTTCAATACTAAAAGATGCCAACGATGTAATGGATAGTATTAGAACAAGCAGATAATATCAATTTTCTTAAAAAAAACAGTTATTGAGGTATGAAGTATTTAAATTATTTTATTGACCTTAAAAGCATGACTATTATTTTCAGAAAATGTGTGCGTCACATTACAGAAAACTATCAATATGCACTTTAAAAACATTCAATAAGTTAAATAATAATGTAGGTATATAAAGTCTATACCTATCAGAATACAATTTTGATTAATTATTATGCAGAATACTTGAAAATAATAACTATGATCATCAATCTTTAAGTCATTTAAAATGTATAAGTACCTTTAAAAATAATCTACTTATCTATATTTAATTTCTATAAGCACAACATATTTATCCTCCAGGAGGCCGTACAAATATTAGTTACATGCATCGACATTCGGGAAAGTAAAAATTAAAATATGGTCTTTTGGAGAATAACCAATGTGTGTCTTGGTCCTATTTCTATTGTAGTGAATCAATTATCGAAATGTTAACGTGACATTGTGTATTGCACATAAGCTGCATAAAACAATACTATATTACATAAAATAATAAATAAAAAGAGAAGAAAATAATTAATTGATAATAAATATGTTGAGCTTACAGAACTTAAAAAATTTAATTATAGAAGTATATTAATTTGGGTATGTATCTATAACATTTTTTTATTAGTCTACAAAGGTATCTTATATAATTATTTGTGCACCACCTTATGCAGCACAAGCCGCCACTGTAAGTAACTTGTGACGCAAGTGTGGTATCCTCTAATTATTACTAAGTAGGTTTAAGTATAAATACTAAGTATGTATTTAAGGGTATATTTTTTTTTTTATTATTATAAATACAAATGTTTACAATATATATATTGCCTATTACAGTTTGGGCTGTACTAACGTCTAACAATACCTAATACACATAATACAAAAAATATACAAATATAATTACCAAACATAATTTCGTATGGCGTTTCACCGTGCATTTGTTTTGGATCCAAATCACAGTTGAACAGCTTAACGTATCCACCGCCGCAATCAATAGCCTGCTCGTGTTTGACCGTGTACTGGATAACGAGGTCACTGTCTTCATTACTAAATGGCAAGAATTTCTTGGACAATGCATAGAATCGAGCGTCCTGTGACGTCTGTATACCCTTGTCGGCCTCGACATCGTTGTAGAAAGCGCCCGAGCTGTATACAAACTTGCCGAACTCTTTGCCAGGATATTCCGAGTATGTCCATGCGGTCTCAAACGATTCTGTGGAACGGTATAATGACATCAAATAAACATTCGCCACAATAGCAATAATTTATAATATACATACCGTCGGAGAAGTTCTCTTCAAAATATATTTCCGCGCCAACAGCTAGGGTGGTAACCAGGCAGACCAGTGCGCACAGAGACATCTTCGTCGGTGCAGCTCTCATTTTGCACGAATATTATAATATTATACTATCAAATAAATATTTTATAATACTTGACGGGCGACGCAAATTTTTAGCCGACGACCATTAAAAAAAAGGACGATACCGATTGCGACGCGCACGTTTAAGGGATCGAAGTGTAATGCGAACTACGAAGTGGGAACGCGTTGGCACTGTGCTACTAGCGAGTGGTGATGGTGGCGACGGCAGTGGAGGGAAATATCGTTTCGGGTATTTGAAATCAAAACCAGACGTGGACACCGGCGATTGGCCCGGCTGATCTGCTAACTACCACACACAGATATGTATAGAGAACAGATTAATATCAAATATGACCGCCACAAAACACGCCGTGGCGGCGGGCCATCGACGCCGTTAATACCTAACCTACAAAATAAATGCGACGCTGCCATCTCCGACACCGAGTGCCGCCATAATTTTTGTACGCGTTAAAGTCCCCACACACCGCAGCAGTGGCGGTAAATTGTGTTTACGGACTCATTTTACGGTCCCCGCTAACCTAACCTTTATACCTACTTAAAATAATAATATAAACACGTTATTCGGGAGGGTTCGTCTTTTATCACGCTATTAATTATTAATAGGGCTAGGGACTTCATGCCCTTAAAAACCTCAAAATATGCACTTATGCCCCAGAGAATCAATAAATATGCTATTAAGATATGCATTAAAAAAAAATCACAGTACCTATTGAATAAAACCTTTTTATTTTAATATTTAGATAATATTTTCAAAATTATAAATTGTAATTTATAATGAAAATCTTGTATATTAACAAATAATTGATAATTTTCTTTTCCGATTTTTTTTCTTCTTACATCGAGTTTTAGTGAATCACGCATGTGGTTACACAAATATAATTACATACTATTTAATAAAGTTTTAAAATGTACTTTTTCACAGTGTTCGGAACGTTCACTAAAAAAATGAACTCGTTCACGTTCACGTTCTTTTGAAAAACGAACGTGTTCATTGGGTCGTTCATTTAATTTTTTTTATGAATTGTTATCCTACAGTCAATATAAAAATTAAAAACCTATAAACATATACGACTCAACCAAAAAATAAAAATATAATTTAGACTTTAGAGCAGATATAATTTATAAAGAATCTGAATTAATTTTTAATATCTAACACGTTATTCGAGTTACATTTTGATAAGGATTTCCTAGTGATAAAATTAAGCGAATACTAGGGTACTTATTATGATAAACCGATTAGGTTTATTAAAAATTCGGGGACACTGGAATTTCACGTATTTAATTTATACATTTTGCAATCAAAAAAAATTATAGGAATTATAATGGGAAAAATGAAAATATTATTATTATAATATAATTAATTAATATATTTTATACATATAATATTTACTAAATGGTAAATAAATTAAACGTCTTAAAAATCGATCAAATTCATTAAAAATATAAACGTCGTTCACGTTTACGTTCTATTTGCAAAATTCGAGTGACGTTCACTATAATATAGGTAGTTTTATATTATATGAACGTGAACGCGTGAACGTGCGTTCATGAACGACGTTCTTTCCAAACACTGCAAATTAGAAAGATATTTACCTACTAACTAATGGGTTGTTTGTGAAATGCCTTTAAATCTTTAATAGGTTTTGTTAACTATAACTAATTATAAATATTATTTATTAATTGCTTAATTTATCAATGCCTGTTCTATTTACAGTGGCGTCATTCCATTTTTTAAATAGAGGAGGTGGTTAAAAGTTTTATTTTGATAAAATACACACGTAGGTAAAACACATTGGGAATATAAATACCATATTGTGCCATGTGTCCGTGTAGTTAATAGTATCATATTGTATCAAATATGTATTTTTACTATGGTATATCTGCCTATATTATAATTTTAATCATATACACTAATTATATTTCAAAATTTGTATGAGTAATTTTGACCTTTACTTAAAATCTTAAATTTAAAAAATGTTCAAATATAAGATACCTAATAGATAATTATAGCCTATAGGTATGCATGTGTTTGACTATTTTGCATAGTTATTAGTAAGGTTGCACTATAGCTGCAGTGTTGGGTAGTAACGCGTTACGTAATATTGTTAGAATTATTTCCATGTAACGAAAATATAATGGATATTTCTTTTGTAAAATTATTTCGAATACTGCGAATTTCAAAAAAAAATATATAATAGGTAAGAACTTACATGTTTATAATAGCGGGTATTGTGTATGCAAATAAATATATATTATAAATTTAATTTTAAATCGTCAGAAATCAGTTTTCAATAGTTTAAACCACGTAAATTACAAGAAAAGTTAATTAAATTAATTAGATTTTTAATTAACTTTTCTCGAAATGCATGAAGTGTTTCCTATAAACAGGCCGAGTAGATTGATGTTATTTATGTTTTAATACGTACCTATTAATTATTATAACGGAAATATATTTTAATATATTTAAATATAAATAATTGTTGTACCTAGATAGGCATTTTCCGTGTACATAATATTTTAAACGTATTATTAATATTAATAATTACCTATACATTTATTGATGATATTAAAACTATTCGTGATTTTAATTTACTGTTATTAAGTTATTAGTCACTATTATTAACATACTTTTATGGTAACAAGTCACTATTTGCAGTCATCAAATACTAGTAAATAGTATATAGATTCAAGTTTTTAAATTACTCATAAGTCCTTATAATAAAACCTTTACGTTATATAACTAGTAAACCTATATTTAGTTTACCGTTTCTTTGGTTTCATTAACAATTGCTTATAAGGAACCTTGTTTTAAATTTTCAAGCATTTTGACCGGGCTAAATTTTCTGTCAAAATAGCTCAAAAAGAGTCAAAATATATTTTCAAAAATTATGACGTGTAGAAAAAGATTTAATAAATTGGTAAAAATATCATGGATTTTTACTGATATTCGTTTTTGAATCATTGCAACAAAATAAGATAATTCTATTTCATCAAAATTTAAACTTCAGACCCTCATAAAAAATAATTGTGTTGGAAATATGCACAACTTTAAAATGTTTTCCAAAAGCTTCCAAAATCACCTCTTATTCCCCCGCTTGGTATCATTCTGTCACTGATTAACTGTGACATAGACAATAGACATATAGACTAGGTACATTATAATAGTTACCTATTACCTACTACGTTGGTAACACTAAAAGTAAAATTTGTTAAGAATTTCATTTTATATTTTCAAGCTTTTTGACCGAGCATATTTTTTAAATTTTGAACAGCATGCAAAGAAAAAAATATGTATATTCGAACATTTTAAATAGTCGTATCTAATTAGATTCTCGAATGTTAAATATTAGTATAACACACGTTCCTTTAAGTTGGTAAACAATGGGTTGTTATCGGTCTGTTTAATGTACATTTTATCATACAGACAAAGTTGTACGCTTCATTTAATTTCGTGTTTTTATTACCTAAAAACCTATAGTTTATGTAAATTAGACACTGTGTGCATTCGTTATCTGCAGCTGCCATAAATATCGAGTTAACCCGTGGATTACCTATAAACGACACCAAGCGACAAAAACGAAACAAGAGAGAAAAAAAATTTTGTATGTACCTACTATGTACATAATATTAAAAATCTTCTGCCCGATGTCGTGAGACGGCGGCGGCGGTGGCGGCGATGAATATATTATATTTATTTTTACGACATTCGGGCAACACATATATTATTA
This sequence comes from Metopolophium dirhodum, assembly GCF_019925205.1. Taxonomy (NCBI): domain Eukaryota; kingdom Metazoa; phylum Arthropoda; class Insecta; order Hemiptera; family Aphididae; genus Metopolophium; species Metopolophium dirhodum. The sequence goes on along the minus strand of NC_083560.1, from coordinate 41,462,755 downwards.
TGTGCGTGGTTTAGAAGGGGCATAGGAACGTTAATCACATCTCGGGTTTGTCGTTATAAGGGGTGTGCGGTGCGTGTACGGGGAAGAGGGGCGTATTATTTAGTATAATAATGTTTGGAATGTGACTGTTTGAATATAATAATATATTATACGATCGTCTATATAGGTAGGTAGGTATATAATATATTATGTGGATCGTATATTATATAGGTTTATATATATTACATGGATCGTCTATATAGGTAGGTAAATATTATATTTGTCGTCGTGTTTCATTACATCGGCTGTGAGTCTCGAATAAGAGAGGGACGCCGTCGCCGCCGAGACCCTATATGGCCCTTCCACGAAATCTCTAAGGCGCGCCGTGGTGGGCGACAACGTGCGGCGTCGGGGAGTCGGCGGCGCAGACCGTCGTTTGTTACTATTATTATTATTATTAATACCTAATTTTTTTTTAAATACGTTTTATAAATTAATATGTACCCGCCATGTGAACCTTTTTTTTGGGTGGGTGGGGGGAGGGGGTAGTGCAGTGCGTCGTGGCTCCACGCCACGTCGTATTATAGTAGGTACATTATGTATTATATATATCCAAATGATGATGATGATGACGATAGCGATGATCACAATTTATAATAATAACTATTAACTATATAATACTAAAGGTATTATAATGTATCTATATATATATAAAAGTATAAAACTGAAATCAAGCAAAAGAGGAAATCTTTGTTACGGTTCGGCTTCGAAACTTCTTATCCAATTGTCATGCAGTTTTTTTAAAATGAAAGAGGATATCACGGAGCCGGTTTTAGGCATAAATAAAGTCCGATATTGTGTAGAATATTATATGAATATTTGTGTGTAGATTAGACCTCTGGGAAGAAGATAGGCTAATTTAAAAAGTGTTCAATTTGTTTTTTTTTATTCATCGGATAAACGTTAGGTTGCGTTAGGCTTTTGTATTAATTGATCATATTAATCCTCCGAAGGTGGAATTAAGTAAAAATGACAAACTTTGTACGATTTTGATACTTTAGAGTTATATCATACACTTACGTACAAACAGTACGGGGTCCGCGATCTACCGCAGGTAGATTGCCTACCTGATAATATACTGCTGCGAATCAGAATTTTTATTCCGGGCAACAGAAAAGTTAAGATAAATTTTGAACACCATACACCATACACCGAATATTAAATAAGGAATTGAACAAAGTTTGAGTCATATAGAATTGGTACATTTAACGGGAAACGAAGTGCCAGCGGGATCAGCTAGTATTTTATATACGCTTTATAACATATTATTAAAATTACCTCAGCGACGGCCGACGACGACTACATATTTAATATTATGTAAAGTCCGGATTTAAATGCAAAGTGCATAATTTTTTGTGTGCTCCAGGATTATACATTACAAGTTTATAATTTATACAATATACGTTCTATACAATATAAATGCGTTAACGTCTTTATATTATATATCTACAGCGATCATCGGATGTGGGGTCCTGCCGGGCCTTACTCAAACAAATAAAAACTAATTGGTCAGTTGGAGTTAGATTGCGTTAATTTACCGAGTAATATACTATTTATTTATTGTGCGTGCCGAAGTCCGATATTTTGATTTTATAGTGCAGTGCGTCTAGACCCACTGGTTCTCACCGGTGTGTCGTGAATTACCACGAGGCGTGTTGCCAAAAAAAAAAAAAATGTTTCTTGATATTTTACATGTTTTGAGTACCAAAAATATAATATTATTATGACGTTTTGACGTGATGTTAAAAACCACCGATAAGAAAATAATAATTGTCAAAATGTTCTCATTCTGAATTTCCATTTAGGTTTTAAGACGTGTTGCTTGTTTAAAAATCCTTTAATTATTCTAACCGTGTCGCTATTTTTATGGATCTTAATATTAGGATGTTGTACTCGTAATAAAAACTATTAAAAAGGTGAATAATCACTGGTTTAGGCTTACTAACAATATCACACGCCACCCTTCGTATTATGAACACCGAAATGCTGATGATGATGATGACGTGTCGATAACGATAGTAATAATAATAATAGTAATGGTAATACGCAGCAGTGGCGAGGGTGATTGTATATAAAATATTGTATAGTCCGGGCGTTTTTTTGCCACGAAAAACATCTGCCGGCCTTGAACACATCCCCTCACGTTACGACGCCGAACAACCCCCCTGGATACGGCGCGGACAAACGTGTTTTCTCAGCAGCAATTATCGTTGCGCTGGATACGTATTTTTAAGACTTCACCCGCAGCCTCCAGGTTTGTTTGGTAGAATATATCTTTGCCGCTTCTCTCGAGTATTTTTCATTTTTTTGTTATCTGTTTTGTTACAACGATGGCAATAATAATAATAAATAAGGACCGAAAATTATATACCTTCTTTGTTATACACCACCGGGTGTGAGACGTCACAATGGTAGCAACGGACGCTCGCGATTGGCCGACGCCAAGGCTGCGTTGCCATTTACATTTTTTAATATTATAACACGACCTGCACCACTGTACATTATATTATTTACGCACCGACGTCGAATTTTGTACACGATAAAACGAGAATAAGAACCTAACTATATTATTATAAACTATCTAAATAAAAATTAAACGCTGGTAATGGCATCACCTGAAAAAGGCTGGACCTATGCAAAATTAGTATTTACTTATAAATGATTACCAGTCCTTACTGCACTCTCCGGTCAGCATATCCGTGTCGTACCTTTAATCAGTGTATGAGCAACAGTCATCTTAGTAACAACTTCCTAGTACCGAATCCTGCGAGCGACAACTGGGCTCCTTTTGTGAGCAACAATCAGTGTGTTTCTTTATCTATTAAAATTCGTGTATTTTAAAGTATTATTTTGTGTCACCTAAAACATCCATAGCATAGCCCGGAGGCAGCTGTGTGTCAGGTAAGGCGTATAATATAATATAATTTAATATAATATAATATGTGGCTTGCGTGTATTACCTTATACAGTAGATTCTTAATATGTCAAACGTCGCTATCTCGTTATTTTTCGTTATCTCGAACTACATTGAATTCCCCTTGAAACTACTATTACACTAAATAGTGTTTTGCTCTCGATAACTCGATATAAAATGAATCGTTTTTCGTTATCTCGAATAAATTGCTTCATAAAAGCCGGTTTTCAACTACTATTTCTGATGATAAATGGAATTTTGTAGCTGATCATCTTAATTTAGACGACAGAAGTTTTTCACATCATGTGGATGATATCACCTAACCTAACAAGTAATATTAAGCGAACTTTAATGACAGATTTTTAAAATAAAAATAATGTATTCAGTCATTTCAACTATTTCAGTATTTTAAGTATTCAAACTATGTATCTTAGGCATTCGTATTATTTATTATTCATATACATTTTCATATTCATATTGTATTTCATTTATTTGAATTTTTTTAATTAAACTAGATAGGTACCTCAAAGTTTTTTATATCTCGAACACTTTTCTGTTCCCCTTGAGATTCGGCATAACGAGAATTTACTGTATGAGTATTTTCCATTAAACTATATTGTGTGTAGATTTTATCAAATTCTCGAATAGGTAGGTACCTATACACGATCTTGTGAGCCCTCTGGACACATGGAGGAAAGTAATATATCGTGATTTTAATATATTTAAAATATTTTAATACAGGTTCTTAACTTTAACATCTAATTTTAATATAACTATATAAATTGACAGCATTTTTTTTTCTTATTTTTATGTTATTACAATAGATAGGTATAGTAAAAATATATTTTTCTTTAAATGATTTATTTCTCATGTGTACACGATTTATATAGTAGAAAAAAATGTTTAGATATTCAACTATAAAAAAATTCGTGGTAGGGCAGTAAAACTAGTTGTAGGTACTTTTGAGAGGACAAAATTTAAAAAGAAGGCTATACTTTTTTTGGAAAATTGGGAAAATTAAAAAAATATAGTTAAGAATGAGAATTTTTTATTTAAAACTAATTTTTGACAAAATATATTTTTTTATTATGTTGTAATTCAACAACAAATGACCGCAGACACTTGAAATTTTCGCCAAATTTGTATATTAGCATTTCCTTTAAACAGAATTATTTTTAAAAATATATTGACTCTTTTTGAGTTACGTATTTAATGAATATTTGAAATTTGATAGTTTTTTTTTCGTAAACTATAAAAAAGCTTGAAAATGTAATACAAGATTCCTCATAAGTTAATGTAATAGCTATTTCAAAATATTAAAGACACATACTATTAGGGACTATTTTGTTTGAAATCATTTCAAGTGATCATACAAACCCTTTCATATCTAAGCTCTCCTCTCACACATTCCCTGACAACCCTCTTCATCGTCTCAAACGTAAATAGCCACGTGATTTATTAATTAATATTTAGTATTATACTTACCTCCCCCCCCCCCCAAGTTTATAATTCATTGGTAGAAATTGGGGGACTTGAGGGGTTTTAGCCTCACGCCCAAATATTCCACTAGCCCCACTTGCTTACATCTATGTTAAAAATGTTATAGCTCCTGGAAGTATAGTATCGATGGACGCTTCCTTCATTCACGATACCACGTCTAGAACACAACAATTTAATGTCAACCTATTTATTTATTGTATTATTATTGTATACAGATTGCCAATATCTTTTATGAATAAAAAATATTTATTGATTACCTATAATAAAATTACGAAATTATCATCTTTTTTATTTTCATATACTAAACCATAAATTAATAATAAATATGATTCGGTCAAATGTAACTAATAAGTTAATAAATTGAATATAACTCATCATGTTGTATATTATTGAGTACGTTTTTTACTTATTCTCTCGGTTTAACATATATAAAATAATAATAATTTTTTCTTTTGATTTTCGACGAAACATGAAGGGCTTGTTATAATATGGTTCATTTCCATGCTTCGGATTCCTTCCTATTTATACCTACCACATACTTCATTACGTTGGACGATTGAAAACTCTCGTGATATTAATGACTTGTAAACTGTCACGATGTTAACCTCTCACGGGTCTATATTTTCAAGTATTACTTGAAGAATACATGTAAGCTTTCCCGAGTCTGTATGTTTAAAATAATATAAACATATACATTTTTAAAATTGAATATGATATACATATGGATTTCATTTAAAAAAAGTAAAATATATTATTTGAATTATAGTAAATAATAAAAAAAATAATAATTTAAATCAATTTCATAATAATTAGTTATTATAATAATATGAACATACGGATTTTAGAAAACTTAATTAGTCTATTTCTCGCCTGTAGTCTGTAATTGGTTGCGGTATAGTTTTAAAATAACTATGGAGATTTTATACAATATATTCCCTCCAGGTAAACATAATGTTGATCCGGGAGAGATTACAATATGTTTCCTTCAAGTAAACATAATGTTTACCCAGGATAGTTTATCACTTAATCCCTTTCCATATCATGTTTTTGTTAAGGTGCAGCAGTCGTGCAGGTGGTAAACGTCTTAGTAACAACTTATGTTATTAAGTCCACACAGTATGTCTCTGGTTTTACGAACAAAATACAATACGAAACAAATTTATTTATGATGCATTGTTGTCAGACCACCGTACAATACAAAATAAATTTAACCAACTGTTGATTGCGACTTTGCAGGATTACGTTATCTAAAATATCAATAATATATATTAGGTATTTGGAATTTACTGCTCGACTTTGTGACACCGGTGTTTTCGTTAAAATAGAAACGCATTATACTTAAAAACCAATATTGACACAAATCCACACTAATGTTAAAAAAAAATAACGAATTGTGAAGTCGCGTACATACCTACGGTTTAATATTGTCTTATACTTAATCACCGATCTTGTATATTATAATATTATGTAACTTGTAGGCGTTTTAACATTTAAACGACGTCGGTTTATTTATCTTATTGTTTATACCATTATATTTATCAGCATTTTTAAAAATTATTTATACCTACTTTGGTTGTATTTCGGTAGTTATATATGCTTGATATTTTTGTTGTCGTTTTAAACCATGTAGCAGATAATAAACCACCATAGACACAATATTATAATAATATTATATGGTTGGTGGGCAGGTGAGTGACGATCTTTGAAAGCTTGAACGTGGTATCACTTATATATGGTCACGGTGCATCGCGCGGTGGGGAGGACCAATAATTATCTACCGCCGCCGTGGCAGCTTATAAAATACCTCGCGGAGGTTGTCTCACCGTCACTGTGTGATCTGCGTACCGACTTCTTTCTGTTCATCCGTCTTCCCGGTAAGTTTCTCTCGTCCATCTCAATATTGTTCCAATAACTGTTTGTTTGACTTGTGTTTTTCCAGTTGTCTCGTTTGCCTTGCGTTTACAATAGCCAAAAGCACAATGAGGTCCAAAGTAGTATTGATCATGTCGATTATTACAATAATTATCGCTATTCCAGGGAAGCTGGCCATTTCGCGACCCGACGAAAGTGAAGTTTTACACGGTAAGATCCAATATGAATTTTCTCGTTTCGTTATTTGCGATGGAATTTAATAAATAATTGCTACCTATTATTATCCATCTTATATTACTGTTATTATATTAGAATACGAAGACGTTTTTTTTTTACGTTTATAATTTTTTTTTGCATGTACTAATAAGGTTGCACTCATTTCAATAAAAGCTGTATATCAATAGATTCGTTGGGAACCATTGCCTATATACTATAACGCTACTTTCTATCCCAGAATTCAACCTCTGTGTGCAAAAAGCTGAGCTAACCAATAAACTACAAAGGATGGCTCACAATTCAGTGGCGTGATTAAGAATTTCTCTAGGGGGAGGGGGGGTAGACCTTTTTTGCACACAAAATACTAAATAATAAATTCTCAATTTTCAAGTATAGTGGTGAGTGGTATCTGAAAATATATACTATTTCATCAAAAACCTTAAACCTAATATTATATACACAAAATGATTACATTTTTCTTTGAAATTCTACACAAGTTAAAAGGTACCTATACAATATTATAATATGATTGGCATAAATTCACTTTAGCTATCAAACATTTTTTAATTTTTTTTTTTGAAACATACGTATGTTAACGAGTTGAGAACGATGGTGCAAAATAAAAATTCAATTCGAAAACAAACCGAGGGATGTTTTTGATTTTAATTATTGTCCGAGCAAGCGCAACAAACGAGTGACAACGCCGGATGTATAATAAGAATAAATTAAAAATACTATAGGTATATATTTAAATCAGCTATAACTTTAAAACTAACTCTGACCTCCGAATTCTGACTTCACCATCGTTTTCACATGCTTAACTACATAAGTACGATACAACAAGGTAATCATAATACTGATTACGATGTGTAAATAAATAAAATTTTGATTAAGTCAGAAAATTGCTTATGTTTTTTTAATATCCTAATTTAATGCGTTGTAAAAATAAGATGACTCAATTATTGTACGAATTGTGATTTCATCATTATTTTTAACTCGTTAATACGTAAAAAAAATATCAAAATTCGTTATAAGCTATGCGTGCGGCAGTAAAGTACAATGTTCTGCACATGCGTACAAACGTAAAATCTCAAACTTTGGAAAAATCTTACATTCGAAATAATGATTTCCACGAATTTTTTTTTCACCATCGTTCTTAACTCGTTAAAATACGTATGTTTTAAAAAAAAATTCATAAAAGTCCCCTTTTAAAAATAACTTTCTGTTTGCTTATTTTACTATATACTGTCCTAAAAATTAGATTACATCGAGTACGCAATAATATATCCGTACGTATCGGAATTTTTCGTCGTCATTAAAATATATATTATAATAATCTACAACGAACAATATTTTGAATTTCATAACATTAATTCAACGCAATTAAAATTTGCAAATGGTGATTAGGAATTAGGTATCTATTTATCGCTGGCTGGAACTATTTCAATACCTATATAGTATAAATTATGTTGTAGCTATTTGGAAATTGCAATTGATTGTTATATTGAGTGTTAATTATTATTATAAATTATATACTTTGGTTTTCTTTCTTTTTTTAAAACTCCTTTTATCGAGTTTGATTTTTTTTCCACACATTTATAAACAATAATCTACTAATAATTAATTGTATATGTTACAGTCCCTATAGGTTACCTAGGCAGATGCCCGCCACACAATTTAACCTCGGAATATTTTCAAATGACCGTGTTGCGTTCGATTACGACGTTGGTTGGTGGTTGTGCCTACATTCAACACAATCCTAAAGAATTCAAGAGACAATCATTCAGCTTATGGATTGGAAATTTTAAAAACGCCGTGCAACAATGTCGTGAAAAGAGTAGGTGTAACAAATTATTATTTAAGTACCTACAATACAGGATTCATTGTTGGTCCAGTGTCTCTATGAAACCTATTTTATTTTAATTATAACTGTATCACAAGTATATTGCGCATATCGTGCAGACATATATTAACTTTATCGTTGACTATTAATTAATTGGCACAACATTTTTAATTTCCCAAGCCAGGACCTTTTGGCCAAATATCGGATAAAATATACCTAATACCACGTGTTCCGTAAAATATATTATACTAATATTATAATGCCAGTACCTACCTATAGGTATGTTAGATCCAACATTTACTGTTTTGTTTAAAATGTAAATATTTTATGAATTTCTAACACATAATAATTTTCAAATGTTCGTGATCTTGACGAACTTTGTCGGAATTCTAACTCCAGACGCTGATAAAAAATTATTGTGGGCTCACACTTTACTTAAATTTCCATTAACGACAACTTTTAAGAAACCATGTATTAAAATGTCAAGTATTTTGATTGACCGAACAATTTTTTATCGACAATAATAAAAAAAACTAATAAAAATGAGTCAAAAGAGATAAAATTTTATGAACATTTTATGATGTATAGAAAATGTAATACAAACATTCGATGAAAATTTTAAGTATTTATGATTATGTACTAGTTTTTTGGTTACACAAAAAATCGATATGGTCAACAACTGGTTTTGCCTAAAAATTCCCGTTGTTTATATTATTTTGTTGTTAGTTTTTCCTGACAATTTTGAAAACCACTATGCATTTTTAGCTTTTAATTTTCAAAACTACCAACTATATTCACTTTCCCATTGAAAATTTAATCAATATTTATACATAAAAAAAAACCTAAAAAATGTTTACAGACAGAAAAAAAAATAATGCTCATCATTGTAAAGTGAATACATTAATAATCGCTCAGCTCAGATTCTATAATAATACTCGATCGATTTTGAAGATTCAATGATAAACCATCAAAGACAATAGATTCAACTAATTATTTTTGGGTGGCTTACCTGCTATTAATAATGTTAAAATCATACCTCTTATTCGTTTTTTATCCTCTCGTAAATCGGTTCGCGTAAGAAAAAAATGTTACTTATTAGTTATTACAATTAGCCATATAGGTAGATTGCCCATCTCGGTTTAATATTTTATCCCTGGACTCATCGCCGGATTAATACAGCTAGTATAATGTATAAAATATATTGTCACGCCACTATCATGATATTTTCAACGATCTCGTGTATTTTTTGTCTACAGACTATACAAATATGGAACATTACCATTTTAACTGTTGGATAAGACCACCCTCGTCGTCATTAGAATATCTAGATGACTCCAACAAAAAATTTACGTCCGTAAGTTTATATCCGACCATTAACAGTTACCAAAAGAATGC